>NW_005187427.1:2164202-2196916 GCF_000239375.1 Pundamilia nyererei | reverse complement strand
CAAAATAAACTATTTCCAGCAGTGCAATTCGAGTTCTAAGCATCCCAGAAACTATTCAGAAAAGTCAAACATGACTTATAAAAACACCAGCTTTTAAGGCCTACAAGTAAAAAACTACATTTTCCGCGAAAATGGCGTCACTTCAGGTTTCGGGCAGGAAATGGCGGACATGCGATAGTTCGCGCTGACGTCTGTTTCAATGTGGGAAGTGTTACGAACAGCTGATCGGATCGGCAAAGCGTGTTTCTGGAATATTATGTTTTTGTTCCTGCAAGCGCTTTTTATGCAATTTTTGCAAAGCTTTATGTGGAAGGAAACCGTGACCGAGGACAAGCTGATGGCATAAGATGTAAGTACAACTCCTCCTTCCACACCACTGAAGTTTTTTTTACCTCTCTTTTCAACCAATAGCAGTCACTCTCCTCTCCAAATAACTTCTGCTTAGCTTTCCGAGCTTCCCTGGGGTCCTCTTAATTGTTGTGACACATGTTCGAAATGCAGAGAGGTGCACTCGATTTGCCACACGGAGCAGCGCGAGAATAAAGCATGAGGGAGGGGCTAATAATCGGCTCAGTCATTTTTAATGATCGTTGAAAGCCCAGATCGTAATCGTGATTAAAATTCGATTAATTGAGCAGCCCTAACCTATAGGACATTTGTTGATCTGGGGGTAGCTAATAAGTCTCCAAATGCATTTACCTCTGTCTGCCAGACAGGCAGCAATATGACTTGTGTAGCTACCGAGCAGGAACTGTAGTAAAAGTGGTTGAAGAGACAAGATCGCAACAGGGGTTCAAGATGTAGAATGGTATTCAGATACAAGTCACTGCCTGCTTTCTGAATGTGCTGAATTTTATTCCCAGTGCTGCAGCCCCAACCTGCCACTAAAAGTATGAAACCATCATTCCACAAGCTATGATGACTTTGAATGTTTTTTCAATTAAGTTTAAAAAATTTCAATTTTTTAAATTACAAATTAAAATTTTTCTGGGTCAGTTAACACAAAATGAAATTACTTATCAATAATATTTATGTTGAAATTTCAAATAATTTAGAGATTTCAGAATCTGGGTGCAGTTCAAGTTACAAGTTAAAACTCTAACATTCAAACAATTGATTAAATCTGCATTGTGCACAAACAATACACATTGTACAAAGCATGTGTGCTAGAAAAATGATTTCTTTTTTCAGAGAAGGGCATGGTTATTTCATTATTATGAAATAATTATAATAGAGTAAGTGGACAGTGCCTGTCACACATTAAAAAGGTTTGGTGAATTATGAAAAAAAAAAAAGAAATGAAAAATATGGCAAAATATGCTGCAGACCTTGGATGAATGGATGGATGGACATCTATCGTCTTCCGCATATCCGGGGCCGAGTGCAGCGGAGCAACGAAGCCCAGACCTCTCTCTCCCCGGCCACCTCTTCCAGCTTGTTTGGACACCAAGGTGCTTCCAGGCCAGCCAAGAGATATAATCTCTCCAGCGTGTCCTGGGTCTGCCCCGGGGCCTCTTCCCAATGGCACATGCCCAGAACACCTCCCCCACAGTAGGCCCCCATAAGGCATCCTTATCAGATGCCTGAACCCACCTTAGATGTTATCTCTTTTTTTAGACTGTTAAAAAGAAAAACATCCCTACCTTTTCAGATTTAAATAAATAAATACTTGATCGCACTGTTTTCACATATCATTGAGTTTTAAAATGTTGATGCCACTTCCTGAAATGTTATTGATTTTTAGTTATGCTCTGTTTTCTGAAATGTTGAGTTTTTGTTTTCAGTTATATTAGATCAATATAAATATACATTTGCAAATATCCTGTTTTTATTTACATTTCATACGTGCTATGGGCAAAAATGACTCATTATTTATCTCTTCTTAAAGTGAATTTGTCTTAAAATACTGGTTATAGCAAGGCCGTGTTTTGTGTTTGAGTTTACATTCAAGAATCAGGAACTCAGAAAGCTGTAATAAGTGTAAGCACCTTTTTTTTCTGGTTTCACAACAAAGCACTAGCCATTCAGTTACAGCCAGTCACATTAATATTCAAAGTAGAAGCAAACACATTTCAGATATAAACAGACTAATGGAGCCACCAGTAATCATTTTTCTTTTTTTTCCACTGAGATGACAAACATTTTTAGCAATCTTCTTTCATTATAGTGTAAATTCATTTTTGCTATCGTGGGACTGTGTAAATTTACAACCAGAGAAACACACAAAGAAGGATGATGCGAGGATAAATGGATGCAATAGTATTTAATCATTGTTGTTGTGTTGTTGTTTTTTTCAAAGCATCAATCATTCCCTCCATCTGGAGAGTTGGCAGAATTTTGGTGTGAGAAATAAATGTCCATCACCTTCATTACCCCACTTCACTGTCCTCCTCCTTAACATTAGCGATAAATCAGGTAGATAGGGATGTAGGACTAAAGTGGAGATTAAGAGCCATCTGGACAACAAACAGCAATGTATTACACAGCAGGATGGAAAGGCATTGGGATTAAATGACAGGATGTCAGACCTAAAAGATCTTCTTTGAAGCATACAAGTCTGGTTGTATGCAAAATATGGGCTGCATTCATTTGACTGTTTTCTTTTGTTTGTTTTGCTCCATATATTAAAATTGTTAGCATAAATCAGTTTGTCATCACTGTTTCATTTAGCAGGTTGGTGGAGAGTTGCCATGAAGACTTGCAAAAAGATGAAGAAAGTTGCATTTCCTGTGTTGATAAATTCAGTTTTAATATTTGAGTTTACTGAGGTGCAGATAATTATTTCTCATAAATATTCACTGTGACCCAGTTTTAGTGACCCAGCATATACTCTTGAGCTGAAAAGGATTTAAGCGGTAGAAAAAAATAGGCAAAAAAAAAAAACTCCTAAAAGTGGTAAGTAAGGCAGCTTGCAGAATTTTGAATCATTTTTGGTTGTTAGTAGTTAAGGTAGATAGGCTAACTTGCTCAAAAGCAAACTTGAGCAAAATGTGAACACATTGATTATTGGTAATCCATCCATCTCTTACCTCGCACGTAAATGAAGATGATTCATGGTGGCAGCGGGATATACAGGGCATTCCATTTGTCCTTCTTCCCCGCAACACTTCACAGTTCCTTCTCGGGGCTCCTGGGGCCAGAGAAGATCCATCGGGGGTAACCTCAGGGTACCGACTAATTGGGTGTGTCTGGAAAACCTACAAAGGGAGATGGCCACGAACCATCCTTATCAAACATCAGAAATAAGAACAGCTCTACTCAAAGATGTGTGCAAGGCTCTCTCTAAGGCTGAACCCAGGCACCCTGCAGAGGAAACCCATTTCAGTAGCTTGTAGTTTATTTGTAACGTTACTCTTTCAGTCCTTACCTACATTTCATAACCAGAGGTAAACACGGTGAAGGGTTGAAACATGGATGTGCTGGTAAATGGAAAGGTTTGCCTTTTGGATCAGCGCTTGGGTCTCTACCACTACAGTCTAGTTTAATGCCCCCATAAAGGCTGATGCAGCACCAATTAGCTGATCTAACGCATGCTCTTCCTTCCCATTACTCATGAATAAGATCCCAAGATACTTGATCTCCCTCACTTGGGCTCTCTTTCCCAACCCAGAGGGAGCATTCTACCTTTATCAAGCAGTAATATTGAAGTCTAGCAAAGGAAAATTAATCTAATTTAAGACCCACCATGAGAGGTTAAGTAGTTTTAGAAAAAGAAAAATTGAGAGTAGTGTCTGCCAGCCTGCACCCATCGAGCAGGAGCGATTTTAATGTACAAGAAACAGAGATGAAAAGCGAAAATGGAGAGTAGTGTAACTTCTCAATGAGCTTTACATCATTCTCTTTGTTTTTAATGAAGAACCACAGCACAAGTCACACAGATTTTGCACTTATATGCTGGTGTGAAATGATGGTTTATTGCTTAAAGTCTCTAATTATTCTGCTTAGATGTGATATTTTTACACAATAGTCACTGTGCAAGAGGCGTAAAAACCTCAAAAAGTGAGATTTAACCACCATGCAGTGCAATAAGACAGGGATGTGATTGAAAGTATGATCTTTAAAAATAATTGGAAAGCTTCCACACTTTAAGGCCTGTTGTGCAGTATTGCACTTATTAGACAAAGGTGGTACTGGTGTTAACATTTTGGAGACCTAAAATTACATCTTGAGCAAGTGACTGTTACAAAGTGAATTGCATAAAATAATGTATAGATGGAAAAAAATTCAATAAAAGAATCCTGGCATCAGTTTTTTCCTTAAGCTATTCTGTTTTGTCATCATTCATTTTTAGCTTCTTAAATGCAATCTAATGTCATGTAGTGTTGTTGAAGCTGAAACTATTTAGACAACTTGAAAATGTGCAAATGTGCCCAAAGCATTGCGCTATTTATAGTCCGTCTCATGATGAACGATGTTTTATGTGGCACTGCCCTTGGACAAGCTGTGTTACCACTTCTCTGTTGTCTCTTTACAGCTAATCAGACAGCTGTAAATAGACTATTGTCCTTACAGCTAAAATAAGTCAGGTGGGGAACAAGGCACAGTTGAACATAGTTAACACAAGTGAGAGCATTTAGGAAATTGGGGAAAGACAGTCAAGAAGTAAAGCTAATGCAAGATGCTAAGTACAACTAACCATTAAAGTTAAAATACAATTATAGAGACACGAACACTTGAGAACAACAAAATAAAAAAAGATGAGACAAAGGGAGGAACAGAATAAAGAAAGACTGAGGAAATTAAACACACAAGAAAACCTCAAAATAGAAAATAATGTTAAATGCAAACCAAGAATTCCAAGCTAACACTGGCACAGTAAGTCAGTCTAAACTGGCACCTAAATCTTCATGGAAACTAAACAGGGATCAGAACTCAAATAATAAAACAGGAACTAATGCTCATGATTATTAGAATAGCACGTTAATCAAAACATCAAACATTAGAATAATAACATAAACAGAAAGTCAAATCCACACAATAACCTAGGACCATGATAGCATTATGGACCCACCTGTATAAACTTTTTGTCAAATATGACAAGGACAGAGTATAACCTGTAGTGCAGAGTTTAACACATTTGCCTTTCGTGTGAAAGATCCTTTGTTTTGGACTGCAAGGAAAAAAAAACCCTAGCCTCAAGAGGTTTGTGCCCGAAGGGCATCCAGCATAACAGTGAATGCCGCTTAAATCAAACATGTAGGTCCATCCACTGTCGCTATTTCCTGGGAAATGAGAAGCTGAAATTATCTATATGTAATAACGCACATAAAATAATCTGTCAGTTACCTAAATATTAAAACTTGTAACCAACTTGTAACAGATCTTCTTTATACCTAAAGACAACTCTGGGGTGCAACAAGAAGCCCTACCTTAGCAAATACTTTGGGTTGTGTGAGCTGTGAGATGGAAAATGTAGATCTTTTGGGATTCAACTTGTCCAAGTGCACTTAGACAACTTTAGAAGTTTTTGACCAACATTCACTCTGTGTCAAAGTGTATTGCCATGCTGGGATAAGCCACTGTCACTTTTCACACTGTCGCTTTTCCTTTCCATCTCATTGCATTATAACAAAATGGCCAACATTATTCACTTCACCTGTCTATGGTTTTAATGTTGTCAGTGTTTAGACTGGCAGGAAAATATGGCTTGCTAAAATTAAGCATGCACCGTTTGTCGGTGAGTCAGGCTTTCATCCACTGAATATGCCACCTGAGGGAGATGCTCGCTTATCAGCAGGCAATGCAACTATGGCCATGCTGACAGCATCCAGGTGTGAATGTGGACTGAGATGAATGTAAACAGTGTTGGCAGAAGAGCAAGCATGCTTAGTCAACTTTCCAACTGACACTCTCTTAGTTTCAGCAGAATCATTTCTCCTGTCTTATATAATGTGGGTTGTAATATTCATCTCAGTTGTTCCAAGCAATGCAAATATGAGCTGAAGCTTAACGCTTGCTGGTTGTGCATGACAAAACATGCTTTAACCGCTGGCTCATTCAATTTTCATCATTTGTTTTGGTTTCCGTTTTACTCTTTTGTTGGCATTCTTTCTTCCAGGCTGTATTTTGTCATTACTCAGAATTTTTTTTTATTGCCCTGGTGGTCTGCAGGAGAAGAATATGCTTCATATAGATGAGGTAACTTCAACCCTTTTTATATGCCAATATTAGGTTTTTTTAGTTGGCACTATTATTTCACCTCTGAAACAGATAGAAGATTAGCAACTTGTAGAGTATAAAGAGAATTTTTAACAGCTTTGTTTAGGGCGGTAAAATGGTCATTATTTTTCAAAGCTATATGTAACTGATCACTAGGAATTAGAATTGATACGGATTTGATTCCTTATTATTTCTTATTAGGTTCACACTAGCATTACATTTGTACAAATTAAATACATGCTGTGTGATCAGTGTTGGTGTATTATTACGCATATTACACAGAATACCTTTCTTAAAAGTAATGCAGTACATAATTACTCCTAGGAAAAAATAATTTGTTATACTACTCATTACATTACTTTCACGTGACTCTTTAAAATGACTTGAAACGCAATTATCATTTAACAATATAAACCTATAGGCAACAGTCCCACATACCAACACAAAAAATAAAGGCACACATATTATGTTTTTCTTAATATTTAATGTCCATATCCACGCTGCAGACCGTACCGCTGTTTTCCTCCTGTGACACACAAACTGTGACACACAAACTGACAAGCGGAATTGATGGTCCAAAGAGTTGGACTACTGCAAACCGGTTCTCTTCACTTTTCTAATTTCAAGATTTTTGTATTACTTTTTTAAGTGCCAAACAAACACTGTAGTATAATAATCAGGTATAAAAGTATTTTAAAAAAGTGAAAAACAAATCAAAGCAAATTTGATAAAGCGAACATATAACATCTAGCAGAATATCATCAGTCAGTGCTGCCTTCTCAAGCATACCACTAAAGGTCATCCGATACCCAAGGACTGTGCCCAAGGATTTATTTTTAGGTTGGGGTTAAATAATTAAATAAAAACAAAATACTTTAAACCCATGACCTTTCGCCAATGCCCACTGACTTGACACAGTCATTTAGTTTTGATCATGGTGCTCAGAAAAACATGCACTTTGACATTATATTTATTAAAAGATTATATCAGTAAGAAAACAACATTCTTTACTATGACATCCGATGTAAGATTTTACTGTTAGAAGGAAAGGGGAAATCACAAGTGACTTGTTGACCTTGATGGAGGTATCATCAATCAGATTTTAGCTTGTCTAGACAGACAAAAGCAGAGGTGAAACATCAATATACCCATACAAATTTTTAAACTGTATTCACACAGTATTATAGTATATTCTACACATGAGCTTTTTAAGGATTTTTTTAAACGGGGTGGCATGTAGGCACTATAAACACTCAGTGTAGAAAACTGATATAGAAAACATGATTTTCATGCTCATGTACAATTTTGTGTCCTACTGCAGATTGAAAAATGGAGCTGGCCAAGACTATTAAAGTAATCGTGTTTTGTAAAGTGGAAAAAGTAAAGGTGAAAGTTATAATCTGACTTAACTAGCTTAAGTAGTACATTGTAGTGATGACTGATTTCCTTTCTGATTCAAAGTCAAATTCAGGCTGGTATCAGTGATACTCATCTGATACCAATACTTTGTACAAAAATTAATGTGTTTGAAAAATAAATAGTGTATTTCAAACTATACTTTCATAATGATTAAAAAACTTCTTGTTCTTCTTGTTTAATAATAAAGAATTATTATTATTTATAATTAAATCAGAAATAAAAAACCTGAAATATCAGTATCTACATTACAAGCATTAATATTCAATTAACAATCAGGAACAAATGTTTTCAAGCCTACAGTGGCTGCCTTACACTGTATATTTTAAAGATATCTAGCCTATATAATCCACTCTAAATGTCTATAATTTGAACTAATGGGATTCTGCATTTTTAAGAATGCAGTGAATTCCTAACCCTAAAAACCCTAAGCCTAGACATGAGTCACTTTCCAAAATTCAGCAACCGTGCTACACATTGCAAACAGCTCCACATCTTCGTCCTCTGTACCTGGATAGTGGCTGCCTACAGCACCGAAGGACTCCCCGAGCGACCTTTGTCTCGCCCTGGCAGCACCTGTCCATCTCCTCCTTCAGTTTTCCTCATCATAAATTCATCATATTCTGTATTTTTACAATTTACTTTTGTTTGTGTTTGAGATGCTTTGTGGCATTGCCACATGTGTTACAAACCATGTCACAAACTGTGCCTTGGCTGCTTGTGGAGCTGAAATAGCTCCACACATGACTCCGCTAACAATCATCAACTGAGTGAGTGAGGACACATGAGCAGTGATGCATATATACTGCTGTATTTCGCAAAACACTATGACAGGCGGAAGCAGTAGTAGTTACTCCCAATCATTTAGACAATCCCAATAATATAGTTACAATCCACTGTGTTCCTGTTAATTATTAACTATACAAAGTAAAATTTTATTATAATATAGTGGATAATAATCAAACATAATGCAAATACATTAAACCTTAGTACAATAAGGTAAGTGTAAATGTACTCAGTTATATTCCTGCTGGTCTCATCCATGCTCGCATCTAATGATGTTGGGGATTATATGATTAATGATATTCTAGTTCAATGGCTTTGGTGGTGGAAGCACCAGAGGGGGGGTAATTATAGTTTAGAGGGCTTGGGGGCTGGTGTCACCCCAACTCCCCCACCCTCCATCATGGAAATGCCCCTGTCTATACATTTTTATTTATTTATACATGTCTTATGTATCTACACATTTATTATTTTATGTTTGCTGGTTTTGGAATATTATGGAATGGAAAATTTAGATTTTGCGCCAAATCTCCACTCTGCTGAAAATGATGTTTGATTTTAATGATGTTCATCTGTTTTTTTTATATGGATTTTTGTGCTAGTAAAGTATTTCATAATGGACCCTGACAGGACAGTGCTGCCATAACACTTGTTACATGTATGTCTTTATTTATGGTCATAAGGTGCTCAAACTTCAACAAAGGCATTTGGTGCATTTCATACAAGAAAATTTAAAAACCCTGATGGTGTACACATCTATGCTGAAACTATATTAACATGAATTAAATTCTGTTGAATGCAACCTCCCCGGAAAACTTAACCAGTGAGATTAAAGGTTAAAGTAAAGCCTTGGATATTGTTTTTTTGTGATATTATATTGTTCGGGCTGTTAGGGGAGGCTAATACCAGAGAGCTGAGCATGCAGCTCGACCAATTGTCAAACCTTTGAATTAGGAGAACTGTGAATCAGACCTGGCCATGGAAAACAATGGATCAAGTTTTTATTCATGCAAATACATTTGACTAGCTTTGTGCCATGAAAAGGCTGATGCAACTCATACAATAGGCTAAAATGAGTTTTCCTCACAGGGTAAGTAGCTCAGACCTCTGTAAGTAGATTATAATAGAACTTCTGCTCTATTGAATTGATCTGAAAGGAGTCAGCTTGTGAGGTTCAGGCACCTGATCAGCATACCTCCTGGATGGGTCCCTGTGGAGGGAGCCAGAGAAAATTCAACTGGGAACACAAATAGCTGGAGGAATAATCTCACCAGTTTCAGTGACTCACTATGCAGGAATACATGCAAGATGTTACACTTGCTTACCCTGTTGTCTTTATGACCATATTACTTGTATGAACATCTATGGTATATACATATACAGTATAGCATACATTAGACAGACAGACAGACACACGCACACACACACACACACACATGTCTGTCTTCCACTGCAGGCGTGACTCAGCTGTGTGCTTTGGGCTGTGGGACCAGGAGGGAGTAGAGTCACTGGAACCTGGGGGGAATAAACTGCCTGTGGAGGGGATATCTTAGGCACACAACCATGGGCCTTTAACCCTGTGGCGAGAGACAGATATCCAGTTTTCTCCACAAGACACACACTGAAGCAACATCACCGCAGGGAGTCCAGATAGGTGCAGTCATATGAGGAAAGGCAGTGTCAAGGGCAACGTAGTCCAGAAGTAGGCTGTACCAACTACCAGTAAGACACATACACATTTGGGAGTATACACAGATGGACAGAAATACAAACACCATACTAAATTTAATTCGACCTCCATGTCAAAGTTAATTTAAGTTTATTTAAGCCACTGTGCTGCTAGTCTGCAGTGACAGACTTTTGAAGCCTGGCTATTGTTCTTTTATGAAGGAAAACTAATTGCCCACTAGCTGTGGCTAGACTAGTCCTCATTGGTTCATATTTCTTAAACAATGTTTAGACATTAAACAATGTTTAGAAGCAGCTTTTTAAATAACCTTTGCAGAAAATGTTGTTCACTAGCATTTGGCAAATACAGGAGAATACTGACAGCACTTTGTGTGGACATCCCCTGAACCAAGCATGGACCTGACAGCTTCGCGTATCTACGCCATTGATAGATTAGGAATGGCAGTTGCTGAAGGTACTGTAAGTCAAGCAGTAGAATAGTCTGTGTGTGTGTATCTGATGTGTATGTGGTGTATCTTTCAAGCTGTCCTGTCACAGCATGTTTCATCATCGTACCATGTTAGTATTTTTGTTCACATATGCTTCAAGGCTTATTTTGCATTTGTCTGTTTTAGACGGTCTCCATATGATCTTGTCACTGTATTTGCAGATGGTGTGAGTGTGTGCAATATTAATGTAACTGTCTAAATTAGGACTCATGTCTTTGCCACTGGCACTTACGATGGCAGACTGGAAAAGAAAAATGAGCCTGTTGTCAACATCCCTAAAAACTCATCAAATGAAATTTGAACCTTAAGGGCTATGAAGTGTGTCATGTCACTCTACTATATACTTACACTGCTCTTATACGCTCTTGTTTTGGAGGAAGGACTGAATCTTTAAGTACAATATGTGTTATCTTCATATTTTTTAAGTTCCATTTTGATTCCATGGCCCACAGGAAGTTCATGTTTAACACAGTAGTAGTGTAACTGCAATGGGTTCTTGTTCAGTTCAAAGCTTATGGGCATAACCATGCAAGGCAAAACTGAATCTGACATTGACGGTGAAGGAGAAATCCAGTTTTCAGTGTTGGTATTGCTGACATAAGATGCACATAGTGACGTATTAAGCTGCATACATCTGTGTCTAGCAGATAACACACACACACATGCACACACACACACGTGCATGAACTATATATAGTTATATAGTCAATGCACAATGTATGTTGAAGTGTTCTTGGGCGAGATGGTGAACCCGTGTCACATGCCTCTGGGTTGACATATTAAAAATATGTTTGTGTATGCAGCTTTCATTGTAAAAACATTTTTATGCTAAATAAGCATAAAAAGAAGGACTATGACATAGTCTTACTTAAATTGCATATCAATCAATAGTAAAACCTCTTGATTTTATTCAGAGTTTGAAATTCTTTAATAAAATAGTTGCTTCCTAAGATAAAAACGACAGATAAAAAAAATCAAAAATGTTGAAAATTGGTGGCTGTTGAAAATGTTTCAACTTAATGTGTCAAACATGCAAGTTTTGGCACTTGCATCTACTTTTGCAAATATTCTCCTAGTTCCTTATTGCATTATTAAAGCTAGCTGATTTGTCTGGCTTTGTGACCTAAGAGTGGTTTCAAAATTATCAAACCGTCAGTCCTATGGTTGACATGGGAGGAGTAGCAATTAAACAGTCTGTGCCATGGACAGGATTATGCTTTCGTCAAGCTGTGTGCCACCATATGGATATGTTAAGTGACCAGTGCTTGCTTGGTTTTTGGCACCCAAGACATGGCTACTGAACATCAGTTAGAGGAACATACTGAGAGATCGATCATGTAAAGATTTAAAGGTAATGTTGAATTGTATAGTATTAAAATAGGTGTAATTTGAGATTCACTGAAAAGGCAGCATCGAATTTTCTATAAATCAGCTAGCAAGACAAATCTCTTTGGAAACTTTGAATAAGGTTTGTGCACCACATTTCCTATTGCAGCTACAAAAGGTACTTATCTTCAAACCATAGGGTTAACATCTGTCAAAAGTCTCATGGTTACAGCACATTTGATCTCCAACAAATTGTGTCTTTTTACAGGTGATGAAGTGGTATTGTGTGTATTGTAGATGGGAAGGAAAAAAAACCCCACTAGAACAGGTGGCTGCCCCACGGGGATTCTGAGAGCTACCGTGTTAGTGCTGTAAGTGAAGAGTAGGTCATTTAAAATCACAAGAACCACGCTTAAATCTTTTATCATACAAATGAAAATGCATTTCTATAAGGAATGCAAAGTAGTTTCTAAATAAGGAATGTCTCTGAACCTTCCTAGGCCATTTTAATCAACATCAACCTGACTGTACTCTTATCTGCAAAGTAACCCAAAGCAACACCGTGTTCTAATTTCACAGATTTAGTCACAGGGAAGAACTCAGTCAGTGTGAGAGATTAGAGATTTAAACATGTCTACACCTACAGCTCTGTTTTGCCGCAGGGCCAGCATATTAATAAGGACCAGAATAAGTATGCTTGGTCCATGAAGTTCTACGGTTTAGTATAAAAGTGCAATTATTTACCACAAAGACAATTGAATGACTTTGGGGGTTTTTTTAGTACTTCATGGCGAATCAACTTGTAATGACTTAGTGAAGGCATTAATAAGTTCTTCCTTGCTTGTGTGTTGTAATTAAATTTTAGAACTTTGTTTTTAAGTCATTTTTCTAACTCTTGCCTTTTTACCACACTGCCAATGATACTATAGCTCTCCTTGTATATGACTTGTTTTGACAAGTGTTTATGAATGCCTAAAATGCTTATTAATATACAAATCCAGTTTTAGTTTCATTTTCGATTTATAGTGCGTTCTGTATTTATACTTCTGACCCTCTGTGGATTAGAAAAAATTCAAAATACATTCAAAATTGTGCATCCAATTCTTGTTTTTGTTAAAGTCATTATAGATGGATGATTTACCATCTTTCCATCCTTGAAAATGAACTTCTCAAGGAAACCATTAAAAGGTCAAAATTACCATGACATTCATGCCCATGATGAGTATATATATAAACTTCTGACCAAAACTGTAGCTTGTCTGTTTTGGCAAATCTTACATGACGTAAATACTGAATGGTTTAAGGCAGGATTGTCCAACTCCAGGCCTCAAGGACCAGTGTCCTGCAGGTTTTAGATGTGTCCTTGATCCACCACAGCTGATTTGAATGGCTAAATTACCTCCTCAATATGTCTTGAAGTTCTCCAGAGGCCTGGTAATGAACTAATCATTTGATTTAGGTGTGTTGACCCAGGGTGATATCAAAAACCTGGAGGACACTGGCCCTTGAGGCCTGGATTTGGACATCCCTGGTTTAAGGGCATGTTATAGGGAAGATACTTGTATGTTATAGACACAAAAATTACTAAAAAACATTAACAATTGCCACAGGCTAAGGAGTGCATATCCTGGGTGGGTGAATTGAGTTCTGCAATTTCTACTGACAAAAATGTTATCTTCAAGTTACACCTTTGAAGGATCATAAAATGTGTAACATGTTCTTAGTTGTCACTGTTCTTGTTCTTAGTTGTTAGTTCTGGTGCTGTCAACAGGTTTCTATACTAACAACATATCTTCTATTCTGGCTCCCCAGTACACCAAACCTATAGGTAAAAATTAGTAGAAAATATTCCTTCTTGCAACCACTTTATATTGATTACTAAACTTTACACTCTGAACTCGCAAAATAGCAAGACTTTGCACAATAACTGGCCATGTATTCATGCTTATCTGCTTGACATCTTCACATCACGTTTCTCTACTATTATCCAAACATCTACGTGCCTGAGAAAGCCTATTACCCTTTGCTAGTGGTGTATCAATAATTTCCCATATCAATGATTTCCCAGTGGCTGAGGTGTATATGTATATTCTATGCTTTAAAAAAACATATGTAGACTTTTAGAATTACTGCCTTCATCTAAATTGCTATTAACTTTGAAATCAAACCCAGAATCTTTTCAAAGCTCCTTAAAGGTCAGACTATAAAAGCAATGGATACATTTCCTGAAGAACTATCGGAAGCCTACAATGTACAGCTCTAAGCATCATGGACCATTGAATGTAAGTTGTCCATAAAGTCTGTGCTTTATGATGCTTTCAGATCCTAGTAAATGTACCTTGTCTACAAAAAGACATTGTGCAAGGTTGTCATACTGTGTTAGATGTTTGCTCTCACATTGAAGAGAAGAGGATTTAAGCCTTTCTATGTGGGTCAGATTTGTACTCAGCAAATGGAGAAGTGGAAAAACAAGTACTATAATTCTTAACTCTCCATTGAATTACATTTTATACACACTTTTAACACAACATCAGCCACTATACACTTCAGATGATTACAGTGGCAATCTAAAGGTAAAAGTGGCTCCAATACAGTTTGTTTTTCTTCAGTCTGAGTCCCTGGAGACTTAATTAGCAGCTGAAAATATAAGGCTTTTCAAATCTGAAAACACAACAGGGATTCTCTGAACACCTAGATGGGTATGTTTTGAGACCTTTTGAATGACAAACAGCTTTTCAGCATCATATTCAGCACTAATAGTTGTTGTTCTTGTTTTAGAACTCCACACACACTCCTTTCTCCTCTCTCCTCCCATTTTACTGAATTTAAATTTCATTTGCTCAGAGATAAAAATATTATGAGCCACAAATACAAATATAACTAACCTAACCTATATTTTGAGCCTATTAATGGTTTATACCATTTCACTTTCTTTCAGTGCCAGCAGCTGCTCACCCCATTATGAGTGCTATGTAACTAACCAGTTCCAAGATAGACGTATAAATTCAACGTACTCTTTGGAAATATTGGGGTTTGGCATTGATGTTGATGTTGTAGTGGCAGCTAAATATACCAATCACAAACAGTGTGTTTGAAATATTAAGCCACTGTATGACAACAGTGACCACTCCCAGCAAGACAGTGTACTCCACCATTATCCAGAAACAGCTCAGCAACAACTGAAAAAACATGACAAAGAGCCCCATCCATTGATCTGGCCTCCAAACTCCCCAATTACTAATCCGATCAAATATCTGTGGGACTGAGCCCAGCTCACGGACTTAACCAGCAGAACCTGAAGGATCATCCTGGAGCCAGATTCCACAGGACCCCTAAATGGGTCAGAGCTCTTTTGGCGACAAGTATGACACAATATTAGCCAGATGGTTTTATTAGCCCTGTGACAGATAGGTGACCTTTCCACAGTGTACTCTGCCTCTCGCCCTATGGCGACTGGGTTAGGATCCAGCCACCTGAAAGCTTCCACTTTCACAGACTCATGAAGTAAAAAGACAACCTCAGTATCACACTTTCTGTCAGTAATTAGTAAATAGTTGTATGCATGTGCATTATGCGCATGTAGTGCATTTAAAATCACATTCATGATCTGCCTTTGATGATAATGGATTGAAGTATCTTGACAGTCAGCCTTGGCAATTAATCCCAGTTTATACTGAGTGTTTTGGCTAAAGGAAGAAGTTATGCAACCATTCCCCTGTTACCCTGCTCAGAGTGTTACTAATCCCAAACAGATTACAGTTGAGCTGTTAATGAGGCATGAAGAAAACCAGCAGAAACATACATACCCAATTAATACATATAGATAAATACATATTATAAACATAGAGAGAAACATTTGAAAAAGTCTATATGCAGTTGAAAATTACATACATAGGCATTAGAGGACACTCCAACCAGCACTCAGTGCTGATGCAGGGAGCATAGTCTAACTTAATGTGAAAGGTCATATTATTTTCAGCTTGACATTTTACATCCCAACAAGCATCATTGATTCAATAGTTCAAAAGTCACTGAATGTCATGTCTAATGAAGACTGTCATATATTGATAGAACGTGGTGGTATCTTTAGCATCACGGCTTTTTCAACACTGCTTTCGAAAAGAAGTCACTACTTTAACTATTACTGAAATCCGATTCCTTTGATTTACGCTTTCAGAAGACAGTTAATATGATTAATATTATATGACCAATATAATATTAATTAGCAAAGGTCCAGAGAACTGTAGTTGCCCTTTCATTTGAACTCCCTTTTTAAATTTTCTGAGTTGCATTCCTCTGTTTTGTCACATGGCATCCCTTTTAAGTAATCGAGATGCTCCAAGAAAGCTTTAACAGTTTAACTAAGCAGATAATAATCTTTTTTTGAATGCTTTGCATATTCTAAATAATGGTTCATGGATAATCAATATTTTATAACTGAATGTCTGTGGTGTTTGAAACAAGAAACAAAGATGAGTGTAAAGAAATTGTTCCTTTTATAATGAGTTTAACATTTTTCAAAACTTTTTGGTAATTTACATTTCTGTCGTTAAAATTGTGGCCCTTTAATTACTTCATCTAAGTCAGTATCGCCTTATTAGAAAAAAAAAAAAGCATAAAAAACAAAAACAAACCAGTTGCCCCAGCATGTAGTTGCCTGTAAGGAATTTTCACAGTAGACTTAGACATGGGATTGCCAGAAACCAAAATGGTCACAATTCATGTGAAAAATATGCAATCCCTGACTTGTTGGCAAGTCACTGATGGAGGTTGCTGGCTTTCACTTAGTGAAACTGGTTACAAAGAGTTATGCGGTGCTGCACTGAAAACCTCTTTGCTTGTTGTTTGGTCTCTAGCAGATTGCTGTGACTGACCATAGTTTTTTGGGAATGTAAGAAGGGATGAGAAGGTAAAGACTCATGGCTACTGACCTGACTCTGGTCTTGCAGGATTGGGGCTTTAGCACTTGATTAGGCAGTGGCTGCCAGCAAACATTCACAACAGGTTGAGAAATACTCATTTTTCCTTGATCAGTTGTTAACAAGTTGTTGCCAACTATTCTGCATGCTTGTGTGTCTGTAGGTCCTTGTCATATGTCATTGGGGTGGCTGTAGCTCAGGTGATAGAGCAGGTCACCTACTAACCGGAGGGTTGGTAGTTTAATCACAGTCTGCTCCAATCTGCATGCCAAATATTCTTGGGCTAGATGCTAACTCCATGTTGCTCTCTGATGCATCCACCGGAGTATGAATTTTATGGTATTTTTAATTTGGTTGTTGTTTTGATCTGTGTTGTTCAGCACTTTGGTCTGCCTGGTGTGTTCTTAAAGTGCTATACAAATAAGCGATGATGATGATGATGATGATGATGATGATGAATGAGTACTAAGTAAGCACTTGGAAACAGCATAGATAAAAAAGTGCACGGGTGCAAGTTGTGTAGAGCACTTTGACTTTTCAGATAGAGAAAAGTGGTATTGTGGCTAATGGAAACAGTGTTTTTTGGAAAGCAATAATGAACTTTATATTTTAAATTTTACATAAACAACATACATTTTCACCTGAAGAAATATGTATCTTAGGTTAAATAACAAATAAAAATATATATATTATTATGTGATTATTAAAAATTTTACAGAAAACACTTACTACTTTATTTTCTAGTTTTTGGTACCCATCAGTAGACAATCTAACTCTTTAAAAAAAAAAAATTCCATTAAAAAAACCCCATACATCTGTGCCAAAATATTAATATTTTGGATATCTTACAGGGATCAAAGCACTGAGGTGAAGTCCTAAAAAGTGAACCATGTGCAGGCTGCATTATTAATACAGGACTCCCTGTACTCCCTTCTCTGCACTGACTGAAGCGCTTGTACCTCAGTTGATGAAAGGGCTAGCTATGATGGCACGGTGCTGTGGTACATTGCAGACGGTTGTGTAATAATCAGAGGGATTCACTTGCTGTCCTTTGCAGCTGTCACCCTGCCCAGAGAGAGAGGTGCCAACACAGAGGCCCAGCAGCCAACTGCTGCTCTGTTTCAAGTGCACTTTCCTGGAAGGAAGAGACACTGGACTAAACCACACTGTGCTACTATGTAAAAAAAAAAGAAAAGAAAAAAATGACACATTAAATAAAAAAAATAAGCTTCTGTTGGGGTTGTGTAAGGCTTACATGAAGCATGTTAATACAAAATGCCCTTAGTTGTTTTTTAACTTAAAGCATCAGCCACCTCCTTTGTTAGAATTATAACAATTTGCCTGGATGCTTATCCATGCAACTGACTTGAAGTATCTCGTTCAGCCATTTGATGTAGAGGATAGACCAGTATTAAATATGTTAATATGTGTCCACAATGGATGAGATAAATATGTTGTGAACCTTCTTTTTCTGAGCAATGTACAGATTCACAGTTGAAATAAAAATTACAGTGTTTAACCTCCTAAGACCTGAACTCTTCCACAGCATGCATTTTTAATTTCTCTTTGATATTTGGGCTGATTGGGACCCGATGAATGTAAAAACAAAAAATTACCAGATTTTTTTTTTAACCTGATTTTTGTTTCTAAGAAAAATGAGAGCTGCATATGAGGACATTCGTTTAAAATTTCGATAGAGCAGTGGCAGTATTATGTCCTTGTAAGTGGATATCAGGCCCTTGTAGTAAAAAATTGAGTATTTTGGTCTAAATAACCCAAAATGTGATGTCCACAAATGTGGATGCCAGGTCCTAGGAAGTTAATGTTTTTTGTTTGTTTGTTGGGGGAAAAAAAACAAACTGGTGTCTAAATTTCAGGACTGTTGTAATATATTGCCCTTATATTGCCACCACAGCATTGTTGAAGATGACAGAACTTGCTTTAGTGGTCATACAAATATCAATATCAATATGATAATATAATATATAAGTGACATAATTTTACAGATACAGATTGTTTTTAATACTTTTGAGTAATTTACGTTTTGATAACCTGGCAATGATGAGACTTGGCTGCAGGTTTTGTTAGCCATGAAAATTATTTTTTCAATGATCATTTTAACTTCTGTGATTTCCCAGACTTGAGTTTTGTTGAGCTGACAGGTGCTTTCCTTCTTTTTAAAAATATGTCAGATTATTGATTTTGGCCACTATCCAAGTTGTTCTGGTTGCTCTCATGGGTTTCTTTTTGTTTTATCACTTTAATGATAATTGAATCAATATCTCTTTAGAGCCCGTGTTGAGAGTTACAGCAAATAGCTGACAAATACAATTTGGAATCAACTCCAGATCTTACATCTGCTTCACCTGGCCACAACACTGCTTTTTTTTTGTCAAATCTTGACTTACCTTTGAGCCTCTGAAAATTAATAAATAAAGCTCTTGTAATTCCCAAACAGTTCATGTAGTGCTTTTGTCAAATCTCTTGAATAAAACCTGAAAACTTAAAGCTATACTTCAGTCACATCCACTAAAATCCACTTACATGGTATGCAGAGTCAAAATTACAACAATGGTGTGATTGTCCAATATTGTTGGCCTTGATTGTAACTTGCAGTAAGCAACCCTGCAAAATACTGCTTATTTTGCCATTGAGTGCTGCTTGATGTCGCTGGGCCCAGTGATGTGAACCTTGCCCTGCCCCACATGAAAAATGTTCTCCCGAGCATGGTTCAGCTGGACTTGGGCAAATTAAACATGCAACCCAAGCATGGAACTGCAAACAATGAGTGCCTCTGTAGAAATTGTTTTTTTTTTAATGCATAAACAATACACGACCTGATAGTGTGTCACTGTTTCTACTGTTTTGGCACAAAATGCATAAAAACATGAACCTTGTGTTCTGCAAGAGCACTTTTAAAACTGCATGTGTGCGCATTAAAGAGAGCACGAGAAAGAGACAAGGTAAGATTGTTTACTAAAAGGCAAGCTTCCAAGAAACAATGGCAGCATCTTTATGCGAGGTGTAAAGGAAAGTGCAAAATTTCCCTAAGCACAAAAAGCTGTTAGAGAACAGCTGAGAAAACGATACTGCCAAATACTTGCAAGAGGTGAATGGTGATGGCAGTAACTGAAAGTGCTGGTACAGTCAGAGAATTACAAAAGCAAGGGCTCCATTCTTGGTGGAAAAAACCCATGTGAGATGACTGAAATGTAACAATAATTTTTAAAAACTGGATAAGAATGATCCAGATGCTCAGTGATTACTTCAATAATTCTGTTGTTATTACAGGATAATTAACCCCAATATATAAACTGTGTGAGGAAGGCAGAGTATTCAAGCAGGGGCAGGGGGAACACACTGACCACTGTACACCCCACAATAATAACAACAACAACAGCATTAATGATAATAATAATAATAATGATAATAATAATAAATGAACCTGTACACACTGATAAATGCGACCATTTTATTGTAAAATTCCACAGCTATGTGCAATTTTCTTATGAAAAGGACTTTTATCTTCACATATATAATTTATTATGCAGATCCTAACAGAATTGATCAGTGCCCATTTTATACAATAACCAAATTTACATAGATGAGAGACAACTATTATACTGTATGTATGGAGAATCGTGTGAAATGTGTTTAGCCTTAGAATACCTTTTACTGGGCTCTGTGATTCCAGCGCTTATTTTCTTTTCTGCAGTTTGACAAAATACACACATTAGAAAATATCAGCATGTGCTGTTCACATATATGTCTCATTTGTGGGTCCCAAAAGAAATAAAATCACATCAAAAAGAAGTACAGTGTTAAGTGTCCATGTCAATGCAAGCAAAGGATTAAGGATTCACCTGCAGATGAGCGAGTCCCAATTCTTTGAAACGTCCCTTTTAAACCTCAAACATGTTCAGCATGCACGCTACTGAGAATAAACACACTTGAGTACCTCCCACACAATTTTCTATCTCTACATTTTCTGTAGAGCACACACAAACAACAGAAATCAATCAACAAGCATCTATTATGGAAAGAAAAATATTTCATAATATATATATTTTTAACCTCAGCACACGCTCTCATCGGCATTAATAAGGTACCTCACACAGTCAAGTAATTTCCATTTTACCTTGATCGTTTTTATTAGTTTCATGTTCATTCGAGCATAGCTGATGCTTTTGGTTCTGCATCATGTCAAATTTGAACTAAAAAAAAAAAAAGAAATCCAGGGCACCTGCTAATCCATCCCGCAGGGCAGCATTTTTTTTATTTTTTTAAAGAAAACCCTCATCTTTTATCATGTCTTTTCTTTTTCAAAGTAGTATATGATGATATTAAAGTTAGATATTCTCTATTCAGTGTGTGTCAGTTTGGCACTTTATAAGATGTAGTCACTCCATTACACTTCTCTAAACAAACACTGATGAGGACCAGTTTACATTGCTACTGACACACTTGGAAACCCTAAAGATGTGAGAAATAGCATTTGTATACACTGAAGACAGATTCAGACTACTGGGTGGTAGCTTTGTAACACAACAGGACAACCATTTAATACAAAAGGGAAAGAACTGTAAGAAATATGACATTATCTGGTAAATACATATATTTGTATAACCAGAGATGCTTTATTTATTTCAGATGTCAAGACCAAAGCAAACCAATGAGATGGCTGGAAAAGTGAACGCAATTAATAGTCATTTAGACAAGCAAATGTTCTTCTTCTGGTGGCTTGGGAACTGTTTTTGTATATTTATATATATATTTTTCATTAAATAAAGTCTACTACTCAGAAGATGCACAACAGGTAATGCTGCAAGCCACTAATTTAACAAATATAACAGATTGACAGGCTTTTGTGAGAGTAGTGTACACTGATCACAACAAAACACAAGATAAATAAGCTCAAGCTCCATTGACACACTAAACAAAAATGTATCTTTGATATAAATGACAGCACTCTGCGTTTCTTTTCAGGGGCTATATGAGCATAAAATGCATTTTCTTTCAAGAAATAAATAAATGCCAGCAATGGATAAATAAATAAATACCCCAATTCCCCCAAATATTCTGCATGGTTGGTAAAACCATAATATAATAGGTGTGATATACTTTACGTTGATATAATAGCAATGCTGAAATGACAAAATATATACCCTTTACAAAATATCCCAAGGGCTTGACCAGTTTTTTATTCATAATTTATGTACACAATCAGTGAGCTCTCCATTAGTTGCATACTGGTGCCTGCTGTAAGGGATCTGTAAAGTGGATTGTACTGTATCATACATAGCATTTACAGTTCAGAAATGTTTCATTTATTTTCTGCTCTCTATACATTCAGACATTTGATTAATGGAAGAAAAAAATAATAATACTGAAACGATACCAGACTTCTTCTCAGCCTTTTGAATATATCTTCCCACTACGAATGAGTTACATTCTCAATGTGATTCTTCTCAAAGACACAGGATATGAAATGCTTGATTAAAAAAAAAAGAGGTTACATCTGTTCTTACGCTTGAATAAAAGCCTCGTTTTCTTCTTGTAATCTTAGCAGAATAACAAAGAGAATGAACCTTTAACTGCAAAGATTGCACAATGCCCTACAGCTGTCTGTAGATTAGTTGAAGTATCCTCAAAAGTAAAACTCAGGCTCTGAATATGCTGCTGCAGTTACCACTCTGACAAACTTCCATAACTAAAAACACAATAGCGTGGTGTCATGTTGCAAATATGCACTTTTACAGCAACCGGAGAAAGGGATGAAGTGTAAGCTAGTGGCTGCAAGGTAATTGACTAAACCAGTTTTCTGCCCTGGGATGATCCTCCCACCTGTAATCGTGAGGGATTCCTCAACTTAACATTTTCACTGTGTCACTTTCTGAATTTTCATAAAAAAAGAAGAGTATCCTGAATGATTATTAGTGCTTGTTTTCTTATTTTCCATAGCCAACAGTAGAAGACCATAAAATAAGTTGCTTTTTGGCCCGAAAGGTGCATGCAATAAATGTAAACCACTATGCAATAGTAAAATATATACAGTGTCTGTACAGTAGAAGTCCATAAACAGCATCACCACACTTTGACCACACTAAACAAATAAATTAAAAAAAAAAAAAAAAAAGTAATATTTTCATGTCAGTGTCTAACAGCTCTGTGAAAGTGCTTCGGATTTTGTTTTTTAGTAAGTGAACAAAGAAGTATGAACATAATTAAAAGTACAGTCAATGCAAAAGATGTTATGTATTATTACTCACCATAAACTGGTCACACTCTTTTTGTTTTGATTTAGTAATAATCATTTATAAAAACACATCGATATCACTTTGATTTCTGCAAAGCACTCTGATCTTCTTTTTAATTGTCCTCTGAAACCTATTGACTTTTTCTGATGAATACATGATCCAAACTGCTGTTATTGAATTACTAATTGGTCCTTGCGAAATGATCTTTTATCTAATAAAACAACTGGTAAACCCCCCATTGAGACGTATCTTTCAAATTTCTAATTCAAAAATAAAGTGGTGAAAATGAAACAAAACTTTGTTTGATCTCTTACACAATCCATAGTTCCTCAACACATCTATAAACCTTTTCACACCAGTTAAATGTAATGCTACAACATTTGCAATGTCTGTCAGAGTTCTTTGATAAAATAAACGAGATTTAATTGGATTAAAACAAAAGAAATAGAAGAAATGCTATAATCAAATCTCTGGGTATTTCAGTGGGTCCCCTCCTCCATAAAGTCACTCGTTGGCGCAGAGCATATGTAGAATGTAATGGACTGTATGATAAGGCTGGATACACACCTGCGCCTAGAGATAGAGATAGGAGACCCAGTAGACCAGGTTGAAGAGAGCAAATGCAGTGGGGAAAAAGATGCGTGCATAAGAGTCTATCTTGGCGATGCGAATGTGCAACCTGCCGTGCCGCCAGGCTCCGGAGCGACAGTCCTCAAAACAACAGAAGAAGCTAGTGCAGTCCTTTCCATCCAGACATTCATAGCCGTACTCCTCGTCTCGCTCCTGCATGTGCGTGGCGTTATTCATCTGAATGGCAGTGGCCGAGCGCGGACGGATGTCCACCGTGGGTGTCTGCTTTTAACAGGACAAAATGACGCAATTAGCCACCAGAACCTGAGAAAGCTCTAATGAAGACTTCACTGACATAACAGGGGACCTCATTTGAGCTACCATTTTTTGTCTTCTTCTTCATTTTCAGTCATTAGTCAGCAGAATGTAATTTGCACCTTTAACTTGCCAATGGACCCTTTTAGCGTCAAGAAATACAAATAGACCTATAACTACCACCTGTAGTTGTAATTAGTGAGGCTTAAAATGACAAAGGGTCTATCCCCATGGAACCCATGATGCAAATTACACCTTTGGGCTAGGGTGTAATAGGCAGCTGAAGCAATCAGTTAAATTTTAGTACAGTGGTCCATACTGCTTTACTTGCCAGCTATACAAAGCTAGTGCTGGGCAATGGGCCCTCCATTTCTTATTGTGATGCTCTGCATTCAAAACATTACATTAAATAATCCTATAAAATGTCAACGAAAGCAGATGATTATTCATATTTTGTTCTGTGACATTTTAAAGATCTTTTTAACACTCAGTGATTTTGGAACAGAATGGATGTTTTTCTGAAAATTCATTTAAGAGATATGTTGTAACTGGCTTATGATGCATCATGTAGCTAAGAGAAAGCATGTGCTGGCAATTATGCAGCACAAAGCTCAGTATTTTTCCAACCTACTCTTTCTGTAACTAGATGGGTTAAACTAAACCCTCTTTTCAATCTGTGCTCACCACTGCAGGGCACATGGCTTTCATTTGTTAAGGTTTCTAAAATAGGACAGTGACATCAGTCACTTGTTGGTCCTGTCATTCTAAAGAGAGACAATTAGTATTCAAATAGACCATTTTCATTAGCCTTTATCTTCAAATGCCATGTCACCTTTGCACAAATTGGAAGTCTTGCTGTTTGGCAGATTAAATGCTTTTCTTCCCTTTGACAAAAGTTTCCTTGACCTTGCTGATAAACTAGGGTGTTAGCCTCATGCTTTAAAAGGAGTCTGTTAGTTAAGTGTACTCCAAGAATTTCGTATGCTCTCCCACTGTAAAAACTAAAGATTTAGATTATTTCTCAGATATTGTCTCCATTATGGAGAGACTATAGATAGCTAACAGGGACGATAATCTATAATTTTGCACTCCATATTTGGAGTGCCAGTGTAGTCTATAAGTGACTGCACTTACACTCCAATTATAGTTTACAACACAAATTCATATTCTGTTTTGTGAGAATATAAACACTTTTAATGAGTTAACAACCATCTCAAAACGGTGAATGCTTTTTGTTTTCATCTGCCTCATTATTGCTTTTGTTCCTTTTCAATATAGTATATAGAAAAGGCATGTTTACTGCAAAAGAAAAAAGAATAATATAAATGCAGTTTTCGTTTAATACACCTCATTATCTGCTGTAAGCATGCAACCTTAAACAAGCTTAAAATACAGCTCAAAATAATGTTCATTCCCTGAAACTGAAATTGCCCAGCACTAGTGCAAAAATCTGCTGACCCTTTGAAAAGGATACATAACCACAACAAAATGACGCACAGGTTAGTTTCAGCATTTTGTCCTCTTAACGGACCATATGTGAAGTTAATGACGGGATTAGCAGAGCAGGTTATGGCTCCATTCTCAAAGGGGGATTGGTTGCACTGAAGAAAGCGCAGTGGAAGCTCAAGCAGAAGGAGCATTAACAGCATCCCGCCGCATGGCCTGGTCAAGCTGGGCAATGCTGAGTCGGTGTTAGCAAAAGATATAAAGAAATAAAAACAAAGAACCAACACAGTGGCATTTGCAGCTTTAACTGACTGAAAGGAGACAACCGCTCTGAGAAGACAAAAGATTCAGAAACACTCAGGATTAATACTGCTTATCTAGCTTAAGCTGATAATTTGTAGTAGTGTTTCCACATTGCAAGTGGTGATTTTTAACAACACATTTAGATTCCTGGAAATCTAACTAATCTTACTTTAAATTATTTAGTCTAGAAAAGTATCAGCAGTTTGTGGTTTAAGCTAAATTTAAATCTTTGCTTGCTTTCGCCTACCCTGGACGCTTGTTAGGTGTCTGTCTCACTGTGTGTTAATCCTTTAAATGGTTTCCAATTTAATTTAGACCTAGCACACTGCATGGGTTGTCTATTTCAGTCTGTTAAGGCTCTGCTGACTCTATAGGAAGCGTCAGGTTGAGAAGCCCAACAAACACACAGGTATAGATTAACTGGCAGAAGAAGGGAAAGAAGAGGAAGCTATTGTAGCAGCTGCTAGTTCGCTGTGGTAACAACAACAACAACAACGAGTGAAACAGGACAGAGGGAGCCAGAATTAAGTCCACACTGAGCCTGGAATATTACATTCTTCCTGACATGGGATGTGTGGGATGCTTATTTGAATTTTAAACACTGCAAGTATGTCTGGCTGGCTGCCTCCGCACTGTGCACTGCAGAGCGCCCTTTTTAATGCTATCTGTGATACCTATTTAGTAAATGAGGAGGAGTACAGTAAGAATGCAGGTAGATAAAGAGGGAATATAGAGAGGTGTATCAGCTTTAGAACAGACAGAAAAAAGCAGTGAGGTACTGGGGGCTCAGAGAGCCAAAATGCAGCAGACACATGCAGTCAGACACAGGCAATATACCTTTGAGGAAAAGAGCCGGAGGAGCTTTTGTCCCAACAGGAGAAAAAGAATATGTGGAATTGAAAGAGAGTAACACAACAGGACAAAACAGAACAGAACAAAAACACAGAATACATGTAAACAGAGAATTAAGAAAATAACCATAAAAAATAAAGAGAAACACAAAGAAAATGTGTGATAATTACACATACTGCACTATTTAACTCAAAATGGAAAGAGAGGATATATATTGCAAGGAGACATACATATTATGAACGGACACAGGGGGAGATGTATGGTAGGATACATGTATTTTACATGCTTCTTAGGCCAGCACTGCCTTAGGAAAACATTACATCCACTTTAATTCAAGCTTTACAAACTCCTTGCGACTGTGACTTCATCGTATCTTCAAGTTTTTAATTACACAGTACTTCACTAGCTTTGTAGTCGGTGTCACTATACGTAGTTTATTTAATTGTAATTCCTGAGAATATTTCAAATTCTTCAAAGGGTCATATCACATGTAGCTGAAACAGCAAATAGTAATGAAATACTAAAATGGAAGAAAAAAAGAAAGCCTCTCTTTGCTTGACTTGGTCTTCCCCTCTGAAATAGCAAACTAGCACTACACCTTCCACTTCATTATTCCTTTATTCACCCGCAAGACATTCTGACTATATGCAAAACCTTAGTTACAGAGCCTACAGCTAGATCACCTCAATTTTCACCACTTTTCATTTGAATGATTCTCATCAACACATGGTGGTGTACTTGATTTAAGCTCTAATGTCTTTCACTGAAAAGCCTTGTTAAAACAATTATTATCCTTCCCCCCCAAAAAACGGCTGGAACTTTGTCTTGCCATAAAGTAAATACCACCAGAGGTATATTTAAACATTTTTTTTTATTAAAAATTGTTCCTCTTACACAAATCAACTTTAAATGATTAGAGAAAAATTGCTAGTTTTGCTATATACCATAAACATCCTCCAAAATATTAGGTCAGAGATCATGGTCCTTAAACTGAGCTGGCATGATCTCTTGGGAGCTTAAGACTTGTAAAGTATGAGGCAACTCAACTGTCATGTGACCTGGATCTAAATTACAACTGTAGCAGATGTGTAGAGGATTATGAAAGATTTGACCTGCTTGCATTACTCATTGAGTAATTTGGGGTGGCGGCCATTGGGAAAATACTGTCTTAGGAATTCTAAGCACTGTAGAGCTTTTTTGCACCTTATTCCAGTACTGTAACAGAGTGTGGGAGGGGAAAAAACATGTGAAGTGATAATCTGACCATTTATCTAACTAATAATTTAAAATACACATCACAGAAATAGTAAACACTTAATTTTAAAACGTTATTTGTGGTCTCATTGTTAATTCGAAGATCCATAGTTGAGAAACTCCTAATGATTAAAAATGAAAAAAAAAGTTCAGTTTAGTTTTGGAAAGACACCCACCGGATTCTTCTTCTTCTTGTCCTTTTTGGCACTCGGCTTTCTGTTGCTGACAAAGTAGTGCAGTGTGCCGTACTCTATAAGTGCGGCGAAGACGAAAATGAAGCAGACAGACACAAAGAGGTCCATGGCTGTCACATAGGAAACTTTTGGAAGAGATTTCCTGGCAATAGTACTCAATGTGGTCATGGTCAGCACTGTGGTAATGCCTGGTAATAAAATAACAGGAAAAAGGAAAACAATCAGAACAGTTTTAACTAATGACAGATTACAAGTTCGATTATTCTTGCTATGTATAATTTGCACATCCCAAGTTCCTATTATATGTTTAAAAATGCTCTCTTCATATGCATGATGTCTATGCACTGTATATTGTATCAGTATAAAAGGCTAAAAAAAAGTGTCTTTTGATTTGTTAGCTCTTAACACTGGAATAGCCATGTGGGAATAGCGAGCAGCTGTTTTACTGTTGCCTTGATCCACATAGCTACTTACTGGTTGACATTTCAACTGCAATTGACCACAACAGTGACATACTGCATTGCTATATCCACCATCTGCTAACCCTTTTACTCACTCTGTTGGGCTCTAATGATGATGTAGATGGAGGCAGAGTGATGGCACATGACGAGGAAATGTGTTTGTAAGTACACATACACAGCAGATTACCAACAACACCATCACAATCCCCAAACACCAACAAAAAAGCAACTAACAAGCCCGCCTTCTTCCTCCCTTTTAAATAGACCATACGTGTTAGGGGACTCGCTTCGTATATAAAGAAGATGATTTATGTCTAAATTTAATGTGGCCTGAAGGATATCAGTCTGCGCCAAGATTACCACTGTAGTACTGTGAGTGAATTGATATATTTCTGGATGGCATTGAAGGATTATGAATTATGTCATCTGAATTAATCCGCTTCCTAGCCACCAGGCTCCACGCACCTTCTGCATCATGTTTTAAAAAGGAAATTAAGACATTTCACTCTTGGTATAATTTTAGCAGGGAATTAACTGTGTTATTACTACAACTGCAAATCACGTCTGGACTCCAGAGGCTGAAAAACAAGAAAACAACCTATTTTTAGAAAGATTAATGACAGACAAAGCAGTGATGGTAGGAAGGTGGAAAGGGGATTTTTGGCCAGAAGGGATTATTTTACATAAAGTTACTCCTGCTAATACTAATAATCACACCACATGGACTTCAGGTCAGGTTTTGGAGCCTCGAGGGTCTAAAAAAAGCTGACAAAAGAATATTTTTTCTTACTCCATCACAAGAAAACCTTTGAGAATGTCCATTAGGGCAAGTTCAAAACCTGAAAAATTCTCTTGAAATTCTCCTTTTTCCCCCTCCCCTTGGTACATGCAGGGTGCCTCTTTGCATTCTGTGAGGAAGCCACCTGCATTATTATTGTGCTGACGAGGCATCTCTGCATCTTCCTTTCTGCATTGCATAATTAATGCCTCATTAAGGCATGCGTGCAAACATATGTGCTAGGACAGGCTCTTCTACTCAAGATGCACTAGATTCCTAAGCAGATGTGTTGCCCCTGACTGGAAACAGCGTATGTGAAAAGAGAAGACAAAATGAAAAGAACAACAAGAAATGGGAAGCTTGAGCAGACTGTTTTACAATATGAGTGTGCTGCCTAATCACCACAGAAGTCAGATGTGTTTTACCAGGGGGAGTAATTAAAGCAAAGATTGTGTCAGGGTTAAGTGGACTGATTGAAAAAAAAAAAGAATTAAAGCAATTCTGATAAAGCCTTGTGATTTTTACACAAAGGAGACATATCTATAAAAGAACAAAAAAAGCAAAAACATTTAATTCATATTCATTTTTCTTTGCTGATGAACTTGCATACTTTTGCTTTAAACAGTCAGAGGCAGCAATGACATCATGTTTTTTTTCCTTACCTAATGATGTCCTGGCAGGCACTGCATCCTTGTTGATCCAAAATGAGACCCAGGAGAGGACAACAATAAGTGTGCATGGGATGTACGTTTGGATTGTAAAGTAACCCATTCTCCTGCTCAGATCAAAGTACACAGTCAGCACCACATAGTCTCCTGGACAGACATAAAATACAAGAAGAGGGTAAAAAGAGTGAGAGCATGGAAATGTATAACAAGGCATCAGGAAGATAACACACGAAGCATACAGTTTACTGTGTGCGTTATTTATGTTATCATGTAGTGTAAAATATGCAGAACGGAGAAGAGTGATTAGTATCAAGAACTGATTCACAGTCCATACAGAAGTACTGTAGGACCAGTGCGAGTTAAGCAATTTCACACTGTCTGCTTATGAAGAAGGCAGCTCAAAGAATGCTGTCAAGACAGAAACACCAAGCATAGATTAGACAAACTGTTAGGTCTTCAATACTTAATGTTGTGTAACCACAGTCTTGACTGCATGTCTGCCCAAGGCAACCTGAGATCTAAAATGGAACAGAGCGATTCAGAGAGCTGAAGCTGGACTTGCTTGGATGCACAAACACAAACGCTTGTCTCCTGCCAGTATTTAGCCGGAACATGAACACCACCGTCCAGCTGATGATGAGCCATCCCTGGGCTGGCTAGCTGACTCAAGCAGATGTTGGGTGTTAAAAGGTTGAGGTTAGCTGAGCCCAGAAAGACCTGACCCCGACAATATGGATGATCTAGCCTGCCTGTTTAAAATGCATGCTAAGCATGCGTGCCAAACATGCGAGGACTCGCAAATGCACAAATGTTCACACACACACTTTTCAAATGTGAATCTAACATCCTGTAATGAGGTTGAATTGATCATGATCATCTAAATAGAAAGACAGTCATGTTGGAACACGCACAAACACACACGTTGCCTCAGCTTTACAACACAGCTTTACTTGCCAATAGCTACTGTCCATTTTTTTTTTTTTGCTGTCTACCAATGCACCTGTCTGTTTCTGGGAGTCTAATGACAGTTCGTTGCTGGCCTCCAGCTCAGTCAGATGTCTGCTAATTGATTAACATCACACAATTAACTGTGTCAAGAACCTCCCCTGGCCTCTCGCTATGGCTTGTAACCTGTGGGGCAGGAATATACTCTCTGATATATCTCCGTGCGCGTGTGTGTGTGTTTAAGCACCCATGGCACACCATAGCCTATGCAGCTGGGGAATGAACAGCTGGCTAATAATTTCTCTCATGAGAAAGGGCACACAACACATACTGCAGTGGAAAACAGCCAACATCTGTGTGTTTTTCCATTAATGAGAGACAGAGAGAGAAAGCGAGGAGGCTGTCAGCGTTTATTATGTCTGCGGCCATGCGCAGGCTGTATATCGCCACAGACCTCATAGCAACTGCACAAGGGCCAAATCTTCGTGATGTATTCCAGCACACACCCCTTTCATTCACCTGGCCATCGATGGCGTCATCAAATAAGCACTGTGTAATAACCCCAGCAGCACAACTATAACTGTTCATGTCGCCATGTGTGTTTTCTATCGATGCAGGCAGGTGCACGAGATATTACAGTGCACTGACTGGATTTGTAAGATTACAGGAGAGACACGAAGGCTGCTCTCAGGGGTCAGGCGGCTCAGTGTTTTGTTTTTATTAATATTACATTAGCAGGGGCCCAAAACCGAGACCCTTGACAGCTGAGAAGCCTCCAGTTTATACGCTTATTTCAGCTTTGTCAGCAGCACAAAGCCTCCTTCAGATTTTCCCAGACTCATAACAATAATGGAGTTTCCACCACAGGGGTGAGGTCGGTTGGTGTAAGACCCTTCTGCTCCATGCTTCTCTTCATCTGTTTGCTGGTTTCATTACAGGCCGCAGCACTTGCCAAAAAGACACTCTGAGGAGGTGTTATCGACCGATGCCCTTTATTCTGGCAGCGCGATGTGTTAGTATCAGAACGTCTGCCATTACAGCCCTGTAGTATTGCAGCAGTTTGTTAATCATGTCTCTAGTCCGCTCAAAACAAAATGGCTTCCAGCTCCCTGGCTAGTTTAAGTTCATGACGCCACAACGTACTTTAACTGTAAGTAAATTTAGTCCCTCAGATTTAAAGTCACAACACTCAGGTATATTGTTGTGCAGCGCTTTGTAAGCTTTGTCCCGAACATTGCAAACACAGAGGTGATGCTTGTATTAAATATATGCAAAATCAGTGTTACAGAAATATTTTCAACCCATTGTGACAGAGAATCAAAGTGGGAATAATGGTGTGAGAATTTTAAACTTGATCCCCCATAAAGTGTCATTCAGTGGTGTGAAGAATTATCTGTGGTATGAATCCACACGCTCATTGGCTAACGGCTAATCACACATCAGCAGCCAATGAGTGTGCGGTGTCACATGTTGCATTCCTAAATGTTCACCTCAATGCTTAAATACCAGAAATCCGTGGGTGACATTGCAACAGCTAAGACCATCTTTTACACTGTCTATGTTGTTTACGTTTGTAATTACAAATGAGCATCTAATCCAACAATAATTGAATTAGTATCACAGCATGGAGATTTTTGAAAATCTTGTAGGAGCATTTAAAAAAATCAACAAAGGAGAACCAGACTAATGCTTTAAGTTCAATTATTTCTGATATTTGTACCTGTTTACATTTGTTGCTGTTGGAAGAACAAAAGTTTGGTTTTGCCAGCATTCCTGCATATCTCAGTTTTTGTATACTTGTCCACTTGTGTACTCTCTGATATAGCTCAGTGTTTGTGTGTGTGTGTGTGTGTGTGTGTGTGTGTGTGTGTGTGTGTGTGTGTGTGTGTGT
>NW_005187427.1:2157888-2164182 GCF_000239375.1 Pundamilia nyererei | reverse complement strand
TGTGTGTGTGTGTGTGTGTGTGTGTGTGTGTGTGTACATGAGGTTATATTCTACTGCGCTGGAGCTGGAATGTCAATCATCTAAACATCTATGTCCACTCTCCCTCTAACTGAGGTGCTCAAACTAATTTTAACTCAAACACATGAGCTTTTTTCTATCTTCACAGTGTCTCTAGAAAGCGTTCCCTTTCTAACGCTGCTAATGCTACCGATAATAATACAGGTGTGATACTATTTATTAGATCTCACAACTTTCCATGTGCATCTAATAATATCCACATGTTCAGTGATACACTAAGTCTTTGATTCATCTTCATCATTGCGTTCAACGTCATGTTCTAACTTCTCCAGTAACACACAAATCTCACTTTCTCCTTTCTTTGCCACTCTTTCACTGACATTCGTGCCAACCCTTCCAGTCTTATTGCATAATTGCACCACTATCAATTCAGCCCAACCTTTTCTGTTTATAATTTAGGAATGATGAATGGTGATGACAGCTGCGTGGGGAAAAAAAAAAATCAACCACGCAGCAAAAAGCTCAAAACTATTGTTTACATTAAGATATGTTTTCACCTATTTTTAATAGGATCACACGTTTTCTTGGCAAAAGTGATTTACTTCGAGCTGATGCAATCTACAAAAAGCAATAAAAACTCGGCAGGCACGATCATTCATCAGAAAAGAGTGTTGCTTTATTGTTAAAAGCCGCAGAGACAACACACTAGATACAATTAGACGCACACAAGAAACAAAAAGAGGATCAGTCTTCCAGTATGAACCTTCTACTGTGGTGTAACAGTAGATACATTTTATTATAAACACACATTTGCTCTATCGTTATGTGTTTGATACACGAGTATACACAATCAGTGTGACCATACAATATTATAAAATAGCCCCAGTAGGTCAAAAGAATGAAACATTTTAATTCTGGATTGCTGACCTTAGGGGAAAAAGAATGTCATATGAGAATATCATTCTGCTGGCAGCCAGACTTTAAATTGGTGTAGATATGGATGGGCAGGGAGGACCTGAGGCACATGCTGGCCATCCAGTGAAAGCAGACAAACCAGACACACTGCAGAGCTGCTGACAGGCTGTCTTACTGAGCTCTTCTCCTGTCAAGGGTCATGTATATCGGAGGTGACAGCAGATGCTATTGTCCGTTTGTGAGAAAGAAAGGAGTTTTGTTAATGACCAGCGTAAAGCCACGGCTGGTTGCCAGGGTCAACAAGACGAACAGGCAATGTTAACGCACCACTTTCGCTGACATGACTACAGGTTATGTAGAAGTGATTAACTAGTTGCAATCCCTTTGCATTTTGCCTCCATAGCCTACAGAAGCTATTCTTCCCCGACAGTGGGCGGCAAGATGATGTCACAGGAAAAGAAAAGAAAAAAAGAAGAAAAAAAAAGGATTAAAAAAAGCACCGCATTGTCATGGTGAGTAACTGCGGCAACACAGCAGCATGATTAAACACCAGGCAGGAGTCTACACAGTTTGATTGCCTTGTTGTTAACATTGTGTTTACTGTGACAGGGACAGATGATTATCCTTCTCCCAGACACACTAATAGCTCTCAAATTATTGAGAGCAAGACTGTTTGTAGGATTTATGACAGGTAGTCAGAAGCTGGCGAACCTATTTTCCATATAATTATTTGGCCAGTTTAGCAAAAAAAAAGAAAAAGAAAAGGGAAAGGTAACACAAATTAATAAAACTTAAAACACTAAGCAAGGATTTTCAAGGTATTTACCCAAGGGCCCTATTTAAAATGAGGCCTTAAGCTGAAAATGTAGAGGCTACATTATCGCAGTTTTAATTTTACATTTTCATTTATGCTTCAGTGGCTCGTACGAAACACATTTATAATTAATCAAATCGCCACAGCCGGTCAAGGGACAGCTGCCTATCATGCCAATTTGGTATTCCAGTGTGGGCTGCACATTTTTGTGTAGAAAGTATTTCATCTGAGGCTATGAAGAACATCTTGTTCATGTTTCATCCTTTTTCAAACCCCGTAAAATATTGTATTTTTCTAAAGAATCTTTAAGGCATCTAAAACGTGTGAGTTTATTTCTGTCATATCACATAATTAAAAACAAGGACAAGACATTCCTCACTTATTTCTTGGTCTCCCCTCATTTTATCAGTTTCCCAGCTTACCTTGTCTAAAAATGGCTTCATTATTTCTTATTCACACACTGAGTAGAGATGCGATTCACACTCATTACATAAGCTTGAAGTTCAAACTCTCACTCGTTCTATTCCAGTGTTTAATGCATCGCTTCCCCCCCACCACCACCACCTCGAGTCTCATTTTCTGTTTTAATCACTTTTGGCTGGGTGACAGGACTTATTCGCACTCAACAGTCACGACACTAGTGGAAAGACTTATTTGTGTTTCTTAAAAAAAAACCCAGTTTGACTACAATTCAAAATAAACAAGTCGTCTGGTAAAAGGTGACAAGAACAGAGATAGCACGGCTAATAATCACAGAGGACTTTTTCAGAAGCCGTAAGTAAGGGGAGCTAATCAGTTTAGCTTCATATTTGTATGTAAAAAGGAAAGTAAAGTCTAAAAACACACATGAATGAACTGTTGACTTGATACTTCTAGACATGTAGTCAGAAAGAAAAAAAAGTGGAGAATATTTGCAACTGTTCTCAGTAATATAGTAAAGCGCATATTTATGATTTAGCGTTTATGTTTTGCTTTGGTACACACACACGCACACACACACACACACACACACACATACACATATACACACACAGCAAAAATAACAAGTTGTTCAATTTAAATAATTAACAGCAGCTAAACTATTTTTATGTCTGAGTGTCTGAAAGCTTTCCGGCTAAATCTAAAATTCAAGGACATGGTGGCAGAGCATATATTTGCATAAGTAAGAAACAATCAAGTGTAAAAACATCAGAGCATTAACATTTTGTCATCAAATATTCAACTGAAGAGAAATCTATAGGTACCTCCCGATCCCTTTTAGAAATGCCAGCAATAGATTTAAGACTTGCTTTTAAATATCAGAACATAAAATGACACTGACAAATTTGGAAATTGTAATTTCCTTATTTCTTAACAGACTCACTGATCAGAGCAGATTCTAACCCCTTGCTTTTGTCCAAGTAGGGATTCAGTTATTTACTTGAGTTTTGGACTGAAAACACTGAGAGCAGTTAATCAGCATTTACTAGATATTATCTTATCGCAGTGTCAGGTTTAAAGGATCATCGACTGCCTGAAAATTAAAAATAAAATAAAATGTGTATATATATATATATATATATAGCAGGAATTTTCAGATATAATGGCACAATATACTGGTCCACAGTATATGGATGTTTAAATGTATATTGGATGGATAAGCTCAGAGAAATACTCTGTGAGACAAGACAATCAGTGCTCATTGTACTGCCAATAGCTTTGGGCTATTACAGATAAGAGCTTTAGATAACTGGTTTTAAGCTTTCAGTATTATTAATTATATCTGGCTTATGAACTTTATTGCCCAAAACTATAACACTAATTTATGCTTATGTATACTCAGTCTAAGTGGTGCTGTCTTAAATACCTTAACAATCTAAAAATCTTGCATGAAAAAACTTTCTTAAAAACAGCATTTTTATTGGAATATATCTATTTGGCAAATGTGCTCCGGGTGCTTAGATTTGCACATTATTCCAGTTATCTTGCATGTACATTGCGCCTCTTGGATAGTTTCACTGAAGCTAAAATATTCATGTAAAGGAAGGTTAATCCTCTTTGTAAACAGAGTCCAAGCTGGGGTGACTTGAGATTTAATTTCACTGCAACCTATGTTAACCTTACCAGTAATAGGTCTGCTTGTGTGTATTAGCCTTATTAGCATAACATGCTCCTTCCAAGGATGTGTATTGTAATATCTTATGCCACATATGACATATTGATACTAAAGAGTTTTGATACAGTAACAGAAAAAAAAACTGTTAAGTGGGTGCTTAGAGTTTGGGTGAGGTGCCATGCGGTGTCACTATGATTATTATTCATGGGAGTCTGCTTACTCTGTTTAATGGCAACTGTAAGTTTTATCCTCTTATGGTGTATATTAACTGGCCAGACACTGAGTATTTCACAAAAAATCTAGCCTTGTGGCTAATTACTTTGAAACACTAAGTTGCAGATTATTACCCAAGGCTAATAAGCTGACTGGGAAGAATAACTAGGGCTCTGGCACGAAACTTTATAACAGTTTATTGAGCAATGAGGGGCTTGCCCTAGGAACAATTGCTCCACAGAGCAGAACTGCTTTGAGCTGCTTTTAGCCCCCAGACCATCTGCATCCATCTAAACCGGGTCACAAGAAGAGATCCCAGAAGTTCATTTGCATTTTTACATTTAGGATTTAGTAATAGCTGCAAAATAGCTAAAAATCCCTCCTTCTCCACAATTCTTTGTGATGACCCAGGACATGAAATTTAAAGCAAGTTTCTGGCCATCCATACCACTACATTACACATAACGATCGATTCAAAATATCACTTTGTATTGCCCTGGCCTTAAAACTGTAGAAGGTAGAAATATATAGCCCTTTTTCCCATAAAAGCACTCTCTGAGAGACAAACTGGAAGGGTGCCTGCATGCACATCCATTTGTGTGTGCACACGCACATGTACACATGCATGTGCATTCTACCCCCCAGTCTCTCCATCCACCACATAAGAAAAATGAGCACAATAACGGTGCATGAATGTTGAGATTAATGCTCCAAAGGTGAAAGTATTGTGTTTAATGCTTAATCCATTATCTATGCTACATCTTCTCTTACAATGGACTTTTTTTTTGCTCTTCATAATATCTTGATAATTTATACTAATAGTTTTCTTTTGGTATTGGCTCAATCTTTTAAATAGAAAAAATAATAATGAATAACACTAGTGTTGTAGCATCGTTTGGCATCACTAGACGCAGTTAAAAATGTGAGAGGGCAGTGACACTCAAGTATTAATGTTAAGATGTTAAGACTTTGTCAGGCTGCATAGACGAAGCAATGTGCTGCCTTTGATAACATTATTCTGTCTGCCAGCTACTATCACTCACTGTCTTCAGTTCTTCTCCCTGTGTTCTGTATGGTCTGTCCACCACAAAATAACAAATATCTAACACAGATTGGACTGACAATATAAAATCTCAGACAGATTTAAAAACAGAAAAATCTGTTTTTCTAAATCTGCGTTCCTTTCATGTCCCCACAGGCAGCCTTTTACATGCAGGTGATCAATGAGGAGGGAAACAAGAGTCTTATTTTCTCAACGCAATCTCTTCTCCTATGGCCTATCCCCATTCCCTGTTTTTTCGTTTTTTTTTCCAGGTGTTAATTACTGGCTTATTAGACTGTCGACTGAGAAAGGCAGAAAGAAAGAGAGCGATAAACAGAGGGGGAGGGGAGGATGCATACAAAGTAGGACACAGGAATACGCCAGGTCCAAAATAAAAATCATCTCTTTGTATGAGTGCACAAGGGAGAAGGGCTGGAGGCGGAGGGACTCTATAGAGCCAACACTCGTAAATATGAATACTGTTAGTGTATGGGGCAGGTGTATGGAATGTGTATATGGAGCATGGGGGAGGGGATGGGGGGAGCCTAAACTCGTATTTGACTTCACAAAAGGAGAATTCTGGCTGAGTCAGAGCATTTTCACTCCCACTCCTGCCCATCACACCCATCAACCAGAAGCAAGAGGGAGAACTCACAGTGAGAGGGGGTGGGGTAGGAGAGGATTAGGGAGAGTCGTTAGTACTGCAACAGAGTCACAGCATGGATAATAGATTGTTTCAGTGCTTCTTAACCCTTTAGAAACTATAAACCTCTAAGCCTTCAGTCACACACGCTCTAGACTGGCCAGTGACCACATGTTATCAGGTTCTGGTTTGTGTTGTATTTTTGCAAGTTCAAAGCTGCTCAATGAGGAGTTGGCAAATGTTTGCAGACAAGTAGGTATCTTGCATGCGAACTGTGGGTGACTGCTGCTATCTGCTAGTGACCAAAGCAATCACAATGAGGTTATCGGAGCAGCACTCTACACTTCTTTCCAATCAATTTCACCTACAAACCAGCAACTACTTGCCAACCTGTCGAGGAACACACATCTTTCCTAGCAAACTGTTGTCACTGCACTGACTTATGTGACTGTTGCTTTGGCAACCCATTTCACACCAACTGCCACCATCCTCCAGCAGCCACTTGCTGACTGAGGCCTTAGATAGAACCATCGCCATATATATATATGTATATA
>NW_005187427.1:2145852-2157739 GCF_000239375.1 Pundamilia nyererei | reverse complement strand
TATATATATATATATATGATGCTGATTTGCTTTTCATCACCAACTTATCCACTAGAAAGTAAAATAAAGTGAAATAATTTCATACAGCATTCTGGATCATATTGTGTGTTATTTGATCAGGGATTCAAAGTCCCAATTTAGTTAGTTTTATTGCCTTTTGTCTCATTCCATGTTTTCTTTAATTAAACCTGGCAGGCAGTGACAGGCATTCTTGTCTCAACTGTACAAGCTTCTATGGAACTTGGTCATTTTTCATCTTTACATTGCCTTGAATTTCTGCAGTTGAACCTATATGTGACATAAGAATAACCTTGCCTGATCTGGAATAGCAAGACATCAATGCAACATCTTCACATCTTTGTCATGTTTCTTTAAAATATATTTAAAAAATAATTTCATCCATATTTTTAAAAAAAACAAAAAACCCTGTTGAATGTGATTTACAACTGACAGAACTAAAATATTAATAACTTCTATAAAAAAAACCTTTTGGGGGTTCTGTATGTAAGATGACTCAAATGTAATATGGAGAGAAGGGTGGAGAAAAAAGTCCAGATGATGTGGGAAAACAACAAATTTAGCATAAAATATTTTACAGTTCGGATCTGTTTCGGTGAACCTGTATTTTCGAGTTGTCAAGTTGTGGGTGCCTGAGGAATCGATGTTGAATGCCTTTTACAGAGCTACAGGGCTAAAGATGCAACACTGATTTTCTTTGTCATGCTATTAGCGGAAACCCTTATCACTTTAAAGCAACTGTCTGTATATGAATGTATATATGTGTTCTTGTGCATGTGTGTTTTCATGCATTTTCATTGCTGACTGCTTCCTCTTTCTAAGTCACTTCCTCTCGACCACAATGCCTCCAGATTTGCCCCATCAAAGAATCATCTTCAAACTGAGGAGCTCTGTAAGCTGGAGAAGGCCACTGATGTGTCCCTGGGCTTTCTCCACTCAACCTAAATCACACAGGCGGACGCACACAGACAACAGCACTGCACTGCACGGCATGGCTTTTGGAAGGTCACTCTAAGAATAGCTTCCAATACATAAAAAAAAAGGCTCATATCCAGTTGGGAGCACATGCTGAAATGTGCATGCAAGCAAATGGACACAAAAAAACATGCAATAATTCATGGACAAAGGCACGGACCAAAGCACTCATACTGTCAAACACACACAGATATGTTCCACTGGCTGATGCACAAAGGATATATTTGTGCTCAGCTAAAAGGACAGGAAATTAACCACCTCATGTCCGGCCCAGAACGTCTCACATTCACTACTAAGGAAAGTAAAGTTAGCTGCAAAAAGGAAAGACGGCTAATGGCATTGATTTCCTTTATGCTTGGAAGGAAAAACACCTTGCCCATCTAAGAGACTTTATATGCTCATTTCTCTGACTATGGTTATAAATATTATTGTGGTGATATTTCACAGTTAAAGTAAATGCAACACACAGGTGATGTGATTTAGCAGAACTGGAATAAAAATCATTTCTTGATTAAAAGAAAAAAATCTTTACTCATAACGCAACATTTATCTCTATTCTCTCGCTCTCTTCTCACACACTTGCTTCCCTAATGTATCAACACAGCCACACCCCTCTTGTTTAGCCACTCCCTGCACGCGCACTGCATATAACAATTAATCACGATACGACAATATATCTTTATCTTGTTATGTTTTAAATAAGACACAAGCTCCCAAACTACAGTAAAGCCTCGCATCCCTGTGCACCTGATCTTTGCAAATGTGCGAATCATTGATTCTTTGCAATAATGTTTTACTGCAGACAGATAAATGCTACAACCACCACTCCGTTCCACCCTTCACTGCTCTCTATTTTGTTGTCTTCTCCTCCCCCCATTCAACAACCTTCAGCATCCTTACTTGCTGTTTTTATCTGCGCTTCTGATTATCACTGAACTCCAGCATGGCAGATGGGTGAATAGAGCTTCTGGAACCATGCTTAACCAGGTCACTGAGGGGTTAACTGTAAGGTTAGCTTTGCCCGTAGTGCCTCGGCTGTCTGACATTCAAATCCTCTGCATCTATCTTTTCCCTATCCTGCCCACTGGTCTACTTTTAAGCCTTCATGCTTGTCACAATAAAATATTTTTTCCTTGTATCCCTTCAAGTGTGCATGAATGCATGTGTCTTTGTGTTTGTACATGCAGGTATAGGCTTGCAGGCGATACAGAGAGCCCTGATGTGACGTGACAAGTTGAGAGACCAAGCCTTTGGACACTGGCTGAGGGACAGAAGAGAAACCAAATAAAAACAGACATAGCCTTTATAAAATGATACAATGCAACTGCAGATGTCATGTGCCCCCAGCCCCTGCACTTACAATATCACTCAATCATTCTTTAATAATGCACTTTTTTATGATCTATTCATATATTTTTTAAATAATACTCGGGAAAAAAGCAAATACATTAGTGTGGGAGAACAGTGCTGTGACAAGTTGAGCCTGGGAGAGATTGGATTGTCCCACAAAATGAGAGGCAATCTCTTCCTCTGGCTATTTGCTACAGTCATCATTGTCTGGAATGGGCCAATTCACCTGAATGCCTGTCTGCTTAGCTTACCATTATGTGTCCCTCTGTTTCCTTACCTGACCTGTTTCGACTCAGTTCAACTGATTCAACACAGAGCTTGAAATGAAATTAAAATAAGGTTTTAAAAGAATAACTGTAACTAACTATAACCCACCGGGGAGGGCAAAGACACATAATCTTTTTAGCTGGCGGCGATCCAACTGAAGGGCAGTCATCCTGTTCACTACACTTTAGTCTGCAGTCCACTGCTGCAATTAGAAAATGCAGCAATCGCCAGAGAAACAACGTCATGACATAAAAACGACATAAAAAAGGCAAAATATATCATTTGTAGGATATCTTTCGACCATAAGAAGGATTACACTAGTATAGTTATATTTATATATAATACATAAATGTCACATTCTACATGTATAATTATATATATGTGACATTTTAATGCATTTTTGGATAACATAAAAAAGAGAAAATTAAAAACGAAATGCTATATAATGAAATTCAAAAGTCAGAACAAAATCACGCATTACTGTGCAAAGGCTTTTAGGCACTTGACATGTACAATCAGGAAAGTGTGCAAGTTTCATGTTGCTGCGTGACAGTGATCCCAAACATACAACCAGAGTCATAAAGGCTCTACCGACCCTACCTTGAAAAGCTGCGCCTCGGTGAACTGAACCTGAATGAACTCGTGCTGTTTTAAAGTCAATGGGTGGCTACATCATATTTATTCAAGACATTACTTTAGAGAGACTTCACTTTTAGTGTCTAGCGAAAAAGTAATGCACTGCATTGAACATCAAACGACTTCTCTATTGAATTTACTGCAGTGGAATTAAAAAGCAGACTCTCTACTTTCTAAAATCTACTTTCAAAGATGTGGATTTAGAACTGCAACGATCAAGGGAATGATGCAGAAACAACTAGATCACCAGCTTTGGAGATTTCTAGAATCATTGTTATTATTATTATTATTTTCAAACCTAAGCAGAAAGCTTAATAGGGCTGAATATGATGCAGCATATAAAGTATTAGTCCTGCGCTATGCATTGCGTGACAGTTGAGATGAGTGGGTAATTATAATGCCCTAACTGACTGCTTTTTGAGACAGATGTTGTGTTCACGAATCTTGAAGCAGGTCAGATACCCAAACTGACTGCAGAATGAGACAAGAGGTCTCTCAGCCACAGTCAAGGTTCTCTGCTCTGACAAGAGAGCAGATGGCGGTTTGTGGAAATAACAACCCAGATCAAAAGGAGAGAGAGGCAGAGGACTCTGAAAATTCTCCACTACAGCTCATCCTCTTACATAGATTGCCTTTTCATGTTGTCACTTTAAACATTCATTCATTAAAAACGAAAAAAATAAAATAAATCCAAAGACCTTTCTTTCTTTTTTTTAAATTATCTTACACAAATACAGTTTAAGCATTTGGCATTGTGATGCACATCCTCTACTTACACCAGAATACTCTTTATGCTGCTTTGTGTGTCAGAGAGTGTGCATGCACATAACACTCGGTGACATTCTGCTAAACTGTGGCAAATTATACAATGGCTGGGTGAATTCAGTAACTCCTGTGGGTACTTTGTATATGAGTGCATGCAAGTATGTATATGTCACAGAACAAGCTGAAAATAAAGATTTACAACAGCAGTGTGCATGTTGTCAGATAATTAAATGATTCTTATTTTATGAAAGTAATTTTATTTTGTTCAAAAGGAATGTGGCAAAAGGAAAGACAAAAAAAACATTTAAAAGATCTGATGCTTCACGGTGTTTTGTCACAGTTTCTATTTGTCACATTTAGAAAATAATGGATTACCTAACAGCAGTAACAGCTTTTTACTCCCCCAGCAAGCACTTCAAAAACAATACACAATATATAACCTCCAAATTAACTGTTTGTCAGAGGAGAGCATTCCACCTCCACCATCTGGCATTATAAACTGTTCTAATGTTAGCTCTATAACTTTTAAAATGAACACTATAAACTGCACCTACCCTACAAAAAGAAAGAAAAAAATAAATAAAAACAGAACAACAAAAGGTAGAGAACAATAAACCACATTTTAAGGGCATTTAAAACCAGCCATACTAGCTGTTTCACTTTACAACTTTTCTTTTTTTACTGCTGGACTCTAAAAACTGTAAAGCTGTACGCCTACTGAGTATACCAAACTAGATGTCCTATCTGCAAGCGATGATAAAGACAAGCAGACTTCAATTAAATGAATATAACAGGAGTTGAAGCTAAAAACTACTTGTACATCCATGTTTTTAAATAACTCTTTCAGAAACATATATTTAAAAGTTGACAGTTGGGGCAAATAGACGCTGCAATTGCTGCCCTTCCTTCCAAGCAATTTAACATTAGAGATTACAAGGGAATGTTTTAATTGCATTTACAAAACAGACATTTACTGTAACTTTCAGTCCCTCTGGATAAAGCAGCTAATCTAATGAGAAGGAACTTTTCTCTGGTCTAAAGTTAATCTCTGTGGCAGGCATTAATGCATTCACAAGGATCGCATTTCCCTGCCAACCATTAAATACATCAGTCTCTCACTGGCATCTTATGAATATAAATATAGCCATAGATATTTCCAATCTTATATCTAAAATATGCAAGCAGGATGAAAATGTTGAATGGTGAAAAATGCTGAGAACTGACAGAAAACTTGAGTGAGCGATATTCCCTGAGATGAATGAGATGCCATCTTTGAATACTGTTATCCAGTTCGTGTAAAACTGAAAAGTGCCATCCCACTCTGCAGCAAAAAAAATTCTATTGAACGTCTGTCTATCGATCTTGAAGGGGAAGCGAGCCATAGGTAGCCCTTATGGAGTTTACTTGAAGCAGTGGGCTCTAAAAATGAATAAAATCCACGATGGATCATCTCTCTGTCTCTCTAAATGTTCACGCTGTACCCGACAGCAACAGCTACCAACACATGTGCTGTAACTAGTTAAAGATCAGTCAAGGACAAAGAGTGGTGGTTCTGTGGGAATGATTAACTTTCTATGGTAATACGATGTATAGATGTGTCCGCCAAATAAAAACACTGATGCATTCAAAGGTTTTTATGTATGAAATTCTACTGCACGTCACATGAGAGATTACCTTGCATGCTGGGTAAAGACTGATCATGATTTATGATGGGTGCTTGACTTGCAGTCCTCACATGCTAGAGAAACCCTGACTGTCCTAACTGAATAAAAGAGAGTTTTAATTAGAATTTTTCAGCAGCTTATTTTCTTACCAGACACAGTCCTGACAATCTCAGAGGTGTTCCTCAGGCCCACAAAGGAGAACTGGTAGAGCCTCCAGGAGCGAATGTCCCCAACCTCCACTGAGCTCCTTTTCCACTTGTACACAATCTCCTCCCTGGGGTAGCCATCTGAAAAAGGGAGGACATGGAGATTACTTCAAACTCATTAAAGGCAGGAGAGAAGCTCAAGACTCGACTGCATAGCTATGCTGTCTTTTATTTTAGAGTAATCCGTGTCCACCAAGTCGGCAAGCTTGCAAATAAAATGTTTCATGAAAGAAACATTATATAACAGACTCCAGCACAACATGTTGACAAAATATCCAGTCCATCTGTGGGGCGAAAACGTCTTTGTCACTAACATCACTTAAAAGCAAAGATTACAACACAGCTCTGTAGCTGGCGATAAGTTGGATTTCTATAATTTTATTACTTCCAGCGCATCCTCTTTTATACAAATCATAACAACAATCTTAATAGAGTACAGCTGAGTCACTTAGACAAACAGATGCATTTTCATAATTAAATCATGTATGTGAGTATCGAATTTGTGTTCTTACCATCTCACAGTAAGAGTCTGTCCCTCAGTATGGGTGTTAAAGTTGGGTGTTCTTTCAGCTCTATTTAAATTTCAGTCTAGTACAGTCTGCAGTCTAGTGATGAGCTGTGTGTAGCAGATGAGGGAGTAGTCTGAATAATGCACATGAACTGCTTTCAGAGCAAACTTGCAATGATTTTATCACTAAAGTGCTCTCAGACATCCAGTAATGTCTGACCTTAGAGGAGCAGGGGGATGAAAGGTGCTGCCCATTTCCCACATTACAGCCACAGAGGCTGGCAGACTTCATCTTTACTGGTAATGCATTCAGGACACATTATTGATTCAGACTTCTTTTGATAAGCTGGAACAATAATGCTCCTATGAATTCACTTTGGGCCTAGTTGTGCTGTCATAAAAGCCGCTGTAATCCAAATACTAAAATGCAATATATAGCAAACTGAAACAATATACTCTGCTCTGTGTGTCTGAAAAGTCCTGAAGCAAAAAAGTTTGGCCTGATCTTGGCTGACTACAGTCAAAATCGCCGCAAAAGAGGTCGCGCTGGAAAATCGACCATGCTTTGTTGCTTTGTGGCACATAAAATGTTCATAAAATGTGAATGCAAAGTGCGGCACACTAATCCATCTGCTGCTTCTGAGATTGAGCTCATACTGTACATCAAAGTTCTGAAAAACATCCATAGCTTTCATCAAATTTAAATGAAGGCTTGTGTTCCGTTTTTAGGTCTGCTTTCTTGTGCAGTGGAGCTATTTAGGAATCATTTTCTCTGGAGAGTATCCCCTGGTGTGTCTCTCCATATATCCACTGTGACTTCAGCAGATAACTTACTGTCCAGTCCTAACATGGAATGACTAACTCGTTTGGACTTGTGTTACTTTTTAAAATGTCTTTTAGAACAATACTGACAGGTTTCAGGAAAATAAATGAATAGTGCTTTTGGCTTGAATAAATAAATGCCTGAATGGTTTTTTGAATCTTGTTGTTCATTTATTCCACATTATAACACATTCATAAGGTTTCACTTGCTTTCAATTGAAAGGCTGTTGTTGCTTTTTACCAATCTTAGACCTAACCAGTTACATTAAAGCATACTTTACATATTCTACATGCATAATTCCTTTCCTATTTACATAAATACACACATGACTCATGTGCCTTCTTTTAGGTAACTGGAGTGCTCCCAATGAAAATCTTAAATGGTTCCAGCGTTAATTCCTTGATTTGGTCTGTTGGATAATCACTGCTTAAATTTAGTCTTTGCTCACATGTGACGTGTTTAGGGCCTTGCTGCGTTTGTGTGTGTTTGTTTGAGAAGACGGAGACAGGGAGGGGTAAATCAGTAGGGTTTCAGCATATGGTCAGACTTACAGCTTGAAAACTCCAGGGGGCACGAGTGTTCATCCATAGGGAAGTTGTTCAGTTTAAGCTGGCACTCGGCATCGATGGTCAACCTGCAGAGCGATGAAATTTAGCTCCATGAACACAAAAATGCAATATGTTGTACAATACTCTATATAAAACCTAATTTTTCTGTCTAATCACCAGGTCACCAGGGATGGGTTTTGTTTTATGTCATATTGTTCATTTCAGACGAAGTCTGGTACATTTTGGCATTATTGGTTTTATTTTGTTATGTGAAAATTCTACAAAAAGGGTAGCTCTAACCAACCGCTAATCCTTATCATAAACGACACAAGAAATTATTAATTAAAATTTCAAAATTTTTTATTTTTTTACAGCTACAGTTCTTTTTCACACCTGAGGAAGTTTGAAGGAGAAGTCATTAAACTTCCTTATAATGAGAGAATAACCTTAAATGACTTTACCCATCCACGCACTCTCTATTGTCTTGTATCATTGTGCACCGAATCACAGCGGCCATCCTAATTAACAACCAGTGGTTAAGTTCTGAGTCCCCTAAATTAATGAAGTGGAGAGGCAGTGTTCTGCATAGGGAAACATTCATCACAGCTCGATTGAGTCCGGAAGACTTCACTTACTCTCTTATTATCACTACTGTTGTATCGTGGTGTCAGTGCAAATGCTCGCTTTATTTATTATGGTAATAAGAAAAAATAATAGTTATTTTTGATCTATCAACCTATTTTACATATAGCATGCGTTAGTTTCACGGTTTTACAGTCAGAAACATTGTGAGTTATATGGTTTGAGACAAATTAAAGCAATTAAACTATTGAACGCTGATGTAAAATTAAAAGGCTTTTTTTAAGCTGCATGCCAAAGCAGGTGTTCCTCCATCTCAAAAGGCAATTTTCTGAATCATTCAACACAATGGATTTTTCTGTACATTAATTAATGTTAACCATAACAAGCAGGAAGCTAAAATTTCCCAAGGCGTGTTCAGGATAATCAGTGTAAAGATTACTTATGTAGAATGTCCTTACATGCAGGTTAAGGCCTCTGTGCATATTAGGAAGCTTAAAGGCAACATATGAAAATGAGAAATGAAAATAACAAAATACTAAGAGAACAAAATCCAAAATGCCAAAGACTCAGAATAATGATACACTAAGTACAAATGATAAATAAATTATGAAATAATAGAAATAATTCAGTGTGATACAATTAAGCTGGTGTCAAAGATTCCAAAATTCACTTTAATAAATCTGTCAGTTGTAGATGAATGAGAAACATGCAAATCAGAAGCTCCAGCATCACTGACGTTTTACCTCAGCGTGTAAAGTATTCTGCCGTCATTCCATATCCTGAGCATGCGATTGGGTGTGGTGATCCAGTGGGCATCGGCCTTCTTTGAGTTGCGAAAGAAAGTATCTGGGATCCATATTTTTCCAACCATGTTGCTGTTGAGACGTAGAACCTTCATTGTGCTGTTGAATTTTAATCTTCTGTCGTACCAGGTCTGAGCAAAAAAGATGTCGATGGTGTATTCCTAACGACACAAAACGCAGTTTCACTCAAACTGTCGTGTTCAGTTTTACTTCAGAAAATCTGAACATGCTTCACATTACACAACAGATAAAGGTCTGATAAAAGATTTCATCTAGCGCTGTCAACAACATGCAGCTTCAAACTGTGAGATGCTATAACACCAAATTAAAAATGTGGGCTCAAAGAGAACTTTTTTCTGTCTCGAGGGAACTTTTCTATGCCAGAGGAAACTTAACGCTGAAATGCATTTGCATACAATTTTCTTAAAGGAGATGGTGTCTTTTCAGGCCGGGAAGTGCTTTTGTCGCAGCTAAAGAGCACTGTTGAAAAAAGAGCAGCTTGACGCCCTCAACCTGAAAATTAAATGTTCAACGGGGCAATTAATAACCCCCATTGTTCGACTGAAGTATTACCCGACCTTATAACCTGCTGCCTCGGCAGCACTTTGTCCTGAGCATTGACAAAACCTTCTGTCTCCTATTCAGTGCGGTGACACTATGCCAGCTGTGTTGGAACATACGCACTATATGGAGGAAAGCATAGGCAATACACCTCTGGGAGAAGAAGAAGAGCAATAGGTGAAACGTGACAGGTGTAGCGTTAGGTGAAACATTAAATAGAGAGAAAGAGAGAGCTATCATTCTGTGTGTTAATAATTGTCAACCCCTTGACACTGTGTTATTTATTTTGTTATTTGGATAGGCTCAGCGCTGAGGTTCAAAGTGAAGTACAGCAGGAGAGAAAAAAATCTGGGGATTTGTGTGTAAGAGGCCATAGAGGCATTAACTTTCTGACAAAGCTTATCCCAACAATAAAGTCTAAATCCTTGCCAAAGAGTTCCAAATGAGATTTGAAAAACATTTTCACAAGGCAGAATTCCCATCCTTTCAGCAGCCCTTTTTATCACAAGGGACAGACAGACAGTACGAATACAATGATAAGAGAAAGGCTGAATGACTTAGGATCTTCGAGGATCTTCATCTGCGCCCCACTGAGCATGATAAACATAAATAGTCTGGGATCTTTCAAGGCCTGGGAATTTTTTATTCTTCTTAGTATTCAAACAGCTCTAAAAGCAGCTCAGAAATGTTCAGGTGCAGCGGCTACAAAGCAGCAATGTATCATTCATTCTTTTTATTTTTCAGACCTTGACCTCTTTCCATCTGTTATACTGTTATACTGTCCCTTATAACTTGTTACTTAGCCATCTTAGATTCCTACTGCATAAATAAGAAATCAAAACTGTATTCATGCCAAGATTCACACCCCCGTACAATCAGAGTACTCTGTGCTCCTCAGAAAAACTACCAACCTAACAACATTTGTCATGTTATAGTGTGAAATGACTGGCCCAAGCACATGTATTACATATGAATACGAGGCAATCAGTCAACCTTTCATGTCAAAATGCCCTCTTCATAGAAGCAAAGCCAGGCATTGTCGCAGACTTCCTAATGTGAGTATAAGCACACATTTTCTAACTGATACCATCATTGCATCTCTTCTTCCATCACTTTAGCCAGAGCGGAGTGGGTGTTTTAGCTACTTACCAAAATGGAATGGCATCACAGTGTAGAACAGATTGCTCATGTCATGAAATGATAACAAGGAGGATCAATCTCCTCCTTCTAGACCACGCTTCCCTACTTTGTTGTTACTTCTGCATTAAGGGGTCACCAATATGAATCAGTGAACATTCAGCATTTCAAACATTTTATTTTCCACTCTAAAACTGTAACTTCCTTCTAAGAATCCAGCAAAGGGATTTTTGGAAGTTGAGAAGCTCTCCCACACATGTTGGCTGACAGAAATGTGAAATTGTGTAAGAGTAATGCGTCTCATGTTGGACGGACTTGTCTTGGCAAGTAACAAAGTACTTAAAAAAAAACACAATTCTATTCGTTTTATTCTGTAATATCATTAAATTCACATAAGATCATAAGAAAAATATCATTATAACACAAACACACACACACAGTAAACAGTATCAAACTTTAAGGAAAAGCAATATAGCAACCCAGTATTATGACAAAATGTGTAATAGACACACACTGGTCCACCGTGTTCATTTCACGGTTTGCCTCTCCAAAATGTGAAATGGACACATGTGCACAAGTCGCATTACTGCATGCAGAAACTGCATTACCATCATGGGGAAATAATACATTTAAAGCCACAAAATCTGTAGTGAGTAAAAACATATGAAGTACATTCCAGGGTCCTTTAATCACCAGAATCGATTAAGCTAGGATAATGTCTGTTTAAACACTTTCCTGTGATTATTTTCATGTTGGCTTGAAATAAATTATCTTCTTCAGCTGCAACTTCTGCATGCATGTACATTTCACGTTTTGGAGAGGCAAAGTGTGAAATGGACACGGTGGGCCGACATGTCTATTACACGCTTTATTGTGATATCGGATTAAATAAAGGGCCACTGAAGATTAGTGTGAAGTCAATATCTCACCGAATGTGAAATATAGCCACAATCTTCCCCGCTGTTATAGGATTTATGACACTGAATAATGAACAGATTTTTTTTTTTTGAGAAAACATTATGATGTCCCAGTGTTTTAGAACTT
>NW_005187427.1:2136301-2145541 GCF_000239375.1 Pundamilia nyererei | reverse complement strand
AAAAAAAAAAAAGCCCTTGCCTTTAAACCAGACCCAAAGAAAATAACAAATTAAGTATATTTACTTGAACAAAACACAAAAAGCTTTGACAGTTGACTCAGATGCAATTCTTGGCATGTACAAATCCAGAATATGTCAGGATTTGCCAGTGCACACAGTCATATTCAAATATACTGCCGTGAGATCTGGTATGCATGCTGAGCAACACAAAATTGTTACCTGTTATAATGTTTTGTCTTATTTAGACATATGAGGTGTTCAACTGCAATATGTTAACTCTTTTGTATTTGCTTGATTAAATTTAAAATAAAAATCTTTTATAACTCAATATTTCTTTATTTATTAATTTCTTACTATTAGAGATAAATAAAATGTACTTAATTTAATCATAATGCTAGACTACAATGACACTAAAGACTTACGCATACTAAAGTACTCTCTACCAGCTTCACAATAATTAACAATAAAAATGTATTCACTTACCATATTGATGGCATTCACTGGTCCAATGCTGTTGACAAACATGTCTGTGTGGATCACTGTTGGCTTGACTGCAATGAAGAACAGGAAAAAACATTTTAGAGGGTAAAAATTATCTTTCATATGGTAGCACAAAATTTTCCAGAAGGGTTAGATTGTTTTGTATGTCACCATCAAAGGGAAAAAGAAGGTGACAATTCCCTTTGCTGTGAAAGTGTGAATAGAAAGTGTTTGGAAAATATCAGTGTTCAGTTAGATGGCAGTGAGAGGAGAAACATGAACATGTTGTTTAATTCACACCTGGAAAACAGGTCATCTACACAGTCAGCACCAAGTTTGTTGAAAATTGAATATTTTGATGTGGATCTTTGTCAGGCTTTGAATTTGCAACATCTTCTTCAAACCAATGGGAAAAAACAAACACCATGAGTAGTCAATAATACATTATTTAAGGTAGATGATTCTATCCATCACAGAAGCTATGCAACATGCATCCAACCTTACATCAAAGTCTATGGGAAGAACTCAAAGAACCTATAAAACCTGAAGGTTTTGCAGGTTCCTTAGCTGACAACAAGGAGTTGAACCTAGATTATTTCAGTGTTATAAATGTTCAGACCTCCTTTCTTTAGACTAAGAATACATGGGCAACTTCCACATCAAACTGGTTTCTGAGAACCACACAATCATTCTCTATGTATTCACTGTTGATATCATTTTTCACAAAACAAATATATTACATAATTTTACAATGAATGTTCAAAGTCTGATTTTTAATTAAGAATAATGCATTTCAAAGAAAACCTTTGCATGCACATGTTTTGCATGTATCTATCTTCTTTTGCACCTGCAGTTATACCACTTGTCCACCTTTTTATGTTTTACCATTGTGGCCTAATTGCCTTTCCTGGGCTAGCAAGTTAGGCAGCCAGGGACCAGACAAGAACGCTGGTGTCAAATGGACATTCATTCTCTGCTAGAGCCTCTGAGGTAGCCTGAATCAACTTGTACATGTTGCTATCTAATCTTCATGGATGACTGGCTGCTATGTCTTAGAGGACAGTCAGGTTAAAACTCAACCACCCTCAAGGTTTGATGTAGGAGCTTTAGTGAGTGTGAGAGAGAGACTGAGGAAGTGAGTGCAGGTTTGCATCCATTTCCCATGTCCCTCAAAGGCAAACATAAATGTGTGTTGCACTCCCACCCTACTGACATTGTTTGCACGTGAATGAACACAAACACATGCATGCAAAACAATGAGACACATATGCAATGGTCTCAAATATTGTTACCTGTAAATAAGTGGGGCGGGATATATCAATGAAATCATAAGGGACATATATAATTATAAATTTAAAAAAACATCAAATTTTGGGACTAACAAAAAATATATTAGGACTGGGCGATATATCGAGTTTTTAAATATATCGATATATTTTTATACGAGATATGAGATGTGACAATATTGTTCATATCGATATAGTCTATGTCAGGTTATAATTATACTTGTGGAGCCGCGAGTTTGCCTCTCCTTCGTCCACTTTTGTAACTCCCCCTCCCCCATCGCTTCACCTGCAGGCAACAACAAGATCAGCTAATGAGCTAACAGCGCTCGCGCGTTAACGCCATTCAGCCCCATGCACGGGGTTGCACGGCCTAAAATCCTTTCATTTTCCCAAAACTCGACAGTGCGCCTTATGTATGAGTTCTGGTTGTGGTTACTGACCGCGAACCGCTTTTATGTGGTACAAGGCGCTCAGCAATCTGTCAAAAAATGTTTTAGTACGTACTGTACTTCAACGTAAAATTACCGTATTGTGTGTGTTTAAGGACCACAAATGGCACCTGTTCAGAGACGTGGTTACAAAGAGGATTTCAAACTCCAGGCTGTCAGTCACGCAGTAGAAGTTGGGAACAGAGCAGCTGCGAAATCTGTCTTTGTTACTATGCTACTATGTTACTATGTGTCTTTTAATTTAGATTTTGACTGCACAATTGTGAGCTTTTTGTTATGCACAAAAACAACATTGTTTTATTTAATTTATGGAGCATTATTATTTAATAAATGCTGAAAATTTATTTCTTAGTAATTTTTTCATGTACATCTACGCTGTATGTTAATAAAAGTGCCTGTGTGACATCTGGGACACAGTGTGACTAAGAACTCTCTTTTTGTTTTTACTTTATGGCTTTATTCATACTTATGTGAAGAAAAAGAACTCGAAGTGATGGCGGTCATCCAGACTACTGTATATATGAGTCTAAGAACAAAGGATGCCATCAAATACTGTACATCTCATTTTTTTTTTGCATAACTTCAATAAACACTTGAATTAAAAAAAAAAAAAAAAAAAAAAAAAAACATCGAGATATATATCATATATCGCCATCCAGCTAAAGAATATCGAGATATGAATTTTGGGTCATATTGCCCAGTCCTAAAATATATCATTGATATAAAAATAAATGTTTTATTGTCTTCCTAAAATTCAAAACTTCCTCCTGGTAACAATATAAAACAAGCCAATCCATTAGAGCTGAAGCCTAACATCATCTAACTTAGTGTACAACAACTCTAAGTCCTTGCTTCTGTTCTCCATATTAGTGGATCTTTAAAAAACCCTGATCGCCTCTAAGAGTCTTGGACCATTTTTTCTGTCTCACAGTCCAATTGCTTCAATTCTTTATATACAATACACTCTAGTTCCATTAAAATTAAATCAGCATCACGATGGACTTCCGATGGAAGCTATGGCACAATCAGCAATTAATCTAAATCCACAACTTTGAGAGCTCTGAGAAGTGGAGTAGAAACTTCACTTTGCTTTGGTATGACTGGTTGGTTGTTGGCTCAGATGACAGTACAGCCAGTTAATTATATCCCCTGTGTAGATGTGTAACTTGGTGGCAGCTGGAAGACTAGCGCTGAGAGAGCAAGATCACAGAACATTTGAAGATGATGGCTAAGACTGTGGCAGCCAGCCGCCCAGCTAAGCAGCGGCTCTCTTGGTTGCAGCTTCACCTCAAGTACATCTAAGCTGCTCTTCAATTTATAGCACAGACCCACTTTCAAAGTATCAAGAATAATGACCATCCCTCATAAAACCTGTCACTTTATAGGTGGTATTAAATATACTGTAAAATATGTATAATAATGTACATCGTATACAGGAAAACATGAATACAGACTAATGTAAAGGATTTGTTGCTGATGCTACATCAACATTACTCTGCTGCATTTATGCGCAGAATAAATTTATCATTTAGGTCAATTCATTAGTGATGCTTAATAAAGTTATGATTGAAATTAGGTCAAAATCTTTCTGGTGCTGTGTTCCATCTGTCACAATGGACTATGGCCTTTTGTTGCAACAAAATTGCTTAATGATGGTATAAGCTTTCACAAAGCAGAGAAGTAAGTAGTAAAGGATTTTTATAAACTATCCTTGTCATTTTTTGCCTGAATACAGCACTGGACAGTGCCAAATGTGTATGAATATTATAGTGGGTGAGCAAGCAAATTTTTATAGTACCATGTAGACTGGTGCAGCTTTATTATTTGACACTATGTCACTTAAACACTATTTCTGACTTTAACTGAGTTTCCCAGGAAACCACTGACACATTAATCGAGTATTCAAAGGTACTGAGTATCTCCCTTATCTGGTCTTGCAGATGGACGTGATAGGCTTCTGCAGACAAGGAGTCCTGCTCAGCTGTCTGTCAGACTCCAGAGAGTAAGATAGCTGTCTACAGGCTTGCAGGATGGTGACAGTTTCCCTGACCGTACTGCATGCATGTGCATTTTTTAAGAGAAGTAAGGGTCTCGGGAAAAAAAGACAGCTGGTATAAAGCTTCAACAGTGTGTTTTCACAATTTCTAAAGACTACTGAAATTTTAAGACTATGGCAAGGAAGTTTTACTTTCATTATCTATTTATTATGTTTGAAATGGTTGTGCTTTTTATGAGTGAACCAGAAAATGAATGCTTTGTTTTACTGAAAATTGACTTAATAATTATAACTACATCTAAATCTATTTTTTTTATTATGAATTATGTATTCAATGATTCATAAGGCTAATTCTGTTGTTAAACAGAGGTTATAAGTGTGTTTGTCTGGTTTGTGTTTAGTACACTGCCAGCTGCTTCATTTAAAGGTCTTTGTTTCTGGATTGTTAATGAAACTTTGTGCAGCCACTCTTACAAATCTAGACCTGGTTCAGTAGGTTATACATTTCGGTCTACAGTAACATCAGTGTAACACAAGTCACTTATATTATAACTCTTAACCCAAAACCTAAGCCTAAGTACTGTTGACTCGTTGTTGAATAGCTCTAATTACAAATTTTGCTAGATATCTTTATGATTCTGTGACTAAACATATTATCTGTGAAAAATCAGCGCCCACCTCCGATGTCAGGTCTGAGTTTGTTGTCATATCCATCTAGTAGACTGTTTAGGATGTGTGTGACATCACTCTCATACACTTTGGGAGTCAGCACCCACGTCTTGTTAGACACCTCATCATCGTCATCACTCTGGACGGAGCTGCAAGGGAGAGAGTAAAAAAATGCATATAATCAGTAAATTCTTTTGAAGGGATACAAAGTAGATTCTTTCCCAGTGGTTTCCTATGTGGGGGTTTTTTTAAAGCGGAAATCTTTAGGTGAGAAAGACAGAAAGAGAAAGGTATTTTAATGATTAAAGGATTGATTTAATTTTTTTTTCGTTCCTGGTATTTTTTGTGTAACAAAGTACTTGCATAGTTAAATAAAAGAACAAATACAAGGCGTGTCCTCCGTGTAGGCAAATGCCTCATTTCTTAAACTTTCATGACATTCAGTTTCATTTGTTCTCACTGTAAAATCTGTTAGCTCACTTACTATTTGGAAAAACATATTTCTATAGACATATATTTTCAATACCCTTATGAGATATTTTGAATATATTTGATATTTTAAGGCAGTTTAAGGCAGCATTTAGATCAGATAACTCGGAGTACAAACAGACTGCTTGCTTTCTGATATCTGATGTGAAAAGAATTGAATTTGTATGAACGCATTCATAAATGCAGATCTGCTTTTGCCATAATTTTGCTGTTCTCAGTCTTGTTGGAAAAAAATATTAATTGTGACCTCAAGATGAAGCGAGGGTCATACAGATATGTGCAGCTAAGATAATATGTAAAAGTATATGACAGCTACAATCCCGTGTGGCACTGGCTTTAATCATTTATTTAGTCTTCCTGGAAGCCTTGTTCACACTCTGTCCCTATCAAGACATGATGTTCATGTTTAAAATATTGCAGTTTGATAGTTAGCAACCTTGTTAGTATTAGTAATACCAACTCACCATAGTTCAGACAGTTGTAACCTAAATAAATAATAATCAATTAAGTAATGATGACTCACTTATATAACATTTTGTTTTCTTCCAATCAGGAAAAACAAAATCTGTGTGACAGATTCTTAAGGGATAAAAGTAAATTTCTATTGAAATTTGACCATTAAGTCAGTTACACTAAACCTCAAATGACTTTATTTTTTCTTTTTAGCAATGGATACAACTATGCATTGAGTATTTAATTCAAAATCCAAATGCAAGTTTTTGTGTTTATTGACAGCACATTTTACCATGATTGAAAGCCACAAAGAAATTTAAGGCTCAAGTGTTAAATCACGTAAAAGTTTTTTTTGTGATGAAGGACAAAAACAAACTAAAGCCAACAACTGTCTAACAACGATAATACCATCTGCAAAATATTTTCTTTTTAAATGTAAGTACGTGTAAGATTTCTGTGTGTGCTTTTGCTGTATTTTTTTCCAGTAACAGCTAAAACTCTCCTTTAATTTTCAGGTCAGTGATTCTATAGAAACAATGAATAAATTCAAACAAGGGAATCTGTCAGAAAAGCTGCTTTTAAGGAGCCCAAATATATGTGAGGACAGGACATTTTTCCAGAGTTTACTTTCTCACCTCAGACTTATCACATATATCACATATACCACCACACTTGAACTGTAAATGCTTTCCCTTCTATCCAACACCAAAGTATGATCCTGGTAAATTATATTACTAAAACAAAAGCAGTCTTAATGTAATATAAAAGGGACAATTAATCAGCTTACAACATCCTATACTTCAAAAGACCTTCCATTATCACGCATTTTTAAAATAAAAGATACGATTTTTACTGCCAGTGGGCAAGATGAAGATATGTAAGTAACATACAGAGAAGAACAGAGAAGAACAGAGAAGAGGCATGTTGGTGAAAGAGATCACAGGGCAGATTTATAGGCATACAAGCACAAGCTAAATTTGCACTACATCTTTTCATTCAATTTGTGTGAGCACAATCTGTATGTAATTAGTGTGTGATTTACCAAGACAGCAGTTCATTATACAATCAGTGGTTGGACTGCCCTCCAGAAGGTTTTTGTTCATGAAGGAAAAGAATACATAAAGAAATGCAGTTTGGTGGTCAGGTTTTCCTGAGATTAGCAGGCCAATAAGAATGTCAATGAAGATCTGTGTAAATACTGCAGCAAAACTATACAAAAACCTTTTAGCTTCTCTACAAATACATACTTGACCTATATCATATTAGGTGTTCAAAAGGGTCCCAAAGAAACATATATAATCTGCTTTAAAGCCGCGTGCTTTGAAAATAAGCACACAAAAACATTTTGGTCTAAAATTGATTTCAGACAATTTTTTTGCCTTCAGCCTATTCTGTTTTTATGCGTGTCTTTTAATGATGTTTTACTGGTCTTATGTCTAAATAATTAATTTTTATGTCTGAATATTTATCAACACTTCCTTTTATATATACATACTGATTTAGTAAAAAAACAGGGAGTTTCAGATAAGAAAGTAGATGAGAAGATACCTAAATGGTTGGACACTTCCTCTCTTGGCTCTAATCCTCATACCATCACAGATCGGGATCACTTGGGCACCTCTAGCAACAGCTGGATTAGATCAAGGAGATGGCCAACAGACCAGAAAAGCAACCTTGAAATATTTGTGAGCTTTCAACGAGGCTTTAGATGGGGAGATGTCTGAATAAAATAGTAAAGAATGAGAAAGAATGAAAAAAACATGATAAAACACAAGGGTAGAAGCACTGATAGCTTTCTTGTGTTCTTCAGTTGGGTGTGACTAATGTTTTGAACAGCAGTCCTCCTACATTAGATACCATTAAGAGCCATATATTACCAAAACAAAAGAATGGGATATCTACCATAGATAGATAGATAGATAGATAGATAGATAGATAGATAGATAGATAGATAGATAGATAGATAGATAGATAGATAGATAGATAGATAGATAGATAGATGGAGTATGCAGTTTTTGAGATTGCTGCAATTTAATCATCTGTATTCATCTCACAGAATATCTCTGTGTATATGGAAATGTTCCAAATATGAGTAGATCAAAGGAAGAGCCATGTGTTCCTCACTACAGGCAGATCTAAGGGTTTGCCTATTAATTCTGTACCTGAAGGTCCACAGAGAGCCCCGTGTTAGTGCCTGCACATGCATGCTGCATGTGTATATCTGGGTTCTTACTTATGCATGTGCACTTCAATAATTGTGCTGATATTGACTGTGGTAACGACAGTATTGGAATTTCAATTAAATTCTCATCTCAAGTTTCATGCAAAGCAATAGTGAAGTATCCTCTGCTGCAGTTTCACATATTCACAAGAGGGTCCAAGAACAATAATATCAGTAATATCAGCAGTATAAGCAGCTTTCGACCTCATCCAGTTTATCACTCTACCACATATGTTCCAAACTGCAGCCAATAAAGCAGCATGATCTAATGAACCTTCATGATCCTTATTACTCAACATGAAATTTATCTTGCACCTTTGGCAACAACACAACAAACTCTTCTGTACATGATGTTGTTGATGCAACACTTTTCACAGACTCTACCTTTAATGAAAGAAAAAATATACAGTTGTATTTTGTTAGTAATGATATTTTACTGACAAATCATATGGCTCTAAACGTTTCAAATATTATATTTTGTTTTTCCTTTAATCAACCTGGAAATTTAAATAACTGAACAACTGAAGTTGTGTTACTCACATGCTGTAATATTAACATCCAATTACCAGGATTTAACTGCTCTACTTAACTGCATTCTGGGATCCTAATACAACCAATCTATTTACAGACCAATCCACTGTAAACCACATTACAAAGATTAGAGCATATTAATAGATTTTGATCAGTGGGCGAATATAATGAGCCGTTTCTGTAATAATTTCACTTACATTAAGTTAAATCCCAGTCACATAGGCCTAGAAACCAGTTGTTGGCTCCATGGCAAACACAAGTACAGCGGGAAAAATTTGTATTCTGTGACTGTGATTGTTGCTGTCTGTCTGTGAAACCAACAGCTAAGGCCTGAGTCACGCTGGCCAAGACACTAAATGTTTATTTTTCTAGTCCACTGAGGTATATCACGCTACACTGAAAACCACGACGCAATTGCATTTTTGTTACTCAAACAATAAATAGAATTAATCTTCCAAATAAAGGCTGCTCATTTTTTCAACATGTGTTGCAGCTGAATGCAAACTACAGGTGACCACACTAATTACAAGAAGCTTTTTGGTACAGCACCCTCTTTGTGTCTTTGAGACCAATTTCACTTAGCAACCTCCAGCAACCACTTGCCAAGACACATTTTTCCCTAGCAACCAGAGGTTGTCACATGGTCTCTAGGCCTGTATGACTGAG
>NW_005187427.1:2132660-2136272 GCF_000239375.1 Pundamilia nyererei | reverse complement strand
ATATATATATATATATATGTAAATGTAAATACATATGTGTGTCTATAACAACAGGAGGCCAAAGTGCTTCAACTTAAGCCCTCCCGCCTTTATTCCAAAATTTCTTTGACTTCAATATCTACCAGAGTTTCTCAGTTGTAGAAAGGTAACCATGAGTGTTGCCTGTTTCTTTTACTGACCTGTCAAACTGTCTTCACTATAGGCAGAAAAAATAAAATAAAATAAAAATGACAACATGTCTTTGCTATGAACTGACTTTTAGGAATTCTAAGACACAAATTCACATGATGTTAATTATGGAATACATGGCAGTTTGTCAAAACTCCTGACCCTTTCCAAGTGACAAGGAGCAGATGATGTATGGCAGTTTGGCAGACCATTTAATTCACTGTAGGTTTCCAATTCGATGGAATTCTGTCTAAAAATACCGACAAACTGATGAGAATCGGTGGCAGATAGGGATAATTGCAATGGGCATACTAACATACTAACAGCTTCTTTATACAATTAGCATAAAATGTGTAGTGAAATGTTTCCCATATTATTAATACTTAACAGCAGCTCAAAAATTGAATGGACATAGATTACATCCTATGTACAGAAAATACGTCTGCCTGAGAGATTTTTGTAGTCAGAAATTGAACTCTACAAAGGCGCTAGTTGAATAAACAGACAGCATCAATATATCTTTCAACTTACAGTTTAATTTGCTTTTGTTGCCTTAGAAATCACAGTGCTGAATAAATGGCACTAGCTTTTTATGTTTGTCCCACAATGAAACACAGAAAGCCTTTAGAAATTACCACAGTGTGCGTTATAAATGTTATCTTATATATTCTTTCCATTTTTCTAAAATGTAACTGAAAGCTATAAGGTCATTTTGACTATGCTAGCAACATGTTTAAAGAAAGTTAAGACAGGACCGTGTTTACCATTTCCTTCTATTAAATCTTCTTTTGTTACCAAGTGTTTGGGAACTGAAGCATTCAAGTTCAGCATAGTCAGGGTTTCTTTAGATTAGCTGGCTAGACAACACCTAGTCCAAGAATTAGATCAACGTAACGTCTTAATCAACTTTCTTTGTTAATCCAAGCATTCTTCTTCTTCAGGCCTTACGTGCACTCACACAAAATGGATTGAGTGAGATATAATGTTACATTTGTTCTGTACAAAATGGATCAATTAAGTCCCACCAACTTCAGTGGGAGGTCAGGAAGTTAATAAATACTGATGCTAGAAGGTTAAAAATATAAAGCAAATAAATAAATTAGACTTATGTAACGAATTTCATCTGCTACCTAACACGCTTGAGTTTGCAAAATCATCATCTGGGATGGCACATAATGTAAGTACCACCAGACTTTGCTCATTCTGACATCACTCCATCATGTCGAGGCCCTCTTCCCATGATCCCTCGCCTGAAAATCTTCTATTGGATCCTGGTTATAGATCTGACACCTACCTACCCACGCATAGAAGAAAATACCAAAGAATCTGCAACCAAATTCCCCCTTCTTCTGCTTGAGGGTGTTCTGCAAAATTTGATCTGTGACAGTAATTGACTGCACTACCTGAGTAACTGACTGGGTTAACGTATTGTGATGCAGTCTGACATCACTACACATAGTAAATGTCAATGAGTCACAAAGTAGCACAAAATACTGAATGCATGCAAAGACCTTGATGTCTTATAAAAGAGCTTTCATACATGAATCATAAATTACTTCCTGTCAGTGGATGCATTTTAATCATTATGCCATACATAGGACCGAAACTTCTAAAATAGTTTGAGTCATACTTTAAGTGTGACCTCCGCACGGGTGTCTGCATATGGTCACATATTGATTAGCAGCATTTACTCAAGTGCATTGTATACACCACTTTACTTTTCCAGACAATTAGAAATACACAGGCCTAACAATGTAGATCTGGGCAAGGAGCCCCAAGGTTTTGACCAGCATGACGGTGATTGAACGTCGGTTGATTTATCTGCCTCCATTTTTCACCCTCCAGCAGCACAAGAGGAAACCGATGCGAGGAGCCTAACCATCCCCTTGCTCTCCAGTATTCTTATCTCACTATACAGGGATGAAGTCGTCACAGGAGCAGCCACACAGCTTTCTTTCTTCTCTTTCATTGTCTTTGTAACAAACACAATTTCGGCCCACAGTTAAAGCAGAAATGTCAGGTGTTTTTGGTTGTGTGCCTGTGTTGGGCAAGGATCAGTGCATATGTGCTGTCCATTTCCTTATTGTGCCTTCATATTTAGATTCTCTGTGTGATTGTCTGCCATTTTGAAATGCTTATTTTTTTTATTTCAAATACGTGGGAGGAAAGGTTCCCTCTTTATCCTCAAGTTTGCCTTTATAACAACCGATTGTTTTCATGTGGCCTCTATTCCATTTCGACCTCCTCCGGCCAGCGCGTTCATAACAAGGCTTTGACTCTTAGAATATACTTGAAGACAGCTTAACAGACTAAATGTAGCCTTAGCTTCACTCAACTTAGCCTGCCACTATGCTACATCTAACGCGGGGCAGATTGAGAGGGAGACACTGGTATCGTCGTATAAATGTGTATCACTGTTATTCGCTTTTCAAAGCCAAATATTCAATCTGTAGATCTTTGTGGGGATTTTTTTTTTTTAATTAAAAACACCAACAACACATTGATACACAGGGTGTAGCACACATACAATGTGCATGCGTGTATCGCTGAGGCAATTTTAATATTATTAACAATATTCCACTTCAACTGGAACCGCAATTAAACGTGCCACATGTACACCGAAAGCTCCGGTTTTTCCCCCTAAATACAAAACTACATCCTCTCAGCTACCCAACGGCTCAGGATCCCCTTAATAGCACGCCAGTGTTGGAATGGAGGCACTGCTATACTTGCTGTTTAAAATCTGAAACATGCTGACCAACGGGCCGAAACACAGTCGTGGTTTTGAGAAAAAATACGCGTTAATATCTTACCTTGTAGAGTGATTCACGACAATAAACACCCAGAAAAGCAGCTTCAGCGGGAGGGAAGGCTTCGCCATCGGTCTCGAGCATTTGAAGGCTGATTTTGGCGAAGCCATCATCACCATCTTCGTCTCCTCTTTCTTGCAGATGGACGTGTCCGTCTATTTACTGTGTTTCCTCTCTGCGATACATTACGCACGCTAGCAGTAGCCGTTCTGCAAATCGAGACTGGAGGCGAGCGCGCGGCGGTGTGAAATCAGCCAAAACAAAATCGACGCGAGTCGAAAAGCTTCGTTTCGTATCGCTCGTCTTCGTGCGTGTGTGTTGCCGTTTCGACAGCACTGGCAGGGGCCTACAAGACTGGCACAAAACAGCGAAGCCCCAAGAAATAAGCTGCTCCACTATCGAGAAGCCAAGAAAGGCAGCGAAGCCTCAGTCTGAATGCAGATTAACACTGGGGTCAGAGAGGAACTGATGCACGTTGCTGCAGCACGGATCAACACATGCGTGGTTTCACTAAGCGGAAGCACCAAGTTAAGGTTTTGAATATATATATATATATACTGCATGAAATCTTATCAGTTTCCGAAGCAGGCCTAGCCCTCATATGATTTATGTGTAAACACCTCTCTACTCACAG
>NW_005187427.1:2130954-2132640 GCF_000239375.1 Pundamilia nyererei | reverse complement strand
TTCTTGGTGTCTTACACATCTGCTTGGAATGGTTTAATATGCTACAGGCATGAGCCCAGGCAAATCACTCTATCAGAACCTCGGACAGCTCTATCAGTTGCGTCTGCGTTACATACAGAACAACCAATCAGCACTAAGGACAGATCCAGTCAGTTCGTTGCTGCTTAAAGTCAGATGAATACTGGCTGCATGGCCCAGATAACAGAAAACATAACAGAGAAAAAAAAGGTAAACACAGGTAAATTAATATCTTACACTTATTTATTATTTCCAAAATGATTGCTTTGCGTTGTTGCATGTTTGTACATAAATTGATTATATGACATGCAGCAGGTTATATTTGTATTCAGTTAGCAAGCTGACATGTCTAATAAACATGTTTATTATATCTTTCTTTATCTTAATCCAGTCTGGGAAGTTTTTTTTAGGTGAGATATGTATGATGCTTTGGTATCCATTTCAGTATCTTCGTGTAAGTATGCTAATGCAATATCTTTGCTAACTACAGTTCAGAGATTTCTTGAAAAGAAGCTTAAGAAGAAAAATATCATAATTTTAAATACAAAAACTGTAGCCTTTCCCTTCCTGACTCATAAATCAATGATTCCGCTGCAGTACAGCTCTTTTCTTCTCCCTGTGCCATATCCCAACCATCTACAGAAATAGACCAGAACAGCCATTTCGAGAAAATGTTTGAATTATTTTTAAATGTTAATCCAGAAGAGCAAAGATAGAGGAAGTCAAAAAATAAAACACAACAACATAGAGAATTAAACCGGTTCTTGGGAAACCGACAGAAATGGTGGCAGGAAGATGAAGCCACATGTTCTCATCACCGATGTTTTCTTTTCTGGTTTTACTGAAACTTTTATTTGTATGCATCTTTAACCTGAGTTGTTTTTCTGCAGTAGTTTACTGCATGTTTGTACAGTCAAATAAGTAAAAATATTTTTGTCCTCACATTCTTTTGTCTCTATTCATCTGGAGTCTGGTTCCACTCTTTATATTGATTCGAGAGGTATTCAGGCATTCAATATCACTTTTTTTCTGCCCTAGTTTACAGTCATGGTCAACTATGGTCATTTTTGTTGTTCTTTTTGCCATACACTCATTGGCCCAGAATGTTAATCACCTAAAGTCTGATTCTAGTTTTTAAGTATTAGTTATTAAAATTGTATTCCAGCAATCAGCACTGATTGCAACTGGCAAGTGTGACCTGCATGGAAGATGAGGTGTACCTGATTTGAAAACATTATTATGTGTTTATTTGTGGCAAGAGGAGTTCCATGTAGACTAATCACCTTAAATAAATTGGCAGATGCTTCATCGACCCTGCAACATTTCTCAAAGTGGAATAAATTGGCAATCACCTAGATTCTTCTATGATCAGTTGGATGAACACTTGTTTGACCATACTCAACTGTACTGAAGAAATCCCCCGAAGCCAAACAGGGATTTTTATTTTATTTATTTATTTATTTATTTATTTATTTATTTTATTTTATTTAATTGTTTGTTTGCCAAAGGCAGATTGGAAACCTTTCCAGGGTGTACCCTGGCTCTCTCCTTATGATAGCTGGGATATCCTCCTGAAAGAAAAGAGTTTAAGGTTATTTGTTATCAGCTCATGTGCACGCGTACGCGCACACGCACACACACACACACACACACACACACACACACACA
>NW_005187427.1:2127649-2130876 GCF_000239375.1 Pundamilia nyererei | reverse complement strand
AGAGAGAGAGAGAGCATCTCTAGGGACCAGTATCCCTCTTTCCTCTGCAGTCATATTAATGCAGTTCTCCAGCTGTCATAGGCTCTGGCCTAGCGGGCCTTGGCCCAAACGTCACCATCAGATAATCTGTTCAGCACAAGGAGGTATTGATCTAGTTTAGATGGAAGTAGTAATTTAGATAAATGCTGATACACCCAACTGCCACTAAAGTTAAACAGTCAATTAAGTCAAAGGCAGATGGATATTTATTTCACTACTGGAAGACATTAAACTAGATTTTTTTTAAGTGCACACAAAATAGACATATTGACAAACTTATTTCAAACATTTATTGTGGAGATGCAAGGAAGCCAGCTAAAATCCCAATTTCTCTTTTTTTATACTGTCTCTCACATAGGCAGAGATGTCAGGTTAGATCCACTTGGTTCAGTAGTCACAGCAGAAATTTGAGCCAAACTGGTGCATCCTCGTGTTAGTGATGCACCTGGTCTCCACTGCAGTGACCTACCTCAAAAATCCTATTCATCTGGGTGTGTTTGTCCTGTTATGATTTAGTAACCTCATACTGGCAAGTATGTGGACCCTGATTAACACATAAAGTAAGTGTTAAACAGCTACAGCTACACACATCTTCCACAACATGAACATAGCTACCTAACATTGTTTAGGTCCCCCTTGTGCAATTAAAATACCTCTGACCTGTCAACACTTGGACAATGAAATGCCTGGAGAAATGCATGGTGTCTGTGTTGAAATCAGGTGTGAACAGTAAACTAGACCCTCTGCGGTTTACTCATAGACAGAGGTGGGGTACAGATGCTGTTTCTGCTATTATCCATTTGGTTTTACAACATCTTGAGGACAGTGCAGCTTATGCTCAGTTGCTTTTATTGCCTTCCACACCATTTTTAACACTCTCCAGCCCCATCATTCAGAAGCTTAAACAGTCTGATGTCAACTCTGTGATTATCCGGTGGCAAATAGGACTCAGTGGGTTAAGGTCTATCTCAGCCTTAAGTTAGCACTGGAGCTCCACACACCCATGTTAGCAAGCCTGTTCTTTTTACTCCACATGCTAACAAAAATGGCTAGTCTTCCAGCCATGCACAGAATTACTCAGATGATTGTGATTGCAATACAGACATTCAAAAATGAGTAAGTTTATCAGATGGTGTACTAACCACCTCATTTTAAAGGTGAGCAAGACGGAGATAATCATTTTTTGACAAAAAAAAATGCTGTTGATCATAGTCATGTGGTTATTCATAACCAACCAAATCTAGAAGCCTACTCGTAAAATTATCTTGGTGCCCACACCTTAACCTTACATGTCCTTGTTGACTGGGTATTTTCTCAACTCCTCTAGAGACAGCATATCCTTTGCAGACTGCACCTGCATGAAGTTGAACAAGAAGTTTGTTTATGCTTTAGAAAGTGAATGATTTGGTAACATTCATTGAAATCTGAGTTAACACACTTGGTTTAGACTGAAATGGAAATTATTGGTGAAAACAATGTAGGTTGCAGTACAGGACATCTGTCTATCTATCTGGGATCTGAAACTGTGAGGGTTTCTGGCATCGGCACATTGGCAGCAGATCCTTTGTTTACTGTGGGTTGCAAAATAAGGCCTCCGTGGATCAGGCTTATTCTGGCGCACCTCAGACACTCAATCCGATTGTGATCTGTGGAGTTTGTAGGCTGGGTTAACGCCTTGGACTTTTTGTCATTTAATGAAGCCTTTCATGGGCACATTGTCCAGCTGGGCATTGCCATTGCCAATAGGGGGTGTGCTTGGTCTGCAACAAAAGTTGGTAGACCTTTTTCATAACACAGCATAACTGTCACCGCAGTTATGCTGTATTATAATATACACATTTCATTATTTCTATAATAAAACGGGTACATTAGGACAGTGACAGCACTGGCATGTGAAGGCTTAGTTTAGTTACATGTCTGCTTGAAAAATTTCAATAATGATCTCATCTTTAATGGCATCCATTCTCTATCCAGACAGGGTGACATGTGTGAGTCTGGCTGTGATAATATGTTGTGTCATCTTTAGATAAGAGCTGGGGGAGGTATAGTCTTCTATAATGGCAACACTGAACACACAGATGCCCAGTTCCACTATCATTCCAGTTTTACAACCCACACATATGCTGTCACAGCCCCACTTGGTTAACATCAAGCTGTGAGAACAGAATGATCTACTGTAACCACTATTGCATATTAGAAACAATCTGGCAATTAAGACAAAACGATGTAACGTCAAAAGCAAAAAATCCAAACACAGTAGAAGTCAATTTCACGTAACAAAATCTGAAACTTATTCTAGTTAAAATAAAGTGAGAGCCACCACCCTCACCACAAACAGCCAGAGTAAAAGGCCAGATAGGTATTCTGTTTATTAAGCCTAGAAAATGTGCAAACACATCCATCCATACTGAGCACTTTCGGACATGAACACGAGAAAGCACTCTCTGTGGTCTGACAATACTAAAAATTTAAACCACATCTGAATTGGGGCCAGACTGGAGACCACTCAAACTAACATTCACTCTTTATTTTGCTTGTGTTTTATAAGGCAACGTCCAATATTCTTTCAAATATGTCTTTACTAAAACTCAACAGGAAATTGCTCCTTCATCTATCAGCGTGCCATGCTGTTTCATTTAGTGATCCCTGCTGATATAATGAGGGCCCCCCTTAAGTGGAACATCTCCAGGCCTCTTGATTTTCTGCAGTTTGCTTTTACCTTCTTGCTGATGTTTTTTTCTTAACACATAAATTGTGTCATGCCTGTATTTTCTGGATGAAAGAAACGTGACTTTAATAAATTGACTTTCTTGGAACTTTAAAGGCACCTGTGAGTAGGTGACCTGTCCAGGTTGTATCCTACCTCTCACTAAGTGACAACTGAATTAGCCTGCAGCTCACAGACTGACACTCCTCATTAAGGAAATGTTCAAGGAGCCCGATGTTGAAACTTGAGGACTATTGCACACTGCAAAAGGCATGACTGAATTAGCTATGCATTTTTCCATTATTTTATTCTTTCAGCCTTCATATATTCGTGGTAGCTCCTTTGGGCTAATGATAAAGATACTGCGAGCATTCAATACTGCGAGCATTCAATACTGCGAGCATTGAATACATCTCAAACCACATACAGGTGCAGCTGCAAAATTAGTGCTAAAAAAAATGCCTTTTTTGTTGTTTTTCTT
>NW_005187427.1:2105202-2126976 GCF_000239375.1 Pundamilia nyererei | reverse complement strand
GAGAGGTTTTAGAACATTTTTGTGTTCATCCATTAGGAATTTGTCTCTTCATTCTAAACCCAGAGAGAGAAAGAGGAGAGAGAGAGAGCGGAAGTCCATTAAAGTTGTTATACACCGTTCCTTCCCCCATTCTCACACACACACACACACACACACACACACACACACACACACACACACACACACAGATGTGGAGCTGCCAGCGTATTTATCTGCTTTGAGATGTACTTACAGTGTGATGCATTTTTCTATCAAAAGTAAATCTCCCTATCATTACACAACAGTTGCCATCAAGATTAGCTGTTCCTCTGGCAGAATGTTAATGCACTGGGAATTCAAGCACTACTTTCATTGCTACAGAGAACAACTTTATAGAGGAATTCCTTTCTTCCCGTGGCTGCCGTCACATCACGATGTTCACCACTTAAAGAATTGCAGGAGTGTTCACTTCCAAATGGTCTTCTCTGCTTTACTAAAATTTATACTTCATGTGCCAACAAAAGATGTTACTGCAAATCAATGTATGTTATTTTGAGTCCTTTTTATAAAATAGCTAAAAAAAGATATGTTTTCTATAGAAAAAAGCCCCAGTGGAGCCTACTGAGTGTCCTTGCACTTGGAAAGCGCAAGGACACTCGTTGTAACTAAATGGAAAGTTCCTAGTAATCACTTCACCATCACATCAACCATCAGCCATAAACTCTTTTGTCTCAATGACATCCAAAGCACCACATCAGGAAAAGAGCCATTTTTCCTATTTACTTCCTCTGTACTACTATACATTCTGCATCCTTCTAGACACAGAACTCATCACCTAAGCCGTTAAGAAAACAGCAGGGAAACAGGTTCTCAAGGAAATTGTTTATGTCGCATTCTGATAGTATTAGGGTTTCCCAATGATGTCCAAAGGCTATGACTCAGAGCACAGAACTACATCTTCAGTTATTTCTGGCCAACATGGTTCTTTTGAAGAGTCCCAACCTAACTGGAATTTAAAATTCTTTCACACATAGAGTATAAATGTTATTTTAGCCAAAGATATGAGTGCCTAACATATATTGCAATGATTAATCATACATTATTACCTGTAAGAAATGCTCAGTATAACACCTGGTTTGACTGGAAACGTTATTACTAGTGTAAAACAATCCCTTTTGGAGAATAAAAAATAGCCAGAGAATAAAAGAATGAGCCCAGTTCAGAACTACAGATTTACTTTTATGAATCTTGGTCCTACCTTGTCTAGTCAGTGTGGTACGTCTTTGCATACCTCAGTGTTTTATAATGCCATCTATGCATCCTCTTCCACTTATCCTATTATCCAAAACTCAACACAGACAGGCCCCAGCCACGTGGTGAAGACGAACTGTTGCATCTGCTCCTGTGTTTTTTAATATCTTTAATTTCAATTCATTGTGCAGGAGAAGGCCTTGTCCAAAGGTCATCACTCTTTTCTGCATCTCCATTGGGATGCTTACATAACACGTTGTTCAGCCAAAGGACATAAAACTTTGACCCATTGTGCACAGCCGGCAGGACTCAAAGTAACTCACAACAACCACTGATAATTACCTTCCTGCAACTGTCAAAAAAAATGAATTGCACTTAGCAGGTAGTCTGCTAACAACCAAACATTTCATGTAAAAATCTGCCAATAAATGGCTGAGCTATAAAACCCAGAATACCAAAATGCAATAAAATGCTGGAGGAACTTTAGTTGTGGCCCATATGTTTTTACGGGTTTGTCATTCTTATTACACATACTCTGTGACTAATTTTGTGGTAGTTACTTTTTCTTTTTAAATAATTATAATACAGCCTTGAAAATAATAAATGTTTTTGTTTAATGTTCAGGTGTCTTTAAACAACGCGCAGACCCTCAAGGATTTATACAACCTGTAGTGTCATGGATACCAACTTGTATATGTCAACACCACCCTTAAGATTCTGGTGTTAAATCTAGCAAATGCAGGTCTTTGTATCTTTACTCTACCAAGCAGTGAGAAGTCTATGAAAAACGATCTCTCTGCTCAGCAGACTTAAAAGAGCCTGGCGGGAGCCCTGATCTCAACCCTGCTTAGTGTATGAACTCAGACAGAAAAGCTGTAACCATATATTTTTTTGGGGGTTTTTTCTCTTTGACTTCAGATCCTTGGCTTCCTCACACAGAAATATCACCAATTTTAACAGAAGTAAAGTGTGCTGGAGAAGTTTTATTTAGAAATGCACCAAGAACAAAACTGGTTTTTGTAATATGAAAGGCATATCTGTCAGCGGTTAGTCATGATAAAAACATGGAAATGAGAAAAGGGATAATATTAAAAATGATGGGTAAAACTGGAATAAAACAATATGAAGTGAAAACAAATTAGACTTGTTATTGATTTTTGGATGATACCTGGAATTACTGCAGCTGTCATACTTTGACTTCTGTGTCAAAGAGTTTAAACTCTAGGCCATCTGCTTTTATCTGGGAAGCTGAAGCATACTTATATAATTATAATTTAGAGAGGAAATAAAGTACGAATAATTTTTGTTTTAAAAAAATATTATTCTTAAATTACATGTTATTCTTTTACAGTGTGTAAAATTTTCCCTGCTAGATGTCAGTAGAATTGAGTTCTGTTTTCCTACCCCTCTAAATGTAAGCATAATCCTTGCTGCTATAGGACAAACATATTTATTTAGCCAAGAGAGTTCAAAAACAAATACATTTAGACTCAGCTGTAGCTACTACTGTTTGGACCAGTCCATGAGTTTTTCCTTTTCTGTGGACGGCTGTGTTTGCTGTGAGAAGCATCCACATTTAATTACTCTGGAAGAGGTTGTAAAATTTTGTGAAAGGAGTCCATATGAGTCAACGAGTCAGAGAAGTTCACTTCTGACCGATGACAGCCATACTGAGGTGAGTTGTTGATGCTGTGGTTAACTGGCAGTAAGCTCTGCTATTTTTGCCATTGTAAGCTGTTGTTCGCCTGGCATTTGCTTATTTCTTTTTTTCAGGTGGATGTAAGATTGTTGTAGGCTGATGCTTAGTGAATAAACTCTCAAGCTGTGTGAGTGTAATCAAACTGTTTATCACAGGGAAAGTGTGATTTTTACAACAGGCAAGTTTAACATTAGCTTGCTTAACGTTAGCTTATAACCAGCTAATGTTGCCTATTTAGCAACTACATCACTACATTTAGCGAGTTTTCAGACCCCCTTAGCCACTTTTTTTTTCTAAAAAGGGACTAGCGACAAATCTGGCGACTTTTGCTAGTGTTATTGGAGACTTATGACGACTTTTTGATGTGAAAGCACATATCCCTCTTACTCTCAACAAGCAGCGGGTGCTGCCGTGGGCACTTCGCCCGTTCCAAAGCACTTACAGGCGGCAGATAGTCCTTGCAGCAGTTGCCCCCAGCTGCTGTCAGAGCAGGAGATGTTCACACCTACAGTCCAAACTGCAAATGAATCGTGCATGAGTGAAGCCGCTCCTGCCCTGAGCAGTCAGTTCTGCTTTTACTGTTACTTTTTGTGGATGACAATGTTTTAAATTACTTAAGAACACACACACAAGTAAGTCTGCCAGAGTGCCTGTTTCAGTTCTCTTTTGCCGGTCCCAACCCCCGATAAAGGAGGAAGGTTGGAATTGTGGCATTAAAAAAAAACACAATAATTGCTAAAATAAATTTCATTTGTAGTTCTAAATATTTTCTAAATGCATTTAGGGTGTTTTTTACTTACTTTATGTCAGGTTACAATTACATAAGCATGACCAATTATGCAAATTGGGCGATGACATTGACTTCTAGACTTTTAGGACAGCCAATAGCGATTTGGCAACACTGTAACCAGCTAATGTTGTTGTTAAGCTGGGTTTTGTCAGGAGGGTCACATATCTAATCTGCAAACAATAAGTACGTGTGAAAATATTAAGAATAAATAAGCATTTTTATGCACATTTTTGTTTGTTCAGGAGACTTTAAGAGATTGAAGCTTGATTTGAAGAGGAAGATGATGACATTTTATTAAGATGCCGGTTGCTTTACCTGTTTCCTTTGCGTTTTAATTTTGCTGATCAGGGGGACTCTTTCTCCACTGATAAAACTTAGGTATGAACCTTCATATCTTGATTCTGATGGCGCAAGCACAAATTTAAATGTCCCTCCACAGCAAGCAAGCACATATGTTCTCTCCTCTGCCTTTGGGTACTACTTATTTGGTCTCTAGCCACATATGTAAGACCCCATTAGTTGGAAGAAAGATGTCCTTCCTGGCCACTGTATTCAAATATGGTGAGGGAACTTGGTGGCTTTCACAAACCACAAACCCGCTCTTATGTATTTTTAATAACGTAATTATAAGTTTATGGGAATGCATCTGTTTGGTTTTTTTTGGAAGATGTTATTACATGCTATTATATGTTTACTTATGAGCACAGTATTCTTGTTTCTATTAAATAACCTGAAAAAAATACTAACTGTACCGTTAAAAAATCCAGGCAGAACACTGACTGTTCAAATCAGTGCTACTTTGCACAAATATATAGACAGTCCAGCATAATAAACTGTCACATTATTGTAATAAACACCTCTTAAACTTATATTGCTTTCTAAATTACACATAATACACTGTATTAACTGTACCTTGCGTGAAAGCATCCACAGAGCCATGCTGTGTAATGACACTGAATATTGATTTCACCATAAAATCATTAAATGTGACAAGTAATACCTTGTCTGAAATACATTTCTAATAGTTATTAACCTTAAGAAATATGCCCTAAAATTAGGCCAGTGACAATGATGTCATCACGGTTATAGTTCCTCATATTTGAGATTGGGGGACTGACTTTGTAGTCTCTGTAGAGAAAACAAACAAACAAACAGTGTTTTATACCCACATTTGTTTCTGTGATAAAAATGTTGAGCGATCCAAACCCAAAGAATTACCAGTTTCCCAAGAAAGTCCCACTGAGAGCTGTCACATTATTGACAAATTTGTTCCATCCAAGCAAATGGAACAGCTCCAGGAGGTATTCTGTGATGACATCAAAAGTCTTCACTTTCTTTTGTGAGCCTTTCACATTTTTTAATATTTGCAGAGATGGGTTTAAAGAACCAAGGTCATAGAGACACAGTGTACACTTAAACAATATTTGATTTAATCCACGAGTGCTTTCAAAGTTTGTCAAAGAAACCACAGTGTTCATGGTTTAGGCTAATTCAGAGGAGAGATATAGAAGACATAGTGAGAAAGATGAAGTTATATTTTAGCTGTACACTCGCTTTGCTGGGTAACAAAAATATCTAATATCCCGGTTGCATGGCAGTAACTCAACATCCTGCAAAAGTTCAATCCCAGCATCAGAATGCGGAAGAAAGGTGATTTAAGACTTTGAACATGGCATGGTTGTTGGTGCCAGAAGGGCTGGTCTGAGTATTTTAGAAACTGCAGATCTGCTGAGATTTTTCCACACACAGAATGGTCTGAAAAGAGAAAAAGAAGAAAGAGAAGTCAGCAGCACTTCACCGGGCAAAAAAGCCTCATAGTTGTTGATGCCAGAGATCAGAGAAGAATGGTCAGACTGCTTTGAGCTGACAGGAAGGCAATAGTAGCCCAAATAACCACTTGTTACAACTACGGTATACAGTAGAGAACCTTTAAATGCACAACATATCAAACCTTAAAGCAGATGGGCTACAACATTAGAAGATCACACATGGAGCCACTGAAGCTATAGTTCACACAGGTTCACCAAAATTGGACAATCGAAAATTGGAAAGATGTAGCTCAGACAATATCAGATCATCTCACACTAATATCTTGAATATGCCAATGATGTCCCTTGCCTCTAGAGCTCAGTCCAGTAGAAAACCAGATTGAGATCCTGTTAAACACTTGTTGAAGAATTAAAGAAGTTCTGAAAGCAAAAGGTGGTCCAATCTTTTAGCAAAGTGAAGTTGCTGGTGAGTGTTTATAATTGTAGTACGAAACATCTTGATGTAATAATTTACAGTACTAAAAGTAGTACATATAATTTTATAATGATATCCTGACAAAGAGGCTAAATACATGTATAGCTGGGTCCATACATTTTTAGACAATGTCACATTTTGGTCATTTTGCCTTGTAAACCACCACAGTGGATGTAAAATCAAATCATCAAGATGTGACTGACGTGTATAGACTTTCAGATTTATTTCAGCTCATCTGCTTAGTTGCTTTTGTGCAGCTAGTCTGGTGTGGCAGGAGTAACTAAAATGTTAATTTGTGGGCGAGGAATGAAACTTGATCAAACTGAATACCTGAACACAAATCAAAATGTAGAGACACTTTATGAGTTCACTGCTGTTGATGTTCTACATTGAAGTTGATGAGATTCGGTGTCCATTTATTTTTTAAAGATTTTCAATTATGCAGTGCTCCCCTTTGATAGGCTCCATGTAAAGGTCAATTTGGGCTTCACACATTGAAGGTTTGAGTAATTCATTTGCTATGGCACAGTCATTTTTCTTACTTGTAGCAGAACGAATGAGAACTAATGTGGCCTGCCTGCAGTATGGTGTAAATTATGTTGCATTGTGTTATGTACTATATTGCTTTCAAAACTATAAATTAAGCTGTATTAACTTAAAAAAAAATGTAAATCGTAACTTATAGAAGATTTAGTATTACATTATCACGGTCCAATGGCAAATTCGTCTCCTTTCTAGACACCAGCAGTGATACTCAGTAGATTATTGGCACTGTATTGAATGGCCTACATAAAAGTGTGTAAGTGCAGTGCAGAAACACAGAAGCACAATCAGTAAATTTTGCAATTGTAAATCAAGGTAATCACGTCATCATCATCGCTGTTGCCAATTATGCTGTCCTTGTTGTTTTGGCTTTATTAGAACTCACTTCATCTCAGAAACACAATGCTGGAACCCTCCTCGTGGAGTGTATTGCATTATCAACATTATAAACATCATCATCTCATCAATACTTCATTCCTCGCCTTTCACTTTAACCATCCCCTATCTCAGACAGATGGAACAGGGTGAGCCAGCATTCAAGACATAGAAGACGGAGGTTGTTTTTCTAATGTGAGAACTATTACCTGGATGCATGATTTGATTTAGAGCAAAAAAGCAGCCACATCCTGTGAGGCATAATAGATTTATCGAAGTAACTCCTTAATGCATTTTCTGGAGAGCATTCAAAAGCCCTATTGGATTTTTCACCCTCCCTCTTCTTTTGTGTTGTCTCTAACATTCCCTACATAATTGCTCATGCTCATCCCTTCCTCTGTCTTGCTGTCCCCTACTTCACCCATGCCTCCCTTGTTGCTTCCATCTGGCAGTAAGGTTGAATCTAAAAATCATTGGATGACTACACGACAGCAAGGAAGTGTCAGTGGGGTATATGAGATAACAGTGGTCTTACTTTGCCCTGCCAATGATATATCTGATGCTGTGTCAATCAGATCTTAACCTACAGTGCACTTGAGATTCAGTGCACAAAATACTGTACCTTCAGAAGAGAATACATTTAAATGTCTTCTTCAGTTTCAGTTTCCTTTTGCTTTTATTCATGTGACCGAATTTGTTGGGTTTTTTTTGTGAAGATAATTTTGATTATTTAACAATTCCATAAAATGATTTTTAGACTGTATTGCTTTTAGTCGGGGAGGTAGTCACAATAGGCAACCAAGTTCAAGGTAGCAAAGCTGACAATCCAAAAAGTCCAATTGTAACAAAATGACAAGTCTGGACTGCCATGGTAATCCATTTTTATTGCCAGAGTGTCAAAATACCACAGTTTTTCAGAGCACAGCTGGTGTCTCAGAGATATGAACAAAGTGCCCTTTAGCAGTTGTTTCTTTGCTCACCTGGTTCAACAATATTGGAATCTGAGAGCAAATTGTCCTGTTTTGACAGACTGGAAAAATCCACTTAAAGAGATAGGATGGGTGGCCATGACATAATACACTTAACTGCTTTCAAGTAAGGTGAGCAATTCCATATTCAAACTTTTATAATTACTTTTAAGAGTAAAAACAGTTTTGATTAATTTAAGGCGTCATAAAATTTGCATTAAATGTGATTATATTTGCTGCACTCAATTAAATAAATCTTTGTTACACAGAAACTTAAAATTACCCAAGTTTGTCAGCCACACTATCAGATAACGTCTGGATCTGAACCTGACAGATATATTACGCTGAAGTAAAGAACATATTTTGGTTTCTTTTTTTTTTCATTTTAAAACTTATACCATACTTTTATACCACAAAATATATTCTTCATTTGCTTCTTGCACTCCCTTCCTTTCCTTTTTGTGGTGGTTTATTTATTTTGCTGACATTTTCTATGATAACATGGCTTAAGAACTGGTGTCGCTAAATGAAGGATAGGTGATTCTAAGTGACTTGAATGCAGTTACTTCAGGCTGTAAATGCCCTGCCTCATTATCATTACCCTTTCTTCAGGCATTAGACCTTTGTTGATTGCAACTGTTGTTATCTTGACCAGAACAACCTTGTAGAGGGTCTTAAGAGTGATAGTTTCCTAGTCAAATAAAGGTTAAATAAAAAACAAAACAAATAGGGACCATTTTAAACACTTAAAGATCATCTTTAATAAGGTCATTATATATTTTTTTAACAATTTTTCAAAACACATTATAAACTGTCTTGTGTAACATATCTGTATGACCTTTTTAATGCTTTTACTTTTAGTCTTAGTAACGAACATGAATGTCTTGTTATTTAATCTTGTAATATTAATATTTTCACTAGTGCAAGTCGTTACCAAGTATTTGCAGACTTGTTACCACCTTCCATGGAAACTGCTGGTGACTGGAGTAATCTTCTATCTACCGAAGCAATACTATTTTAACAGTAAAAAACACAAAAAACCTTCACCTTTGGAAATGTCACTGCATTCATGCTGAAGGTGGATTTGTCAAAGAATATTACATTTAAAGATATGTATATGAAATGCTAGGTGATGGTATTAATCTCAGGTTGAAGTAAACATAATGAATGAAATTCATGCAGGCTCTAACATATGATATAGTTGTAGAATGAGGGATATGTATAAAGATAAGAAATTACCTGTATAAAGCTGCTGTATTTGTGGATCTATTGACTGCATACAGAGTATAAGAAAAACATCTGGTATTGTTTTTGTTTTGTTTTTTTTAAACCCAGACACAGTAACACTATAAGCATTTAAGATCACTGGCTTTCCTTTAAGTTAAAACTGAAAATAGTGTTTTATGTTGCATATTTGTCCATATAAAAATCAATATTAAACTTTCATGCATAAATTATGACAACCTCAATCAGTATTTTTATTCATTTTTAGGCATGAAAAAAAGATTTTTTTTACATTTTGAAACATTTTTTGTGTACTTACACTGGCTGAAAAGTGGGTGGCAGGGTATGGAGTGACACATCAGTGTCCAATGTAGTGTTTTATGTGCCAGTATACCATCAACACTGACACAAATACAAGAAAACAGCCTTTGAATAGCTGTCCACTGGTGTGACCACTACGCGTGAAAGGGTTAAGCAAGAACGAAAGAAATCGAATGAAAGTTATTGACTGGTTGAAAATATTAAAAATAGGTTTATACATGTGTTTACCATCATATTAAAAAAGTAAATAAACAAATTACACTTAAAAGCAGAATTTTAGGATTCACTTTGAAATCTGATTTGGAACTGCAAAGCAGTAGAGATGGAGAGAGAGAGAGGCTTGATAGTGGTGAATGTTTTGGAATGCAACAATAATTCATTAAGTGCTAAAAAAAAATCATGTGGCCAGCCACAAAATAAATAATAGCTGTTACCCAAGAAACACTATGGCCTGCAAGTGCCTTGGCTATGTGTTAATAATTTAGTAAAGAAATGAGACTTCATATCAGCCTTCAAAATGCCCACCCGTGAGAAATGAGATGCTTCTTGCTTGTTGTGATTTTGATGTAATGGCAAAAGTTCTTTTTTTGTGTATCACATCATAATCTTCATAACGGACTATGTATTTGTTTGTGTAGGTGTGTGAACTAATTCTTATATTATATAATAGCCTCAACAGATGTAAAAGGGAAGACTAAAAAAATAAACAGGGAACTAAAATGTCACCTTTACTCCAAATGAAACAAATCATAACTTCTAAACTAATTTCATTTACTGTAGCAACAGCATGTCTGCTTTGAAATTTTAGAAAGGGTAGAACAACAATTTGTAATAGCTGGAAAATTAATAATCATTTACTAATTTGTTAATTAATTTAACTGTAAACTTGCAAGTGGCTTTCTTTTAACTCAAGAAAAATATTTGCAATAAACACTTGAATGAATGTAGAAGTTAGTGTACATACAACAAAAGGTTAATGAGACATTGACTTGTTTTATCTGTTTCGAATATTTAGGAATTCCAAAGATACAGATACAAATGTGTTTTATACGCGAACCACATATTTTCTGCTTTTTAATTCGTATCGTATTTCATCCCAAGATGGTTCATATCCAGCCAAATCAGGCAAGTGATTCAAGCTACAAATCCCAAGAGTGCACAAAAGTGAACTTCAGGGTCAGTGGGTCAGTTAGCTTGTAGTAATTTCATTAAACTGCTGCATTTGTATGTGTGATATTTCATGCATAGCTGAATCACAATAAATAGAAAAAGGCCTAAAAATATTTTATCAGTACCTTAGATGATTCTTTTTTTTCTGTGATAGTGGTTGCCCATTTGACACAACAATCACACTCTGTTTGATAAAGATATACAGTTCTGTCTTTGTTTTGTTTCATCCTGACATCCGTGTCCCTCACTTCCTGCTTTCATTCGGGCAAAATGTCAGAACCTCCCGGGTGAGGGGAGACATTTCATGGTTTTGAACAGGTCTTTTTGCCATTCTGCTCCACATTTGCCTTTCCTCCAGCCAAGTGAGTCAGATTTGCACACTAAAGAAAGAAGACAGAGTGATATATTTTTCTGGCCTATAGAAAGACAGAACAGACACATAAGCTCTCTATTCAGTATCAGATTACTCTATTAGGGATGTCATGCAGGCTTTGTATTCCTTTGTTTGAGGAACGCTTCTCAGGTGTGAAGAAAAAGTTGTACACATTTGTTTGTAAGTGTGAATGAGATTATGTAGTTGACTGGCTTCTTTCAACAGACAGGCAGAAAACCAACCATATATCGCAACACCTCCCCCTGCTGGATCTACTGCAGTGAAATGAGCAGATGAATAATGAAGGGGCTGTCTCTCTGTTTCTGCATATCTCACAGCTTCTCTCGCTGTCTTATCGACTGAACCTTTCCCTCGTTTTCATAGCCCGATATTGTATATGTATGTGTGTATGTATCTATTTATCTACTTGGTGGGTGGTATCAAATGAACACAATGAAGTGCAACATCATTAGCAGCATCTCTGTGATACAAACACACACACACACACCCTCAAATGAATGATTTCAAAAACGATTCATTAAAGATTATAAAATATGTAGAAGACTGACCACAAGTCTGGACAGCATGCCCACATGAAGTGCAGCCTGCAAGGTTTTTTTTGCATGAACGCACTCATATAATATGGAATTGTTGCTCCAAAACAACAGTATTACATCTGGATTGATTAATCTTGAGGTTTTCTCTGTGGTGGTTTAAAAAAGAAATTAGATGCAGTAATGACATAGCACCGTATTGCTTATATCTTAAGTCTGCTATCTTTACCATTGTGATGAATTGAATATGGTAAATTATTTCATTTACAATGCACACTATTAGATTGGTTTATTTCATTTTCATGGCTTTAATAGACAGACCAAATACTATTTCAGTTCATGCAATTCTATTCAGTTTTATTTATAAAGTGCCAAATAACAATAACAGTTGCCTCAAGGCACTTTATATTGTAACATAAACCCCAAAATAATACAGAGACTAAAACTGTACCACTCCCTATGAACAAGCACTTTGGTGACAGTGGGAAGGAAAACTCCCTTTTAACAGGAAGAATCAGGCTCAGGGAGGGGCATCCATCTGCCACAACCAGTTAGGGGTGAGGGAAGGGAGACAGGACCAACACGTGCTGTGGAAGAGAGCCAGAGATTAATAATAATACTGCACTGAATGTACTGAACATTTAGTACTAAAATATTGGTCTTGGACTGCACTGGACTCCACAGATTCAAGTTAGATTTACATTATAACCGTATGAGCACTATTATGAAATGAAAACAAGGGATATGCTGACAAATGCCATACAAACAGTAATCCCTGATTTTATTGAAATATAAGATGACCTTGTGTTAATTGTTTGGAGAGAAGGATTTAACCAAAATAGGTGGTCTTACATTCGTACCCTATGACTAAAGTATTTTCCTTATCAAATCTCATGTTAAGTTGTGTCAAGTAATGCCCGATTCAATCAGACAATATTTTTGTTTGGTAAGAGAGTGTCAGTGTAGCTTACTGTACACCCTAAATGTGGCCATTACTTTACAGAGACACATGAAAGATTATACATCATCTACCAATCAGACCAACCTGGTAACTGCTGATGGATGCTTTAGAATTCCATTAGGAGGTTATGTGAGTTATATGTCGATTCAGTCTGTGCTGTCAATCAAATCGTGATTTATAGTTACACAAACAGCAGTATGTGTTGCCTATAATACACAAGAAAATCTTACAAGTGAAATGGAAGAGGTGCAATTTGTCTTTTTCAAGTATTTTCACTTTTCCCCCCTCACCACTGCATGATATAGCTTAACTATAAAGTATCTCACAATGCGCTTCCTTGGTAACACATTAGCTTGTAGGTTCGTCATCCTGTAGGTTCTTTATTAATTTATGTTTAAAGGCTGAAAGGCTAATAGAAGGCTAACAAACTACTGCCCTGCAGAGGAAGTTAAATGTTTTACTTCTACTCCAATATATTTAATGTTACATCTGTTTTATGCAATAACTTTCATAGTGCACAAAAATATTTCTAAGAAGAAACTGTGATGAGAGGGAAAAAAAGAACATTTAAGTTGCTAGTTTTCTTTCAAACATAGCATGTCATTGTACAATGCTGTGATTCAACTGCAATGTTTGGTCGATGGAAAGTCAGACTCACTGCCTTATGAACTACAGAGCTTCTCAGAGATAAATATGGTAACAGCTGCTTTTGACAATGAACATCCAGAAGGCTTTGAAGATAGTGGGGAAATTGGGAAGGATAGGAGGAGACAGAAAGAAAGAACAAGGGAAAGGGAGGTTAAAAGAACATGGCAAGAGAAGAAGGAATACAAGTGATTCCTTCAGAATCCCCAAAGGGTGAAGAAGTGGTCAAGCTGAACAGGGTACAAGACAAAGAAGAACTGAAACAAGGTGATACTGCTGACCATAAATATGGGTTTGCTCTGTGATTTATAGGAGTAAACAGGATATCAGCACAGCTTTATGCTGGACACACACAAACACATGAATATGAACACTAGCATATGCACATAAAGCACATCTTTACCAGTCTGAAACAGAGAAATATCATACCTTTAAACTGACCAAGGTGAAGCTAAAAATTTATAGGTTGAGTTTGTTGGCAGTGTGAATGGGAGTATTAATAGGTGTCTGTCTCTCTGTGCACTGTGATAGACTGACAGCCTAGCCAGGGTGCACCTTTCCTCTTTCCACATGAAAGCTGGGTAAGTCGTAGCCCCTCGCAGGCCTGGATAAACAGTTAAGTAATGAATGGATGGATGCATGGATGGATGGATGGATGATTAGTCAGCTTTATGTACCTTTGAGCAAGTGTGCATACAGCCAGTGCTCAACAAGCCTTCTGGGTGTGGTGCTTCAGCTGCATTGTATCTATATTGCCAAATAGAGGTTACATTATTACAGCTTTACGTTATGACAGCTGGCAGCATATACATTCTGATAAAACCCTGTAAAGAAAGTAATTTCCAAGCAAAAGTACTTCCAAATTGCCCATATTGTCCACACTGGATCCAAGGATATTTATGCTATGACCTTCAAGAATTAGGCAGTGTTCATCGACTGTGTACCCTACTAGCTTACAGCAGCAAAACTGAAGCCAGAGCCATTGTTTGGAAGAAAAGAATTTAATAACCGCAAACAGGCTGAATTTGCTCCACATAAATCCAGTTGTATTGCTATAAACAATGGATTATATCCTGCTGATATGGTGACTGAATACTGAAGTATCACCTTCTTGCTGTACAAACTCAGAAGAGAATTGCAAGTAGAATGTCTACAGATAACTTGTCATGAGTGTTTCTCATTATTTGCTGCGAAAAATGTCTTTTCATGAAAACAAAACTAAATACGGTTTAACTGGGTTGAAAACAAACAAACAAAAAACAAACAAGGGCGCTCTATGTGCCTCTGCATGTCTGTGACTCTTATGAATGGGTGAGTTTGAAATAGCATTTCCAGAAGTAGTCGGGAAATAATTCCACATGAAAGCCCTCACTAGCAATTTAATAGAATAGGATGCATTTGATGATGTAAGCCAAATAAATTAGTCTTCTGTTGTCTGGAATTAAATATAACCATGAATTGCAACAAGCTTAAGACCTCTCTTGATTTAGGATGCTTGGCCGGCAAGTGAAAAGCCCATAAATGTAATCGAATGATGGTAAAACAGCAACTTTTAATTATATTACATAACTGCCATTATATAAGGCAACACTGCAGATAAATTGAATGTATATATGACATAAAAAGGAAAGTGTTTTTTTGACATTTTAAAGACTAGTAAACGTATTTAGGTTTGGCAGAAAAGGTGTTATTTATGATTAGGAAAAAGCATGTCTCCACCCCAGCAGATTTCAATAAGTCAATAAAGAAATCAAAGAATAAAGAGGTAAAGTTTTCGGGAGACAGGCTTAATATCATTGTAGCCACTGGCTAGAATTATACAATACTTTATACAAGAAAATCCCATTTTTTTATTCAGATTTATATTTCCCTATGGTTTTGTATTCAATGCTGTACAAGTGGTTTTATATTCTGCATACTTTCTGTACACTGCATCCCTGCTGCATCTGTTCCTATTCCTGCAGAAGCTCCAAGTTCTTATGTGCCCTTCTATCAGCTCAATGTCATTTTTTCCCTCTTTTATGCACATCTTTTTCTGTCTGTTGCCTTCTTTCATATCACTGTAGTCCCTTCCACAAATTCCCAACTTTTTCCACTTCGATTTTCTCAGTAATTACTCTTGTTTTTTTCATTTGTCTTCCATCTATTTTTTCCCCCTTTCTCTCATATCCTATATTTTTCTCTGACTTACTCTGTCTCTTGACCCTCACTTACTCTTGTTGATCATCTCTTCCTTTTAATCTATCTTTTTAAATGCCCTTCTGCAACCTCTCCTTCTCCCATGCTACACCGCTCCTCCTCTTATTTCAGTTACTTGTGCTGTCTGCCCACTGTACCTCATTTCAGTCTTGGCAAAAGTTGACTTCTTCTGCAGAGGAACAAGCAAAAAGCCTTCAAAACAATAAGGAACACGATGAGAGGGAAAATAAACATATAAACAGAATCCACGGCTTCGTATCTAGTTTATCAAAGTACATTTAAATGTGAATGAGATAAAGGACAAAGGCCTTTGTGCTGTGATGCAAGTTGGAAAAAAAAAATGACAGTATGATGATGACATAATAATTGCCTGAAGAATAGTCCCATTCTTATCCCTACCATCAACCAGTCTGTCTTCTGGGCTGACAAGTCTTGCCTTCAGCTGCTTCCATGATCATTATCTGATGCCCAGTGTACTGCAGCATTCAACCAAGACTTAAAAGCTCATTCACAAAGGTGGCTGTGCAAATCTTACATGACTAACATTATTTGCTTTTCAAAAGAACAGCTTGTAGGCTAAAGTCTGCATTGCGCCGCTTCCACAAGTAGGTATGGTCAAGGGCAGTTGTTTTTGGGCAACATTATAACTGTAAATGTTAATATCTCCCAACAGGAGCTTATTTTATAATACTGAAATATGATCCTAAAACTTGTCTGTGGGGTTGTTTTGTGTTTTCAGAATTTTATGGAAATCTCATACAGATCAATAGTATTCATCTGAAAACAGTGCTACCGTCTACGGAGGCTAAAATGAAAAAGCACAGTTCTTGTGCTTAATTTGAGGTTGAATATCACTGGCACAGTCCGTAGTTCTGAAAGTTAAAAAAGTATTTCATACATGTATTATGCTTATGTCATACATTTTACATTTCCTCAGGGAAATAAGAAAGCCTCTATTGATCAAGCTTGACTATGGATGATTTATTCTAGTTGTCCAAAACAATTGTTTTGGGACTATAGAACCCAGTCCAGCAAGGATACATTTGTATATGGTGGCCATTCCAAATGAATTTCACTTATTTCTGCACCTGATTCTCTGCTGATGCCTTCATCAATTTCTTTCTTAGTCTTTAGGTTGTCAGTCAGAGTACTATTCCACATTGTGCAAACAGTGGCAATGACTTCAAGTTGATGTTGAACACATACAGACATCTTTGTAGCACATTTTGAGGTGACCAATGACTCTCCACCATGATGCTGGCTCTTCATTTATGACACCTCAGCCTGAGAGCATATTCACTGCCTTCCCAGTGAATATGCTAGGAAGGGAAGACCGGCCCTCTTTTTGCTGATGGCCAGCCCAAAGTGATTGGAGGCCTTCAAGAAGTAGTTTAGCGACCCAAGGTTTTGGCTGGATGTGTTACAGCTGCTAACAGTAGGGACTCCACGCCACATGTGCTTGTCCTGACTCTGTGATGGGCAGTTTGGGTGATTGAAAAACATGCTGCTCTCAGTCAGGTAGAGCTCTGTTGCAGTGCCAAAGAGTTGCCTTAGGGTAGAGTGAAGAGTGTTTGAGCAAGCACACATTCTTGTTTGAAGCCTCTGCTGACAGTGAAGGGCCACGAAGAGCTGACAGCTAATTGCACTGAATTAATAAATCATGAAAATCATATGTCTTAATGAGGAAGATGAAAGGAATGTATAGGGTCATCTGCTGCTCTCTGCACAGCTTCAGAAGTTGGCAAAGTGCACTTAGACTAGTGTAAACACATTCATCCAGCTGTTGCAAATGGGTCAAAAGAAACCAGCAAAAAGTGGCTGAGGTACCAAAATTATCCTAATTTTTGCACTTTTATGGTGCACTGCTTGATCATGCCTGGTAGAATATTGGCAGCTCATGACAAATGCATGGTGTGGTGTGGCAGACAGTTAAAGCATGAACACTTGCAGAAGTAACGATGCACTCAGTAGTAGTGCTTCATAAGCCATGTTGTTGCTGTCTTGTTTACCGTGCTCACCAGGCTGTTCCTCGCAGCAAAGTCTATTCAGTGATCTCACAGGTCTTTCCACATTTAACACAGCTGTTTTTCTGAAATCCATGCCGAAGCCTTGGTGGGCAACTTTCAAATATTTTTTTAAAAACAAAATACACAAAATTGCAATTTCTAGGCAAAAAGGGAGGTTCAAGCACTTTTTATCCAAAATATAATATTCTTAACTAAATCAATCCATAGTGTGTGATGTGAAAGGGGTTTTACACTATCCCATTAAGAGATAATAATCATGTCTGATTATAAAACCAAAACTTTGGTTTACTGATACCACTTAGAGCAAGAGTCAAAAGTTTAGACATACTCACCCATTCATGGGAATAAAGGGCGTGTGGAAACTGGTGTTTGCAGTATAACGAATCTATGAACACAAAGCAAATTATCAAGCAGCATTCACTGTCCATTTGCTAGTCATATTTTGTGGAACTTTGTTAGAATTCTTTATTTTGGATTATGACAACCATAATTGGCCACAACGGGGGATGGAAAAGTAAAAAAAAGAAAAAAGTTAGCAACAGAAAAACAGGGAGAGAAAAATAGAGAAGAGAGGAGGGATCGAGAGAGCGTCCAGTATACTTTAGACAGTAATTTGGGGGTTTGGAGATTAAGGAATTGCACCAAACCACACTTTTGTAAGATGTCAGGGTTGTTCCAGATGGGTGTACATTTGCATGGGATTAGTGAAGACTTGGTCATTTTTAGAAACATCCACTATGCTGTCAGAGATGAGCTTATATTAGTGCTTTTAAAGCATACATGTCATCTGAACTAATGAATAGTAGGTCCAAAATCTCAATATATAGTCTACGTCTATCCAGGGCTCATGTAAGAGGTTTTAACTATCTTGAAACGTATTTTAGCCTGTTGGCTCTGAAGTAATGGTAAAAGTTAGGCAGATCTAGTCCTCCTCTATCCTTGGTCCTCTGTAGCTTTTTTAAACTTATACCAGGGTTTTATATTTCCAAAGAAATTTAGAGATAAAATTCCGAGTCTAGAGATCGGAAATGAAATGAAATGAATGAAAAAAATGTTTCATGAAGAACCTTTTGCAATTAATGAAACTCACAAAAGAAACCATATGGTAAATGGCCTGTATTTGTATAGCGCTTTACTAGTCCCTAAAGCGCTTTACACATCACATACATTCACACACTGGTGATGGCAAGCTACATTGTAGCCACAGCCACCCTGGGGCGCACTGACAGAGGCGAGGCTGCCGGACACTGGCGCCACCGGGCCCTCTGACCACCACCAGTTGGCAACGGGTCAAGTGTAGGGGTGGGTTTTGATAATCGATTTATCGATTAAAATCGATTCTGGCTTGGATAACATGATATTGATTCATTAAAATCCTGAATCGATTTTTTAAATATTCATTTATTTTGCCCGAAACGCCAGAATCTCAGGTTAAACCTCACAAAATTTCAACAACCACCAAACAGCTAAAACAGTAAATGAGAGCAGGAACACAGATTCTGCACAGAGACGTAAACACACAGTAAACACACCCGTGGATCAGACTCAGTGAGATGTGGCTTTCTCACCCAACGGCACAGACACGGTCGGGGCTGAAAGCCGACAGCTCGCTGATTCCGATGTTTCTGCGGGTCCGCGTTTTGTGTTTACCTCGTTTTTGCGCTGATTCTAAAGCTGTTAGTTTTATCTCTCTCCAAACATTATTGACCGAACCAGCAGCCAAATAAGATCCAAACTACGCTTCACATAAACATCGTCATGAATTCCCTCTGACTATTGCTGTTTTGCTTCCACCACAATAAAATCTCACTTCATGCACAGCTCTCTCTCTCTCTTGCTTTCTCTGTATACTTCAAGAACAGTTTCCCATCTAAAAATCTGTTTTCTGCATTATTCGCTTGCTTGTTACACACAAGTCTACCGTTGTTTACAGCGCTGTCGGGCGCTGTTTTTTCCCCCTTTTACTTACTTCTGAAAAGAAAACCTCATTTCTGCCATTCAATAGGCTTCTGAACAAATGTAAACTTTTTAAAATTATACAAAATGCAAAACGCTTAGCCGTGTCTGTAATAAAACCGCTGTAACTTCAGAGGTAATGTTCATATTTTGATTAATGGTTTTCTTTTGTTTTTGATGTACTGCAGAATATTTTTATAAAATCCCAGGCCAGGAAAATCACCTTCATGTTTTTCTGTGTTTTATCTTCAGCTACTTTGACACAAAGGCATCTACTGTGACGCTCACACCTTGGATAAAGTCTTGTGAGTGTCAGCTTCCTTTTTATAGATACAAAAATATGTAAATGTCAGAATTATAATATTTCTGACTGTCTGAGGCAAAATTTCCCAGATTTAAATCGAATCGAATTGAATTGAATCGAATCGTTGATCGAATCGATTCGGGACCTTGTGAATCGGAATCTAATCGATTCTAGAAATCAGTGACGATACCCAGCCCTAGTCAAGTGTCTTGCCCAAGGACACACCGACCAAGACTGTCCAAGCCGGGGCTCGAACCGGCAACCTTCCAAACCATAGCACTGAAAAGGTCAGCCAAATACTTATTCATTAAGACCTATATAGAAACAAAAAAATTCTGTATGACAATCACTTTCCGTCATGTACGAATTATTAAAAACACCAAACAAACAAACAAACCCCACCCCAAAACAGTAACGTCCTTGCCCTAAACCTCTATGACAGAGGCATTTACTTTCAGGAGGTGCAGAATGTGAAGTAATTATCTTTTTCCCCCAATTGCATTTCTTTTCTGTTTATGTATTCATTTATTCATTTCAGTTGAAGGAGAAAAACAAATCTCAGATCCTGATACCTGGCCAAGCAATCTATGGAGTGAGAAGCTGAAGCAAACACGAGCAAGCAGAGAGAGAGAGAGAGCTAATAGAAATCTCAGGAGATGTGGGTCCCTGATATGGCCATTGCTTAAGAATTTAGGCCCTGAAGAATTGGACGTGACACAACTTGGATGTGTGCGAGAAAGATTCCTCCTTTTCTTCCCCATGAACCAAAGTCTTCATCATCTCAATGTGGAGGATGTTAACTTCAATGAGAAATAGAGATTTAGTTTAGAAATGCCTTAAATTTATAATCATGTACTCCAGGCACAGTGTTAATCTTATTGTTTTCTTGTGGTAACACAATACATTGTTGAGGCTGATAATGTCATTGTTGGCGAATGACAAAATCCATTTACTTTATGTATAACTCCACTACTTGTATGCTTAAAATGTGACTCTGAGAGTTTGCAACTTGACTGTTCTGATTTATTCAGTTTTGTTTCTCTGCAGTCACAATAGATGGTAGCCACTGAGGGCCATTCTAAATGATTGCCTGAGACATTTATCAAGTTCCACTTATATTACCAAAAATGGAAGCTGGTTTCTTAACAGCAACATGATATGTGCCCTTTAAGGGTATTTAGCAATGATGATGTCTGAGATTGATTGTTTTGATTTAAGAAAGTTAATAATCACTTTCCTCATTTGCCTTTTTTTCAGGCAACACTACAAACAATTAATGGACAGACTGTTAAATGCACCTCCAAATGAAGTTTCTAGGGAAGCTAGCAGACAAAGAAGGATGCATTGGCTTTGTACTTGTGACAATTACCGTGCAGAAAATGCTTTTATTAAATCCCAATACGTGCCTTAAACCGTGATTAAGTAAAAACACTGCATGTGCAATGGATGCTTAAACTTTAAGCACAATTCATCCAGTGCCTAAGACTGAATGAAACGTGTCCAAATGTCCATCATTTCCTCGCCTAACAACCCCATTTTTAATCTGTGCTTATGAGTGGAAGGTGACACAAACAGAGAGCGGGAAGAAGATGAGAACTATGCAGAGAGACACAGAGAGAGGGAAAAATTGTTCTTCTTTCTGCTCTCTTGCCAGGGAGAAGCAGCTTTATTACATAACAGCCTGAGGACTTGGCAGCTCACATGCTTTTAAGGAAGAAGCGCACGTTCCCCTGCACCTGAAGTCTCATGGCACGGTGGGAGAAGACGAGGATGAGGTGGAGGCTTGTGAGCAGAGGCAGCGAGAGCAGAGAGGGAATATTCAGGAGAAAACATGCTGAAGAACATAGCTGTTCTTGCCAGATAGTCACAAGCAAATAATATTACTTCACATGCACAGGTGATGCCTGCAGCTTTATGAACACGAGTTATTAGACACTCTTGGAATGAAAACAGGTTACAGTGACAGGATGCTTATTTTGAGAAAGATCTTTTTTATCATGTTTTTATCATTTTTATCATATCATATCAAAAGCAGTGGTTTTGTTTGTATGCTAACACTTGCTAGTTAGCAATAAACACAATAAAAGGCCTCAAAATCTATCTATCTATCTATCTATCTATCTATCTATCTATCTATCTATCTATCTATCTATCTATCTATCTATCTATCTATCTATCTATCTATCTATCT
>NW_005187427.1:2098589-2105182 GCF_000239375.1 Pundamilia nyererei | reverse complement strand
CTATCTATCTATCGCCATTTTTTCTAATATAAACTGCTGAAACTACTGCAAAAAATATGTATTTTTGATATTAGCAAAATGGATCAGGCTTAAAATGTCCTAAGAGCTGTGATCGGGGCTGAGACTCAGAAGACAGCTGCTGCGTAACAAATGATTTAAGCTGAAAACTGTGACTCTGTGCGTAACAGCTCAGCTGTCCGAGGTCTCCTGACCGATCCTGTCTGTGGTGCAACTAATTGAATAAATGAGGTGTGTTATGAGTTATTCTGCCCGTGGGAGAGTTACACTCACTTTATATGGTTGGAACAAATCTTCATAGCTTGTGATATCCTGCCGCATTTAGTCATCTAAGAGCAAGTCTTCTTTGGATCTTGTAAATCCAGATGAAGTCCAAACAGTAAACTGCCAACATAAACAAAAATCACCTGTGCACCAATCCCTTTAGGTGAGGTCCCACCTTCTATCCCTCTGCCCTCTTGTCCACATAAAGCTAACGTAACCCTTCTTTCCCACAGGTATCATCTAAATGGCATTTAGCTCAAAAATTGAATCATTCAGATTTCTTCACATGCCCGATACCAGATGCCAGTTATCATACACAGTCTATTTATTTCTATATCTTATTAATTATGATCAGGAGAATGTTTCTTATGATTAATTAAAAACTCAAAAACAAGGTCTAACTTTTAAAATCTATCACAGCCTTGGTCAGGTGGCACATAGCACAGAGACAGAAGTATAGCCATGACATTAGTTTGTTTTCTTTTTATTTAAAGACTAATGCAGAGAATCAGATTTTACAGGGCCATATCATAACCAAAAGAAACAAAACATTTACAGAAGATTCACCAGTTCATCTACATCCACCAGAACCTTTTGTCAGTATCATTGAACTGCCAGCATGAACTGTATGTAGGTTTGTGAGCTTGTGTGCGTTTTGTGTTTGTTCTTTGATGTCCATATGTATACAGTGTCATTCTTATCTCTTCTACCCTAGTCAACTTTTGTGCTTTAGAAAATTATTTTTTTTTACATTTCAGTGAAAATCAGAACATATTTTGTTTGATAAAAATACAAGAAAAACTCCAGTAGGTATCTAGGAATAACCAAAGACTCAATGTTGAACAGCAAGTGCTGCTGAGAACTGCATCGAACAATGAAATCAATGACTGATGTGCCTACCGATGTGATATTTACATGTATGCTCTGCCTATGAGTGTAAGGGTAAAGGTTGGAAGCTCATGATTGCACTGTGCCTCATATATCACATTCTCTCTGGAGCATTACCTAGACAGACCACGCTCAAAAATATTTGGAAATGATCCTTTGTTTCATTCTGCTTGGAGTAGAACTTGGGGCTTTACAAACTTGAAACAAAACTCACTGTTGCTTCCTGTAATATCACTGAGCTTTGGAAAGCAAAAGATAAACAAAATGATCTATTTAGTAAAGTAACATTTTCACCCGCCTCCATTTTTAGAATGACAAATAAGCTCAAGAACTTAACAGAAATGTTATTAACAAGGTTACGGTTTTGCTCCTGGTTTTCCAGTTCAATCACTTTATTGCATGTCTCTGGAGAAAAAGTGCAATCAACAATGAAAGCCATTTTTCCTTCAACCACTGACAAATCCAAAGCGCTAACAAAAGAGATAATCCACTGTTTTCTTTGATGTCACCCTGTATAGCCATGGTTAGAGAAAAAAAAGAAGAAAAAATGCTAATGGGTGCACAGCTGATATAAAAGCTAAGCTTTTTTCCTTTTTTTGTAGTAATAGCTTGTAAATCTGAAGCACAATGGTCAGGGAAAGAAGGTCAGTGATGTGGTTGAAAGCTGTCCTTGCATAGCACGAAGCTGACTACATAAATGTAATGTTATTGTTCTAAATGTGCAAAATGCATAACAATAGGTTGATAATACAAACAATATTCATCATCATCTTAGCTAATATCGTCATTGATAGAATCAAATACTATATGCATTAAGTATTTTACATATGTATATATATATATATAGATTTTCTTTATGATATTAAACATACATACAATAGTTTAGAATTCAAATATCTTTATACAACTCTTCACCCTGAACTTTGCAGTTCCATGACCCTCTGCTTGTAGGTTAAGTGGCTGTGAACAGTAGACTGCTTGCATATGCTTGTAAAGATGTCTGCTATAAGGGGATAGATTCCATATTGGTTATGATGATAATGCAAATAATGACAATAGCAACAGCAACCAATCTCTTTTTGATTCCCTCTGGTAGTGACATGATCTTTTCACCTTAGTGCACAACACACAGAGAATTCTGCACAGTTCTAATTTGCCCTTTGGCCTGTTTAGTGCCCTGTAAAATATATTCAGCAAAAGACATTGAATCAGTAATATGACGCAATGCACCAGCACTCTTGATTCTTCATCAAACACAGTTTGAGTGCGAGCCAAAGGCTTTAGAACCCAGCATGGACACACAATGCGATGCCTGTTTTCTTTAACAAAATCTAAATAGAATAAATTTCCAAGTACAGCATACAAATGAAACTACAAGTAGAGAGGGGTCAGTGTAAAGCTACAATGGATATCAACTCCAGACTGAGTGTCAGGTTCAGGTCCTAAGAAAAGCCCTTGCTAATTAATATTGCTACATTAACATAATTTAAATTGGACTGTTCAGAAACCTTAACATGCCACGTCAGAGAAGGTGTATTTCCCTAAAGAGTGTGTGTTTTTTAAAGAAATGAAGGTAGCAAGCAATTTTCAATACAAAAACAAAAGCATTCTTTTCACACTGGCGTTAATTTCTGTTGGTTTTTCTCGGAAGAGGGATTGACATCATGCTACAAAAATAGATTCATCTTTGTCACTATCGTAGAACTACAAGACAATTCCTCTGTGTGAAACACAGCGCTGGCTAAAGTAAGCTTACAATGCCACTTCACCTAAATGTCTCCTTTCTCTTTTGTCCCTTTCTGTCTCTGTCCCTGTCTCTCGCTGTTGCACACCGACAAGCAGCAACAAATGAGTCCTAACGGGCATGTGATACTGAAGGCAGTGTAGCTGGTACTTTCTGAGTGTTATGTCTCAATATTTAACTGAATGGGGATGGGGGTGAATATGGTAAAAATGGTCAGGGGACACAGTGGGATGGAAAATACAGATGTGCCGTCAATCGCCAAAGTAACAGCCTTCACAGCTTCAACTCTGAAAATGGAAAAGGCACTTCTCCCTCTCAATGTGCCCCTGCCCCTTTTTTTCAATTGATGCTAACAGAACTTTCCTACCAATGGTGTTTCTGACAAAGGAGGCCCCACCATAAGTAGTCAAAAGCCCCAAAAAACAAAAACAAATATACATAGGTAATGAGTGTTTTATTTCTAAATCTAATGCACTCCATGATTTGTGATATATTTTTTTTTACATTCTTATTCATAACTAGCCAATGTCAGTTTACCACTGATTTTGTTGTTGATGTTGTTGCTGTCAATGTGTACACAAGCACACAGTTTAATATTTTAATCCAATGTAAAAGCAGCTTTGAATGGAACATTAACTTGGTGAAAAACAGTCACTTAAGCATGAATTAGACCAGTATATACTCTTTTTTTGTAGAAAGTATCATAAAGAGGAAACAAAAACAAATTAATCCAAAAAATTATTTTCTCTCCATGTGTACAATTACCCTTTAGTTACACTTTGCAAAGCCTAAACATAATACTGACATCTGTAACACCTGATATTTACAATGCTGTGAAAATAACTTACTATATTTTTTTCAATGTTGATCACAACCATGATTGAATCTTTGTATCTTTTGATCTCTAAATAAATGGTGTGTCCACTGAGACATGTTTTATTGCTATTGCAGAAATCCTAACATATTATGGAGAATGGTATAATTAGGCTCATAAAACGTCTACAAACAATGGAAGATATTTGGAAAGAGACTGACTGTAGCATTTTGCTGCTGATGTCAAATAAACCAAGCCAACAGTCAATGATGAGTTGTATTTTGAATAAATAAATACAAATTATAAGATGTCCTGTCCATGCATATACACAAATGCCCACTGTATCTGTGATTCCATGTTTAAAGGAAGTAGAATCAAATAAAAGGTAACAAATAAATCAACAAAAACATGCCTCTCAACAAGTTTGGGCTATGTGCAGTTGTAGAATAGCATTCTCTTGGCTATATATTTAAAGTAGCATTTTCCTAGTAGCATCATCCCAGACCTGAACAACACTCTTTCAAAAGTTTGTATTGTTTTCATTTTTTTTTCCTATATTTTGTTTTTTCAAAATCTTCAAAATTTTGTTCAACATAGAAGCAATGCAACAACTGGGAATTGGAAACCAGCATGGACACCATGTTGTCTGAAAATAAACACTGTTTATAGGAATAAGAAAATGAAATAATTACAGGTATAGTTTAAAAGGAATGAAAAACTTGATTAGTGTGGATTGGCCCCCTGCAATTTGGGCTTCTTATTCAAGTAGGTCGCCCAGTAGACCAAGTTAAAGGTTCCAAAGAGCAGAGGGAAGGCTATTCTGGCAATCCTGTCTATCTTGCTCACACTGTTAAAGGTCTTCTTGGCCTCTGGAGGCTTGGGCTTTGGCTCCTCCTTAGGCTCAGTTGGGGGTGGTGGGGCGCTTTTAGCGATAGTAGCCAATCCAGGGTCCCTGGCAATATTGGGGGCGAAGGCTGTAGCAGTGGCAGCTGGGTAGGCCGTAGTGTTGTTCTTCTTAAGGAGAGATTCCTTCTTTTTCTTTTGCTGATTTGTTTGTCGGAGAAAGGCAAAAGGATAAAGAGTTCATTTTTTGTGAGATGCAATACTGCGCACACTGCTATTGTATCCTTTCCCAAACTACCACTATTCACTGTTGCATGCAAAACCCCGGTGAATCAAACTGGGTTTAAATAGGTATTTAATTGGGAAATATTAATTGCTCTCATTGGCATATATCCAAATGAAAGCTTTAATGTCAGAAATATAACATCTTTATAATCAGCATTGGGCCTTTTTAAAAACACCCGGAGACTGCAGAGTATGTTGTTGCTAACTGCAGCACAGAGACAAGTAGAGCAGAAAAGCACAAGCTGAACACTAAACTATTAATGTTCATGTCATGTTACTCAAATTGCATTTTCTATTAGATGACAATAATTAAATGTTCCCTGCTTGATGCAGTTCCATCAGAAGTTAAGTGATGTGCTGGTGCAAAAAAATAATAATAAAATAAACACTTTAATGTTCATATTTTGCTTGTTTGGGTTTTTAAAAAACATTAGAGGACGGTAACATGGTAAGGTTTTCCTATGTACTGATACCAGTGGTAATGCTTTTAAAAAAATGTTTTTATTATAATAAAAGCACACTTTAAATAAGTAAGGCCATTTTTAAAAAGGGTCAAATACCTTCTCTGGCACCACACTTTTTCCATCCCAAGCGTAACCCCTCTTGGTGAAGTAGTTGACTGTTGCAAACTCAATGAGGGCTGAGAAGACAAAGGCATAGCAGACAGCAATGAACCAATCCATAGCTGTGGCATAGGCCACTTTAGGGAGAGAGTTCCTGGCACTGATACTCAGTGTGGTCATGGTCAGGACAGTTGTCACTCCTGCAGACAGACACAGAGAGAATATAGACATCAAATCTCATGTTGTTGATCATTATCATAAATCGATGAAAACAAAAAGTGTGCACATTTTATCAACATTGTATAATGAGATGCTTTGTTCATGAAGCATTTTGATGTTATAACTTTATTCAAATAAGAACAAATAAACATTTTAATTATAATAAAGAGTAGCAGAAGTAACATGAACATGTTTTTTTCAAGCTGCTACAATAGCTTTTCAAGCTGCTTAAATACATGTGTTAATTTAAAATGCCCCACACTAAAAAGTGTCCCAGTGTTTCAGCTACTGAAAATCAAATTGCTAGTCTACACCCCGAACAAATGAAAGCTGCGAAGAGAATAGATGGAGAAGAAGAGGAACTGGAGCACAGCATTTCAAGCAGTGAGAGGCATATCACACAAGCAGTTACTGCAGATGTTAACAAACTAAATAACATTAACCCAAGCAGCAAATAATCCACCAATTTGGTCTGGAATATCATGCAGAACAGCTGGAGTGTGAAAGAAGACCCTCTCCGATACAGAGAGATCTTTATGTAAATATATGTGCATATACTAATCCTTTGTAAGCTTAAAAAAAACTCAACTTTCTGTAAATTGTTATGCCATACAGGGATAAGTAATCATCAGTAATATCAGTCATGCAAACAGTTTTCATCAATATAGAGTAGACAGGCATCTATATGACGTTTTCCAATCATATTAAGCACTTAACGTGTTTCTACAGTACAAATGGCCTGTATTTTCATGTGTGAATGGGTAAACAAGTCATGTTTACCCATTCACATACAGTTTCATAAAGCATTTTATTCTGTGCAGTTTAAGCACTTTTTATCTCACACACACACACACACACATACACACACACACACACACACACACACACACACACACACACAAGCCTGTTCAGCTATCTTAGTGAAGACCTTCATTGACATAATGGTTTCCCTAGC
>NW_005187427.1:2093842-2097856 GCF_000239375.1 Pundamilia nyererei | reverse complement strand
TTGCTACATGGATCATTTTAGTTCAGCTGGGTGTCTTTCCTTTTGTTATATTTCTTTAAGAGTTTAAAATGTGTTAATTACATAAATAAAATGTAATTTTCTCTGTAGCACTTCATGGATTTCATAAGCAACACACCTTAGTTGTTCACACAAAGCATAAAAGTAAAAAACAATATATACAGTGTTATCTTTATTTTAGATGTCAAAAAGTATTTGCAGCTCCCAGTGTTTTCTTTTGCGTGGAAACCGGGTCCAAATGGCTCTTTGGGTGTTAAAGGTTGCTGACCCCTGCCCTAGCCCCATACCCTAACCATAACCATTAAAAATGAATGCCTAACCCTAACCCTTACCCTAAACCTAACCATAACCTAATCGTAACCATCAAACTTGTGAGGACTGGTGAGTGTGTCCTCACAAGTGACTGTTGGTTCTCACAAGTATAGTAGAATGCAGATTTCGGTCCTCACAAAGATAGCTAGACAGGAACAGACACACACACTCCTCAACAAGATCTTTTACAAATCGGTTAAAGAGTAAAGACTAGCTGCCATCAAAAAATAAAACACTACTACACTTCACATTATATCACAAATAGAGAATCTATATTAAAACAAAAACAATCTCAATCAGCTAACCTAAAAAAAGATGTCCAACTAGTTTCAAATGATTAATACTGAGTTAAACATCTTTGTAAAACAAGCTTAAAAAGCTGACTAAAACTATCATTTACCGTAATCCAATTATATACTGCACACTGCTCTTATTCATGTGTCCACCATCTCCAAGAAGCAAAAGCAGCTGTACTGAGATTAAAAGTTACAGTTTCCCTTTATAATTCTGAATTCTTTTTTTTTTTTTGCTTCCTCCTCATTCGTGGTGAAGTGTTAAGTGATGATTCACAGACTCCCTGTCCTCCCACTCTCTTTTCACAAGCCTTTACCATTGCTGACTGGGTGCTGTGACATGGACCATAAAGAATGATTATTATGTTATCATTACTCATAGCCAAATAAACGACTGGTCCTCAGCCATGAGCAAACAATGCACCTTAAATGGGTTTGCTGCATCTGCATACTAGGAACACAACGTGCATGGTCATACATTTTTTGTGCTTATTATGTCTCTAAGGGGAATAACAACTAAGTAGGTCAAAGTTATTTATTGTGAAGTCATTTATTGTTGAAATGTACTGCTTCTCGTGGATGGCATAATTGCACTTGGCATAAGCACAAGCTGAACAAACAAACAAAAACAAACAAAAACAAAAACAAATGACAGCTTCAGATGAAAACGGCTATATTCAATTCCTGTTTGGTATAAGGATAAAACACAGCCACCCACACAAGTGATGCTCACAGATGAAGAGTGGCTACATGAAGACTAAATGCTGCTACAGTTAGATACATGCTATGAAAACGAGGCCTAGAAAAGCACATTTTATGCCTTGTTAAGAGTATTAATGCAGATATTTAGGAATCTATGTGTGACCATGTTCTGCACCGTACCAGATGCTAAGCAGGCTATGCAGTGGTGCTGAATGATGGTTAAGGGAATGCACGGCAAATGGTGCTATGAAGACACCAAATTTTCCATTGGCTCTGGCTGCTCAGAATTTCTTCTCCACTGACCTCCCTCACCATGTGTGCCACAACTGCATTACATTAACGTTTGCCTTCACTCTCCTATAGTTTGTTTTGTCCTTGTCTCTCTATGCTCTCGTTTTTTCTTTTCACTTTGCCTTTACCCTCCAACTGGTCGCAGCAGATGGCTGCCCCTCCCCGAACTTCGTTCTGCGGGAGGTTTCTTCATGTTAGAAAGGGGTTCATCCTTCCTCCTGTCAACAAGTGCTTGCTCAAAGGGGATTGTCTTTACTTTAGAACAACATGTGTGCTGAGGACAGTTGTCTTGCTTCTCTCTGTTAATGCTTTTTGCAGATGTGGTCTATTTTCTTTTAGAATTTGCTGGTAAAATTCAACATGCTTTAGTCCATGAATGGTGATAAATCTTTGTGGCTAAACAAAACCCTTTTCATTTAAACCAGCAAGTTTTATTTTGGTCTCATCAATCGGTTTTACTTTCTTTAGGAAACTGCAGATGGGCAGCACTTTTCATTTTTGGAGGACTGTGGCTTTGTCATTGTGCTCTTTTGATGGTGGGGTGATAAACATTAGTCACTGTGAAAGAAACCTTTAGTTGCTTAGAAGCTACCCTGGGTTCCTTTGTGCCATCCCAAACTTTTGTCTACTTTGCTTTTGTAGGAAACTTTGTTAGTTGACCTTTCCTGAGATAGAAAACAATGCTCTTAAATGTCCTCGATTTATACACAGTCTGACTCATTTAGCATTCCAAACCCTTTAACATGGTTTAATACCCCTTTCCAGTCTGATGAGCAAGAACAACCTTTTCCTCAAAAATCTAATTTGTTAATGGAGTGATTTACTTCCTCAAATGTGTTCTGAGAAGCAGACTTTGGTAGTTCCTGATAAAAACAAAACAAAGTACACACTCACATCCATTAATGGAAAGCACCTGTATCTAATTTCCCCTTCAATTATACAATTAATCCTAGATTTTTTTTCCCTTTTCATAGATATAAAATATTGGATCATTTTTCTTAACTAACTAAAGAACAAAGGCCAAATTTACTAAGTGTGACAAATTAGCTGCCACATTTACCAATGGGAGCGGAAAGCTCTTCGAGCAATCTGATTAATATACACTAATTCATAAACTACGACAGCCAAATGATTTCATTCTATCAAAAACAATGCAAATTAGCTAACCAACTAACCAAAATAATACTGTGTAAGCACAGGTTTTTATGCAAGTGTTTCTCTTGGTCAATAGCGAGACAATCCAGAACAATGAGATGTACTATAGCCGAAGGAGGCTTTATATGATTTAAAGGGTTACTCTTCTTCTGTCAGAAGGGAACTATGTGAAGGCATGTAGACTGAGACAGGCATTCTTTGGATAAAGCTTTCAACTAAGGTTACGCACAGAACCTATCCAGAAGGGGGTTATTATTACATTATTATTACATTAATACTATTATATTGTGTTATTTAATTATTGTGTTGTGTTACAATGATGTTATAATGACAAACATTATTTCCTGCCCATTCCCGACTCACATGGGTGTTAATGAAATTATTGTTTCTGTACCACGAGCATAAATGCATGCATCACTCTTGTTTATTGCATTATTTTCTTCTGTGAGAAGATTTTTTTAGAGACTGTATTACATTTTGTAACTTCCAGATATTAATCTAACACACTTCTGATCTAAGTTCTGCTAATAGCTGCATATGCAATTGTGATATGTAACAGATCTGAAATTGCAGATGTTTTCATTATATAGCAATTTCTGTGTATAAATCTTACTAAAAGCCCAAAACCATCATCTTACTATAAAAAGTAATTTGGCTACCTGGAAATGAAGAGAAATCCTTGTATGTGTGCTATACTGAGATTTTCCTCCAGTCCAGTTAAGTTCTGCTCTTTCTCATGAAAATATACAAAATATTACTGAGGAAGACAAATTTGTAAGGCTAGGCTCTAAAGATTTGGGGTTTGAGGACTCAGTGAAGAGCTACAGAGCCAAAGCTTTAGCACCACGTGCACAGCTTTGAGCCATCCACCCGCGCCAATAACAAACTCGTTCTGACAACCTCTACCCCCCTCTCATTTGAAATATATGAGCACTTCCAGAGGCAACTATCATGACTATGTCTGTTGCAAAACAAGACATTCTATTTTTCGGTATAGTGCAGTAAACTGCATACTGCAAGCTTTGGTTAATCATGTGATTCATTCAAATACTCTCCTCCCCATCCAGAAGGAGGTGAAAATTGTTAGAAAATCTGGCCCAGTGTGTAATATTTTCTTCTAATTTGTTCAATTGATTTTTTTTAATGTACTTTAAGGACCTGTGTGGTACAATGTTTTAGGTCATATTTAAGTTAAAATATTCCGATTTTTCAACAGTTCACAAACTACATCCTGCATATGAAG
>NW_005187427.1:2084626-2093802 GCF_000239375.1 Pundamilia nyererei | reverse complement strand
ATTTGGGAAGAGATTGGTAGATGGAAGAAATGGGTGACAACAAAGTAGTGTCAATTTGTCAGATACTTTGTTTGCCTGTAAATCAGTTAATTTTGTGGGGGAGGATGAAGACAGCACCACTGGGTATTACACAAGCCTTCACAAAAGCACCCTGATGCTGGTATCATATATACTATGTTTGGTAAGCACCGTTGTCATGGAAACAAGTCTTCTAACTCCTCCAATGTCTTATTACCACAAGAGAAAAGAGGAGAAAGGAAAATAAAAACATTTTGCTTTTATAACATGAAATATTCCATTGATTTGAACATTAAGTGATGTTATGTTTGATTGCACACAAACTACTGCATAAACTATTTGCAGGTGTATCACTGCTTTTAATCAACTGCACACAAGTCTAAAGGTGTGTGTGTGCATTTGTGTGGGGGGTTTTTTTTGGTTGTTTTTTTTTTGTCGGTGTGTGCATGTCAGGGACTTGACTAACATGGCCGACAAGGTGTGTTTCTTAAACTCTAGTAAGAACAATTTCCCTTTGTGCCTGTTAAGCAACAGGCCAACTTGGAATCATTTAGAGCCCTAGTATTTTGATTCATTTGAACATGTCTCCAGAGCTAGTTTTAAATGACTCTCTTTGACATGTTGTAACTAATAGACTTGAGGCTTTGAAGGCTGTTAATGAACAAAGTCACTGATCTGGAAAGTTCTAACTGGATTAATAGTGGTGTAACTCAGTTCTTGAGAGTTTCTTCCACTCAATTTAACTCAGTGTGCACAAGCACAAACTTTTTTTATATGATACAAATCTTCTAACAAGGTTTTCTGTCTTATTTTTTAAATATTAACACATGTATAGAGGTTAATGGTTACTAACTTCAAAAGTATATTTTTATTTCTTTGGGAAATGCGAGCCAAAAATGTTAACTTGGTTAAACACAGGGTAGAAAAATAACAGAAAATTGATTTAAGGCTTATTAGAGTAATCAGCATAATAGAAATTGTTGTCGGCAAAATAAATTAACTTGAACTCAAGGTCAAAACATTTTTCAGTAAGGTTCAAAGTTGATTGTTCTGTTCTATATTTAGCCCTTCACTGACAACCCTTAAATGACAGACTTCAAATAATCTGGCAAATCCTACGTGAGTAAGAAAAATATACTGTTTAGCCACCACATTGAAGCCAAGCCACAAATCTTTGTTCAGGAGTGAGCCTTCAGCAAAATGTCCCTGGTTCCAGTTAGAATGTTTTCTACAGGCAACCTGTCACACATGACATTCAAAACGCTGCAAGAGGTCAAAAGTACTTTATGAACTGAGTTATGTGTTTACTTTAAGAATATGCAAACTTTATGTGCAAGTTAAACCTTGTGTCTAACTGGCTGATTGAAAATATGACCAGCTTACTTATGCATAAACAACATCAACACTCAATTCTCGTTTCACTTGTAAAGTTCATCGAACTTTGTTTATGCTGAAGTCTTAAAAGCCTGTTATAACATGTTTCATCCTAATAATGACCTTTCTAAAATGTTTCTGGAATCTCAATAGTGTGGCAGGATGCCATCATTTAATTGTACAGATATTTTGCATGCAACCACAGGTCTGTGACATTAGAGATAAAAAGCCGACTGAGGTTAGACGAGGCCTATTACTACATTTACTACCAGCCATCTCATTACAAACCTTAAAAGGCATAATAACAAATAGCTGAAAGTAGTAAACAGATGAATTATGTGAGTAAAGAATTTGAAAATGAAAAATATGAAATGCATTGGTTTAAAATTTTCCTGTTAAATTGTCATTGTGAAATCACAATTTAAATCACTATATTATATTAGGAAATATAACAAGTGGTTTTTAATTTGAACAGTTTTCTTATGCTTGTGGGAGGACAAAGATGACCAGTTTGACTGCATGCTTGTGTATTAAAGAGTAAATTCATATGTTAGCTGTGTTAGTTGTGTGGAGAACTTTTTAAAAAAAATAATTTCCTCAAACATTCCCCAGTGCAGAGCTGTCTTTGCTGGATGTCTATCAACACCCCCACTGTGCAGCAGCTATTTATTTATTCATGCCTTATCAATAACTGAAACCCTTGGGAAGCTACACTCGCACACAATACCTTCAGCATTATTACATCACCTCTGACTGACATATAATGAAGAAATAAACGGACACGTTGATGGGCAGGTGAGTTAAATAACTCTGCCAACACTATAGATGTGAGATTTGTAACACACAGACGGGCAGCTTCGGAGACACATAGTGCTTACACTGTTGTTAGCTACTAATTAGAAATTGATGAGTACCCAATTTCTTCACATGTCGCAAACAAACACATTTTCACACAAATGCATGAGCGCACATGTGCGAACTCCAGTATACACCACCCACTCGCATACAAGGTGTTATTCCCTGATGAACAGATACCTCAAACATCATCATGGGAAAACCCATAAATACCCAGCCAATCGCTCTTAAAACAGAGATGGAAGAAAGGGAGCTTATCTTCTGAGCCCTGCTGTCCCTGACAGCTTAGAGACAGAAAAATGGAGCGGGAGAGGGAGGTGGGATGTAAGAGAGAGCTCAAATCAGAGCCATCAGTGGCTGTTTCCTTTTGGTTTTCATTTGGACTAAATAAATAAATTGCCAACAGTTTTCCACTACACTGAACTAGCTATAAACTAATCAGCCTCTTAATCGGTACAGTGATAAATAAGATAACTCTACCCACTGCTGTGTTTTTAAATTGCCTATTCATCTACAGGGCAGGCTTTAGGAAAAAAGATTTAGTGCAGAAGCTGTGCTTCATAGTGACATAATGTAATTTAAACAGGGTTTTCAATGTTCAATTTGTTTTTGTTAATACTGTTTCTTTGTCAGCTGTGCACAACTGTGTGGCAGCATCAACCTGATCACATCTGTAGCAATAACAAAACACAGTACTACAGTAGCTGTTTCTGAGATGAAAATGAGGAAAAACCAAGGTATAAATAAATATCTGTGGCAGGATGACTAAATAGAATTTGCATGGTTTAGTAATTTGTTCAATATTAATAGCATTATTTTTATTCCTAGATCTCTGTTCATGGATAAAGTTTACAGAGCCATATTCGGGTATAGCCGGACTGACAGAGCCACTGTGCTTACGCAATATTGCGGAGCTTTTATGTACAGTATATAAAGGTGCATTCGTTTGCATCATTACTATATTGCAAAATATTATTTTGCTTTTGAAAATGAATTTATGATAAAGATTTCATTAATGACCTAATGTGGACTTGAGTCATGCTTCTTCCTGCCTCTCACAGGGAATCTTCCAAATAATACTTCTCATAAATCTCCTTATTTACCAGAGAAGCGTGCAGCCACATTTATAATGTCTGACACAAATAGAATGACAAGGCATTAAACTCATTTAATTCCTATTAACCCACATGGATGTGGTACATTTTGCAAAAATACTTTTTGTCCATCCATCCATGAAGTTGGTATAATTGAAAATACTAAATATAGTGAGCTAGTGTGGCTCTGAATATCATTTTGGTTGATCACACGACCAATCCCCCGCCCAAAAAAGGCACTGACTATGATGAGTTTTTTTAATGGTTTCATTGTTTTTATTAGTAGTCCTAATAAGGTAAATCACTACATGTTTGCCATGAAATCAAACTCGTTCCTTATTTGAAATATTACATCAGATCTACTAAACCCAGCAATGGAAGTTTCAGTAACAGAAATAGATTAAAAATATCAGACCTACTATAAAATTTCAGTTTCTTCTAAATAATGAGGAACATTCCTGAAAGGAAGCTAAATTACTGTATATAAAGACAAGAGATTTGGGTTTAGGTGCCACGGGTTTTCTTTCAAATCTGTGAAAGTTGTACACATCATATCAAGGTGAATTTATACATGGAGGAGACCTTCAACAAACAGGGACAGAGGTGCCCAAACACTTTTTTCCTAGTCTGCAGCAAACATCCAGAGCACTGACACATGTGATATCTCATAACGTATCACATAAAATTATTGGTTGATATCACTAGATGTACATTATGCATTTCCATGTGTATGTGTGGAAAGCGATGGATGTAATTATAGTAATCAAGCATTTTTATTTTCACCATTATTGAGAGTCTTTGAAAATGAAAACAACCTAAAATGCCCATAAAATAAGTAAATAACAAGAAAAAAGGAATGAAAATGACAAAGATTTAAGGAAATGTGGGTTACTTGCAATATGTTAGACATATATTTTGGCAGCAGATGTGATATTTAAAGTGTTTATACACTTTGGAACAACAAAGCCTGTCTTATCCCTCTATGATGCCAAGTACCTTCCTAATGATGTTGTCTTTTGCATACAGTAAGCATATATACTGCACACAAGCAATAAAAAAGCCACTGTGGTGTGGCACTCATTCTACCTTACGATTATAATAGCGCAGACCATGTGTACAATGGTCTGAAAGATCATATAAATGTTTGACTTTGATGATAGTTAAAGGATTAACATGGAAATGAAAGATATCGATTGTCTTTATAATACTTCATTAATTATGATACTGGCATTACTAACCTCTTTCAAGAACAGGCTCATTCATCTGCTGATGCATATTAATCATATGAATGGTCATCCTAATGTGCTGGGACACTGTGTTGCTCTCTGTCATGCTCATGCTACATACATGTAATCCCATGAAGCACAACCAGTATTGAGGGACACATACACACACACAGACACACACACGCCCTAGATAGTTGATTGAATCTAATCTAGGCCATCCTCATCCCCCCCTAAACACGTGACAAGCACCTCAGGTAGCAAGCTGTGGCATACACATACACACACCCACACATACAAACACGCACATACATATACACACACGAAGAAACTCACAGCTCACACAAACGGACTCCAAAACATTGCAGGGAGAGTAGAAAAACCTGCTGGAGACTGCAGAGCTGCAAATCTGGTGTCTGTATAATGATTCCGGGAAAGCTCTTTAAGTAGTGGGCCAGGGGAGACACTGACATTCATGAGAAGAAGATGAAGAGAGAAAGAGGGAGTGAAGGAGAATAAAGAAAAAAGAAGAAGAAAGTGTGGAGGGTGAGGTAACTCAAGGACATTCTGCCTGCTGCTGTGCTTTGCTGCTACAGAGCATGCTGCAGACTAGCAAGAGCTTTCCTTGTGGGCTGTATTATGTAAGACCTTAGTGTGACAGACAGATACACTCTACATACACACCATCAGACACACACAAACACACATTCACATAACAAACACACACACTCAGGCCAATGTGCACGTGTAGACTCGCATTCTCACATGCACTGATGTACACAAGCAGGCACAAACACGCAGTAGCTGTAGTCAAACATTCTAAGCACGTAAATCTAAATTCACACTGAGCTTAAAATTCTACTGCAGTTTGCCACAAGTGATTAACGCTCTTTTTGCCTTAGTAAAAAACAAAACAGAATAGAACAGTATGGATGTACTGAACAGAGACAATAAAATGTCTGGTATATCTCACGTATTTTAAAATATGTTTTTGACATAGCCATCTTAGCCTTCAGTTAAAAAAGCCTACAGGCTATTTATCAACCATCTGGCAACCACCGGTCACAAGGGGAAAACGTGTATTCCCTGGCCAGCTGGTGAGTGATTGCGGGAGGTTACTGGCTGATACTGGGTGAAGTCAGTCAGAAAAACCCATGCACTAAAACTCCTTTCGATTGCTTTGATTATAACCACATTCGGTCACCTAGAGTTTGCATGAAAGACACCAACTTGTCCGCAAACACTTGCCACTTGAAAAGGTGTGATACACACTGGAAAGCTGGAACATTTTATTTCAGAGTTGCGTCTTACCACTGCAACCTACAGATTTCAAAAGACTTTTGGTTTGTGTAGCATTTTTCACAGTTTCGCTATTGCTTAGCAAGTAGTTTGCTATTGTTTTGCAGCTGTGTCAGCATCTGCCATGCAAACTGTTATCAAAGCATTCACAAAGAGGCTTTTCAGTGCAGCACTGTATACCTCATGAAGTTTTAGTAATGTCACAGCAACTGCTAGCAACTTCCAGCAATAACTCACAACCAGTCTAAGAATACCCATTTTTCCCTCGAAAACTGTGGTTACTAGATGGCCAGTTGTTGTTGTTCATGACTATAAGGTTTCCCGGCAATCCGGCCCCCCCCCCCCCCCCGAAAAAGTAGCTTGCAGCTCGCCTTCTTTTACATTTCTGTTTATGCACAAACAAATGAGACACACATTTTAATTTGTGAATTTTAGAGGCTGTCTTTTTTTACAAACACATTGAGCATAGCCAGGCTGACTCCCTCCCCCTCCCCCCATTTATTTCAATTTATATATTTCTAAAATAGTGAAATAGTACTTTATGGAAAAATACTTTTTTTTCCTAAATCAGAGAATAATAAAACGAAACAAAGCAAAAAAATCAAACCATCATTAAGCAACAGCTTTTTAGAAACAACTTAAACTCAAGCTTGTGTTATAAATCTGAAAAATGTTGTTCACACACTTTTCTGTGCATGTATTGAGGCAAAAATCAAAATGCCAGATGTAGTACTGCAGAATAAAACAATATTATGTTGAGTGTGTTTTTGGACTTTCTGTTTTGTTAATTTGAATAAACAATGCAGATGGCATTACTTTATAAAATAAAGCAAAGCATTTCTTAAGCGATATATTATTGGTTTGAAGTATTCATCAATAGTAAGTATTCTTCATTAAATAAATGTGTAAATTAAAAGAAGGTATTGTAAAAAATGCAATTGAAAATAATTTCATATCAGTGTGTCTAAGAGTCATGTGTTGGCCTTAAATAGTTTTTGTTGTATTCTTTTTTATTATTGTTTTTAATATATTAATTATTGTTATTATAGATTTAAGCAATTAGTCGATTTGTTGCCTAGCTTTTGTGTGACTACCTACTGTATCATTTGATTATCTTTCAGACTTTTCAAGAGCAGTTTTGAAAACTTCTGACGATGGCCTCTAGCCAAAGATGTTTTGAAGAGAAAAAAGAAAAAAACAACAACTCACCAAAGACAGTCCTGGCAGGGACAGATTCTCTGTTGAGCCAGAAAGACACTTGGGAGAGGATAACTGTCATGATGCAGGGTAGGTATGTCTGGATCACAAAGTAACCAATTTTCCTCTTCAGGTGGAAGTGGGTTGTCATCACAACATATTCTCCTGTTGTTCACAGACAGAAAGCATTGAACATTTACAATCATTAAAAAAAACTTTACTTATGGATACTAGATTGAAGTACCTAGCCATGGTTTTTATCAACACAGAAAGAGCTTTTATGATGCATTTAGTTCTTTTGATATGGAGCAATGCAATTTGGTATCTCTTTAACACTAATTGCCATATTTTAAAGTAACATTGTGATGGAAACAGTGTTGTCTTTACGTTCCTTTATGTTTTCACAGAAAGCCAAGAGTATTCCCTAGGATATAAGCATAGATTCTTAGACAATTACCTGAGAGGATTGTCCTGAAGATGCAGAAATCAATTAAAAGCTATCTAGTAATGTACACAATGATTTAAGTTTTGGGAAAAAGTTATGGTTTTAGCTGTTAAATTGGGGAAATAAAAGTCTGTTTTTGGAATTATTGTGTATTTTTCACGAGCGTTAACACCACTGCTTTGGTTTACTTCTTAAGACTGAGACTGACCAGAGGTGGCCAGGCCAATCCCACGTAGTGATTTACAAATTAGGCTAGAGACATGGTTCCCATTTTGTTAGCAAATTAGCTAGCGTTGATAAGGTAGAAAATAGTTCTGGTAAAACAAATAAACAAACAAAAAACAAACAAATCACTACAAGATCGAAAAGCAATCAGTTTTAATGATAGCAAATAACAGTGAGTTGATGAGCCTGGCAGTGCATCTTACTCCTGTTTCTCTGTATCTGTCTACCCTTAGCTTCACTGAGCTAGGTTACATATGTTTCCAGGCAATATTTCCAGCCTGGAAACATCTTTTTATTTTCATTTATTTTGTTTTGTTGTCTGACAAATGTTAAAGCAAGTAAAGCTATTTGTTAAATTTCATGAAGAGCATTATTTATACACTGTGGTCATATGTACATGTACAAAATCGAGCCTAGCATTAGTTTAGCCACGCCTGACCCAACATGGAGACAAACTTATCTCAATCTCAGCAGATCAACTAATGTCATCTTCACATCAGCTTTTCCAGTTTTCCACATACAGTGGTGTGAATAAGTGTTCCTGATTTTCAGTTTTTTTGTATGTTTGTCACATTTAAATGTTTTAAATCTTCAAACTAATTTAAATATTAAACAAAGATAACACAATTAAACATACATCATAAAAATGCCGTTTTTAAATGATGATTTCATTGATTAAGTTATCCAAACCTACAGGGCCCTGTGTGAAAAAGTGATTGCCCCCCTCCCCACCCCCATTAGAGCATAGATTAACTATGGTGTATAACATGTTTGGAATTTTTGTTTCAATTTCTCAAAAAGGTTACAAAGCCATTTTTTAAGCTTTGGGATTCCAGCGAATCACAGTGAGAGCCATTATCCACATATGGCAGAAACGTGGAACAGTGGTGTACTTTGCCAGGAGTGGCAAGCCAACCAAAATTACCGCAAGAGTACAGCAAGGACTCAACCAAGAAGTCACAAAAGACCCCAGAACAACATCCAAAGAACTGCAGGACTCACTTGCCTCCGTTAAAGTTAATGTTCATGATTCCACCATAAGAAATATACAGGGCAAAAATGGCCTGCATGGCAGAGTTCCAAGACGAAAACCACTGCTGAGCAAAAGGAACATTAGAACATCATCAGCAGAACAATGATTCCAAACAGCAAGTCAAGCTCTTACTGGCTTAAGAAAAACAAAATGAAGACTTTGGAGTGACCTGAATCCGATTGAGATGCTGTGGCGTGACCTTAAAAAGGCGGTTCATGCTTGAAAACCCTCCAGTGTGGCTGAATTACAACAAATTTGCAAAGACGCTCCACAGCGCTGTAAAATACTCATTGCCAGTTTATAGCAAAAACTTGATTGCAGTTGCTATTGCTAAGGGTGGCCCAAACCAGGAATTGGGTTTAGGGAACAATCACTTTTTCACACAAAGCCATGCAGGTTTTGATCCCCCCCCC
>NW_005187427.1:2058815-2084606 GCF_000239375.1 Pundamilia nyererei | reverse complement strand
CCCCCTTAATAATAAACACCTTCATTTAGAAACTGTATTTTTGTATACTTGTGTTATCTTTGTCTAATATTTAAATTTATTTGATGATCTGAAACAATCAAGTGTGACAAACATAAAAAAATAGGAAATCAGGAAGGGGGCAAACACTGTTTCACACCACTGTACATGAAGATGGAAGGGGAATGGTGGGGAATAGTGCTCTCTACCTTTTTGCTTTGTATTCAAGAAAAGAGCCATGGCATAAATAATGGCGGATGGAGAGGATTGTCTTGTTTTGAGAAAAGTGGTCCTGACTGGAATAAACCTGATTTTACAGAGATTATATAGTCGCTATCACTACTAGTCATCAGACACTAAAAAGGACCGTATCTCTAATACAGTTTATTCTGTATTGACAAAACTATTCAAACTTATTGATAAAGCTATTAAAATTAGAGCATGGACTTTGGACTTTATTTATTATTCTCAATTCCAGTTACTAATGTGAATGCCCCATGAACACTGGGTGTTTTCACATCTCTGGTTTTTAACTCTGCCTAAATCAGGTTCATTTTCTTCCTTGCTACAACTCATTTGGGCAGGTGGGAGCAAAGTTAATGTGCTTGGGTGTAGCCCAAAAGAACCACATCGAGGTGCTTAAAATGATGTGGTCTAGGTTTGGTAACAAAATAAACTATTTGCTCGTGGTGTGAACATGATCAGACTTTCACACCTGCAACATGATACTGTAAATGATGACTATAAAATCTCTTTTTCTGCTCAGTCGTCGGACTTCATAAACATCTTATATTATAGTACAGAGCAAGATAGTATTTTCATGTTTCTTTCAAGTAAATTTTCCTAGAATAGTTTTATCTAGCTCAGATATTTGACATTGTCATGAAAACATATTAACACTGTTGTTGTCTCATGTTAAAGTACATGGCAGTGACTAGAACACAACGCCCCCTTCCCTTTCTTGTTCCCTCTTCAGATACAGGTGAACAATAAGTTATCACAAGGTTAAGTGATGGATTTTTCTTTGTTTTTTTTTTCTGTGAAAATAAACCACCAATTGGAAAATGCTCCAAATGAACAAACTCATCAACAAATTTGTACCAGCAAAACAAGTACAAGATTGAAATAGCTCATAGAGTCTGTCTATGTACCATAAATGCTTTGCTGTATTTTGCCCTTCTGCTTCTGTTCAGTTTTTTTTTCTGTTTTTGTGCTTGAGATTTATTGGCATGGTTTGTCTTGTGGGACTTAAAGTGGGCATACGAATGCATTGATTTTGAGGTTTTCCAGAGACCCAAATAACTAAAACAAAACAAAATAATAATAATAAGATGGTATTAAGTCAATTGGGGGCCTGCTTCCAGTAAAACAAACAAAGGATGGAGGCCTGGGATTAAGCATTACTTTTTATTTCCAGCAGCTAACATCACTGCAAACAGGTCACCCATTTTATGCTGCGACTAATTTTTGCCAGTATCAATCAACCAAAATGAGGTGGATGGAAAAAAGATGTGGTGGCCAGTAGGGAAATAAGTATGTGGGACATAGTCTGTCATTTGTGAGGCTCAAAGTGATGCCACTACAGATGCCAATGCATTGATGGAGTTCTCAAAATTTGTAAATTCAGACTGTCTACACCATCCTTTGAGCATTTAGAAATAATTAACAAGAAGACCTCAAGAGGATAACAAAAGGGTCTACATGGCTCTTTATGTATTGATCTTTCCCAGCAAATAAATGCCATGTGAATATTAAAATGTCTAGTAACTGAAGAAAAAATCCCTTAAAAGACATTCATTTAATTTACAACAAACCAGTTAATGAAGAGCAGACCTACAACCACAATGACACCTACCTGTGCTGGACTGGACCACACCAGAATCCACATGCTGCCCCATCAGATCATATTGGTTTAATCTGGATCCATCCTCTGCCACCACTACAGACTGGGCAGCCCCTCTAGTCCACACATACACCACCTCAGCTCTAGTGTAGGCATCTGACAAGAAACAAAAGAGTAAGAAGTTATGAATTATTGTGCTCCTGGTGTCTTGCCGTCCCTAGCTGCCTTGAACATTATATTTTTGGAGCTGCCAGGGATACCAGGTGGAAAAAAAGATAAATCTGAAGTGATGTCTTGCTCTTAATTCTTCATGTCCTACCTCATCTCATTTTGTACCATCCTGTCTTCTTGTCTGCTATTCTCCCATTTTACCACCTCAGTGCTGTCTATCATGGCTTATTTGCTATCCAAGCACATTATGCCCCTTTTTTATCCAGTGAGTTTCCACAGACCTTAGAAAACATTTTTTCCAATTATCTTTATTATATTATTATTTTTTTGTCTATGGCCTATATATATTTTATATCTTCTCACATGTGTTATAATGTGAGTTGATGTTGTGTCACATTATGTCATGACACATCATGTCATCTCTTAATTTTTAAGAAAACAAGCAAACAACCTCCCATCAGGACAACATGACCTTAAACCAGACAAGTCAGTCTATTCTTCCCTCCGGCCACCCAACCTGTCAAAGCTGCAGTGTGGCTCCACCACTGCAGAGAAAAGGATGGCTCAACTGCAGACTGCAGCATAAGGAAGAGAGCTCATCACTAAAATATTTAGGGAGTGAGTTCAATTTAAAAGCAGTTAAGGCTTGGTCCTCTCAGTCACGCTGTGCAGCTGTCTGAAAAGTGGCACAGAGACGGTGTTACATTCACTTCTCTATTGGCTTAGTTTTGCCACATTCATATTTTTTTCTTGATATTCTTTATTTGTGTCTCTTTTCTTCTTGTTTTGTTTTTTCAAATGTAATATAGGGTACAGGTAGCTGTCACCAGTGAACAGTTGGCAAAGTACTATCAATACTATCTAGAGTACTCCAATAAACACAGGTCTACACTTCGCGTGTCTAGCAGGATAAGCAACAAACTCAATTTCAAAAATATTTGGGAGGCTGTAAAAAATGTTAATAATAACAAAATGCAGTGATTTGCAAAATCAAATAATTTGAAAATCATTATTCACAATACAATGTCATCATCATATGTACGATTTTAAGGAAAAAAAAGGTAATTTTGAATTTCATGACAACAATTTATCTCGAAAAAGTTGGTACAGGGACATGTTTACTATATTTACCACTGTGTAGCATCCAATCATCTTTTAAAAATAGTCCATAAGCATCTAAGACCCGAGGAGACCAAGTAACATTTGGTCTCCAAGATGTTAGCAGTAGCGAGGTGAGGGCTCCGTGGATCGGACTTGTTTGTTCAGCACATCTCACAGATGCTTGATTGGATTGAGATCTGGGGAATTTGGAGGTCACGTGAACACCTCAAACCAATTGTTGTGCTCATCAAACTATTCCTGAAACATGCTTGCTTTGTGTTAGGGTAAAAAATCCTCCTGGAAGAAGCCACAGTGATCAGGGAATGACCTTTCCATGAAAGGACCTAGATGGTCTGCAGCAATTCTTAGGTAGCTGCTTGTCAAAGTAATATCCACATGGACCTAAGGTTTCCAGGCAAAACGTTGCCCAAAGCATTCCATAGTCCATCCTGGTGCCAGGTGTTCCCCAGGTAAGCAACACACATGCACCAAGTCCACACATCCACATGATGTAAAAGAAACCATGATTCATGAAACCAGCTACCCTTTTCCTCTGTTCTTCTTCATTGCTGGTGCTTTCAGTGGTGGACAGGGATCTCTTCAGATTTTATAAATCTTGTGATATTATGTACTAGTCTGCAGCTTTGAAGCCCCATATGTAACAAACTGTGATGCACGGTGTTTTCTGACACCCTTCTATTACAACCAGCATTAACTGTTTCTGCATTTTGAGCTACAGTACCTTGTCTGTTGAATCGGTCCACACGTGCTAGATTTCGCTCCCCCTAAACATCAATGAGCCTTGGCCATTCATTACCCTGTCTGTGGTTAACCACTGTTCCTTCGTTAGACCACTTTTGATAGATACTGACAATTGGAGACCCCGAACACCCAAAAACAGCTGCAGTTTGGAAGATCCTCTGACTGATTTGTTTAGGCATCAAAATGTGGCCCTTGTCAAACTCACCCAAATTCTTATACTTGCCCATTTTTCCTGCTCCTAACATGTCAACTTTGAGGACAAAATGTTCACTTGCTCACTAACACATCACACTCACTGACAGGTAATATAACCAGGAGATAATGATTGTTATTCACTTTACCTATCAATGGTCAGAATTCTATGCCTGTATGTACTATGCCGTTTAGCATGGTCTTGGTGAAATATATAAGGCCTTTATTTGTATTAATAGACAGCAATTTCTATAAATGTTCCTGACCCAAAGATCGCAGGCATCCTAGATTTATTTTTGGACTTGCCCCTTGCGCACAGAGATTTCTCCAGATTTTATAAATCGTGTGATATTGTGTACTGTAGATGCTGGAGTATCCATGAAATTGTTCCACAATTTGTAGACAGTTTTTTTTGGAGACGGTCAATCTCTGCCTGTCTTTAGTTCTGAGAACTTCTGCCTCTACAACATGCTTTTTTTTTTTACATACCCAGTCACTGTTACTGATCTGTTCTCAGTTAACCCAAATAATTTCAAAATGTTCTTTCAGTTATTTCTTTTTAGTAACATTTATTTCTGACCTATCCCAACGTTTATAACACATGTTGCTTCCATCAAACTTTAAAGTGAACTAATATTTTTCCATCAAATAGCATACGGTCTCAGTTCAAACATTTAATGTTTTCTAGTTTTTTAATCTGAAGGAAATAGGGCTTTAATGGATTTGCAAATCATTGCATTTTGTTTTAATTTCCACAGGATTACACAGTGTTGCAAGCTTTTTGAAACCTAACTTGCATAAGATTATAAGTGACAACAGAGGCTACTTACAGCTGCCAAACTTCAATGGACAAGCATGAGCATCCATAGGGAAGTCCTCTAGATGCATAGGACATTCTGCTCTTACTGTAAGCCTAGAAAATGTTCACAAAGACATGGGCAGTGAATTAGAAAAAAACAGAGTATAGAGGAAAACAGAGCATGTGGCAAAGCGGGCAGAAAAATAATGAAAGTGTGATGACAGTAGAATTAAGGCAGAATGACAATTCATTACAGTTAGGCACAAGAAACATGTGGTATATTATTCTTCTTTCCAGTCTGTTGGGACCAGCGCCTGTTGAACGAAGCTCTACTACTTTTCCCCAAACCAACAGAAGTGCTCCAGTTCCCTGAGCTGTGAGTTTCTATTTCCTGACAGCCTGGTGAAAAACAGCATGTCAGGCCACCCGTGACACACTAATCTCCCATCTATCCCTCATCTCACTCATCTGTGACAGCAATATGAGCTCCGCCTATCACCCCTCCCCCTGCTAGTAAACATGTTGAAACAAATGCTTTATGATCCTTGCTTTAGACATCTCACATTAGCATCAGTCTGTTTTGTGCATCGAGGTTTGCACTGTCATAAATGTTTTTTTTAACCAACTCTGTGGAAGGATACCGAGGTGTCACACCTTATCAACTCGATGGTTCATGCGGTATCTTCAAAGCAATAAATCATAATATGGTTAAAAAATAAATAAATAAATACAAATGTATTTTCCTGACGAATGCTATTGCAGTTACAATGACATTAACATCTGTGCTGGAAATTTATGGTGCCTTAGCGTAATACAGACATTAAAATGCAAGCATTGAAACACTTCATCAATGTGACAGAACTTAAAAATATAAATATAGTTGTATGGTAAATCATATTTGTGTGAAGGAGCCAAAAAAAAGTATATTCCTTATATTAAATGGGGTAGATGCAGTGCACATAAAACATCAACTCAGATAACACTGTCGACAGCCCTTTCCAGAACATAGTGACTTGTAACATGAAGCTTTTTTCCCCAGTATTTCATACCTTTTAACACATTCTAATGCCAAACACCAAGACCTGACCTATAGCATTTGCAAGTTTAGCTGACAAAATCCAATGATGACCACCAAATCCATTAAAAATACATGAATAAAGACAACCTTGGATGACATTATCTTTCATTATTATGACCATGGCATTTAAAATTTATTATGAATCAATCGAATATAAATTTTTACTTATTAATACACCAAATGTGTCTTGAGAAACAAAAAATTTAATAAATAACGGGCTGTTGTGTCTGAGTCGTGTGCTATAAACGTTTTCTAGCTGGACACAGAAAATACAAAACCTTGTTACTGGTTTATGGTGCCTTGTCACTGGGGCAGTACCATTTGATGTGTGTCCTTGACAGGGGGTAATTATTTGTGGTTTGCATTTTATAGAGCTCAGTCTTAAACCTCTGGTGACAATTTTATACCGTAATGTAAAAAGTACAGAAATGGACCTTCTAAAAAAAATGCTAAATAAGGGGGCATTCATTATTTTACACTGTGCATTTTTATTATCATTTATTCATACACTTGGAAACGCTTTCCTAGTCTTACTCATGAATTACAAGGTGCTTATAACACACGTCTTCAGAATGTGGAAAAAAAAAAAAAGCAGAGCACTGTGCCTTTAGTGAGAGCTCTCCAGTACCTTTTTTTACTGCTTGGGAACAAATTTATCTCTTTTAGACCTTCAAAAAAGATACACATAGTTACTTTGAGGTCCAGTTATTAGTACTAGGGGATACATCTGTGTGGCTTGCAGCTGTAGGGACTGACATGAACTTTTACTGTCCTCATCAAACTATGTCAGACTTTTTTTTTTGATTTTTAAATACATGGTCTTGGGAAGGACTGACACAACTAGAACAGGGAGTTCAGAACTTGAAGCGAAACTCTAGGCTAAGTAATTTCACATCATTCCTCACAATTTCTCCACATCAGTCTTCCATAACTGAATTCTTCTTTTTCAGCTAAGACCATTAAGATCTACTGTTCCTTTAGCCCAGATTCCTCATCAAATGATGCATGTAATGAAATAATACCAGTCACTTTTCAGTCAATCTCAAAACATTATATAGTTCCTTTTAAAATCTTTATTGCACCAGTGCAGTAGAATACATTGGCCTACCTCATGGTATAAAGTAGTGTGCCTTCCTCTGTGATTCGCAGAAGCTTGTTTGGCATGGTCATGTTGTGCGCCACTGACTTTTTGCCATTGTGGAAGAAAGTATCGGGGGTCCAGATCTTGCTGGCCATCAGGTTGTTGAGACGTAGCACAGCCATGGGGCCTTTGAACTTTAATCTTTCATCCTTCCAGCTTTGTCTGAAGAACACATCAATTGTGTACTCCTACAAGAAGCAGGTGTGGCACAGACAAAAAAAACACAAGTCAACAAAAAGTCGTGCTCCACCACCTTGTAGCAGTTTTCTTTGTACTTTTACCTTCAGCTGGCTTGAGGAAGATGCTGAGTAATCTAACCTCATTTTTCCCCTGTTGCCATGTTCTCACTTTTCTTCTCTCTTTTTTTTCTTCTTTTTGCCTCATGTCACTTTGACTTTCTTATGGTTGGCCTAGTTTCCCTGCTGGTAACTGTCTTTTTACATTAACGGTTTTGCCGAACATAAAGAATCTAGTGGATAGAAGAAGAAGGTTTCCTGGCTGGTAAGTGTATTCTTTTTTTTAAAGAATGCCTCCTTTGTACAGTAACTTTGCTGTGTTTCAAACAGTAATATGTGGCTTTGCCTTTCCATTTTCTTCTTTTATGTTATTTACATAATTATTGTCTGGTCAGTTTAATGTGCCCTATGCAAATACAGAATCATTAATTATCTGGCCATTTGGTTTTGCATTGTCAGGTAAGTGCCAAAAATGATCATTGTTAGCATTTATCTTTGGGGGGACTTCTTTGCTCAGTAATCTAAATTACACCGGACACAAAAAGGAAGCACTGGACACAAAATTAGGAGGACATTTCATTTTCAAGCCAGCTAATGACTAGCTGAGAGCAGATTTTAATGGTTCCACATGACCGCCCGGCAGAGTAAAGGGAGCCAGTAAAAATTACAGAACAGCGTGGGGTTTTTTTTTTATTCTCCCCCGCCTCTTTGCCTCTCAGTTCTCGTAAGATAATTAGTATGAAGTGAAACAGAGCTTCAAGGCAATAAAGCAGGATAGGGAAAGGCTAGAGATGGAGAAAATGTTCCTCAGCTCTTCCTTCTGGCTTTAACAGAAGCAAAATAGTTGTGGCCTGTATGTCAACCAGTGCAATTAACTGAGATTATATCAAACAGAGCAGACACACTTCACGTGCTTATAACAGGAGTGTTTTTTTTTTTTTTTATCAAGGCTGGGTAGTGAGTCGTTTAAATGAGATTAATTGGTTTCTGGTGAACAGGGTAAAGATCACTTGTGTTGGAACAACTTACATTTTGTGTGTGTGTGTGTGTGTGTGTGTGTGTGTGTGTGTGTTTTCAGGTTGAATGTTAAATAAGACAAAAAAAATAAAAACGTTTATTAATATTTCTTTGCATTTTGTAGCTTCTTGTAATTTCAGATGGGTTCAAATAGCTTGACCTTTCAAACTGCAGAAAAACACAATAAAGTATGACTTGTTTTTAAATCAGATTAAACTTTAAGCTTGTCATAATCAATCACTCATAATCACAATTTTGCTTGTTATTGTATTGATTTGTTCTTAATTATACTTTAGTTCATGTGAATGTTCCAAAATAATGCAAGTAATTTTATTGTCTATCCTTCCAACTTGTACAAGAAGGATATTTGAGGCTTTTTTTTTGTAGTATACACTGGTACCACAGCATTTTTGTAGCATGAGCTTACAAACCATGAACCGGAAAATTTAGTTTGCAGGTGACAGTTTTATTAACACATCATAAGTTAATAGAATGAATCTACAAATCAATAGATATTTCACAGCTTAATGAACACTGTGTCCAGAAAGGCTATAAGGCAGGGCTAAAGATGGAGGGGAGGAATACCAGAAAACTAATGACATTTATAGAGGCGAAAAGAGTCTTACCATGTCATGGTCCGAAACTGGCCCAATACTAGTCACGAAAATGTCAGTCTTGACTTCAGTTACACGCTCTGTTGAAGCAGGAAATTGCTGAGTGAGTGACTATCAGTGGCATTCATTAGCTTCTAACTACCTGTTAACACAGGACCACCTGGCTATAGCCTCTGAAGCACTAAATCTATTCGGAAATATTTTTAGCACTTAGACATGCACACAAGAAACAAACAAAAAAACAAAACATTTAAAAAAATGTCCACTTTGGATGTCAATAACCATTTCTGTTGTTATTGAAACTGGACAGGGCTTTAATCTCTTAATAAATTTGTGCATTGCTGCATTGTTGGAAATGTGCCATTCTAGTCCCATAATGCTGATAGCCAAAATGGGACCACTGAGGATTCATTTGGAATGGGCTGCAGAGAGCGTGTGTGTGTGTGTGTGTGTGTGTGTGTGTGTGTGTGTGTGTGTGTGTGTGTGTGTGTGTGTGTGTGTGTGTGTGTGTGTGAAAGGTTTGTGGCAGAACAATTTATGAATGATACCCATCATAATCCATAATTTCTTCCCCTTGGCTGCTGAACTTCTAGCAGGCGTTGTTTTATTCGCCTGTCTGTTTGATGCCTGCTGCATCATACTGTGCAATCCTCAGTGTCCTTCACACACTAATTCTCACATCATCACTCCCTCCTTTCCCTTTTACTCTCTGTTTTTCTTTCTTTATCTAGTTTGCACCTTTTCATTTCCTGGATTTGTCCTTGAATTCCTGCCATTTTGCTTCCGTCTTTTGTCAATGGATAGTTGACAATAGAAGGAACAAACACACACAAAAGCAGGATAGAAGGGCCAGGTCTCAGATTGTTTTACCTTTTAAAGTCTGACACTTACTGCAAGCTCCCCTCTGTAACATTTAAACCCTTGGAGATTATTCTATTGCAAGTAAAAAAAAAAAAAAAGACAAACAGCAGCCATTATGTGGGACAAAATATATGCAATGACTTGGGTTTACTGACCTCCTAGTCCTGGCCTGAGGCGATTGTCATAGCCATCCAGAAGGCTGTCTAAGATCTTTGTGAAGACTGTAGTGTTATCTTTCTGTTGATCTGTCATGCCGTTCTGCCCAGAGCTGGGAACGCAAAGAATAAGATTTAAAGTCACAGCTAGAATCTAAAACCACAGTCAGAACTATCAACTGTGTAAGAACAAACTGTATTATAAATCAAAGGGGGAAGAAGGACGGTTTCAGCTTTGTAGTTAATGCACATGGGTAGCGTAAATGCAGCGTGAATCACATTGTGATAACACAAAGAAAACTCAGCCAAATCCTATATGACACTGACAAATTTAGCTGCTAAATTAGAATTCAGTGTGTGAGCACGAGCATAAGGTTTCAGATCATATTGATATGAAATAAATAAGCAAGTGATTGTTCAGAGGTGGACTGGAAACGAACGTATCCCATGAGGCCAAGTTTTTCTCTACTATTAGCACATTCTCACTTCCAAGTCATCACTGACGCTTGGTCAGAACCACTTGGCGTAACATGTTCACACACTATAGCATTACATTCCAAAGCACAGATTACATTTTTGCCAGATGACAAAGTATAGCAACTGAAAAAAATGACTGGATAAATTGAACTTGGGCTAGTGGATAGCATTGAAGAGCGCTAATATTCAGTGTGATAGCAGGAGTTCCAGTTTCTTTGGCTTTTGTTTTGAAAAGTAGAATGGGAGGCAGAGCCTTCAGTTTTAAGATTAGACTTAAAACTTTATTTTGGCTCACATGACCCTGAAACCTCCCTTGGTTACACTGCAATAGGTTTAGGCTGCTGGGGGATTCCAATGATGCACTGAGTGATTTTCTGCATTTAATTATTAATTATTATTAATCTCTGGATCCTTTCACAGCATGTCTCTCTCTTGTCTTCATTTGCTCACCCCTAACCGGTCGGGGCAGATGGCTCCCTCTGAGCCTGGTTCTGCTAAAGGTTTCTTCCTGTTAAAAGGGAGTTTTCCTTCCCACATCCGCCAAAGTGCTTGCTCATAGGGGCTTATATGACAGTTGTCGTTTTCTGTTTTTTTGTATTATTGTAGGGTTTATATCTTACAATATAAAGCACCTTGAGGCAACTGTTGTTTGATTTGGCCCTGTAGAAATCAAATTGAATTGAACTGATTTCAAATAAACATTAGTTTTGACTTATTAGTCTCAGTTACTATATGGTTAGGTTTAGGAGTAGAACAACTTTACATGTTAGCCACCTCTCTGCCATTGTCTCATCCCATAACAGTGATGGCACAGCAGAGTGCATTTGGCTATAGTTTTACAGGCCACCATGCACAATGACAAATGGCTCAAGGGGTATCCAGTGTGTTAAAATGCTACGCCAAGGGGGGTCCATCCCAAACGTCAGTATGTGTTGACTTGATAGTGAGACCAATTTGACACTGGATTTATTTGTTTATTATTAGTGGGGCGTGTGGGCTGCATAGCATGTACCGTATGTGTATGTGCACACACAGCTTTTAGGTACACTCAGCAGAGAAAATAGAGAGTGAAATACAGAGTAGACATAGAGAAACCATAATACATTATTGATGCCTTAATATGGTCTTTTGGATCACAAAGGCCTTGCTGAATGTGCTCTTTGAACAACATGAAACAAAATGCTTAGAGCAATGCTGAAAACACTCACAATCAGTAATTGTTAGAGGAGGGTTTGCATCTCCACACATAAATATTTCAACGCACTCATAATCTGGGATACAGCCCCTAATTACAATGTGTAGCACAAGGACTGCAGTGAAAGAGCACGTGTGTCTATGAAGGAATGCATGCATGTACCATCTGCACCCACAAGCTTCCATATATGAGAGCACAATGATTATCTTCAACAGCATATTTTATTCTGCTATCATCTTCGCCTCCTTTGCTGTGCCAAAAGGATTTGGTTTGATTGCATGCAAAATAAACAGCAAGTGTTTGGAAACAAGCTCTGCTAGCTGAAAAGCTCCAAGGAGAGAGAGAGGTCATCGAGATTAGTTAGCGGGGACCTGCAAAAGGTTGGAGGGAAAAGTAGGAGGGGTGGGAGAGTGACGCCTATTAAGAATGGGAGTTAAAGCTTCAATGTATAGTCTAAAAAGACAAAAAACAAGGGAATAGTGACTCAAAAGCCTTGGAAAAGTGAAGATACAGTTTCGACTGCCACAACCACATAGATACATAGTTCTCAAAAAAAGCTATAGGTCTGAGGCAGAGCCTACAGATTTCAACATTAACGTGCTAAACACTTCTTTGTAAATAAGGATGCACCATCCACATCCGCATGGGTTTTTAAGAGATGCTTAATCTAACTCTGCCTCCAGTTTCCCTTAATTCACAAGTGTCCACTTTTCTCTGAAAATTAATAAATACATTTAAAAAAAGCATTCAAACTTTAGAGACTGATGAGCAATTTCTTCGCCCATAAACACAGTCGGTAACTGCTTTGAAGTGCTGTAATTCAAAATAATAATAATTTTTTTCTTTTTTGTTCTGGTCTGAGGAGCCAATTATGTATAAAAACAGACAGCACAAACCGCATACATGGCACATCAGCTAAGACTAAAATAAATCACAGTCTACTTTGCCTTAGTTTTGTGTATTTCCCATTTTTACAGTATTTATCTGGTATTTTTCAGATTTGCCAAACTAGAGTAAGACACCCCAAAATATAGCCTTCCTCTTATAATCTCCACCAATATAGAATACAAGCCACACTCCTTTACGGTCAACAGGTATTTAACAGGATGCAATGAAAATATTCATAATCGGTAAAACTAATTGGAAAAATTCACTGTCAATCTATCTATTAAATCATTTTTCACATTTCTTGAATGATATTTATTTTATCTTAACTTGACAAACTGTGATCTTCATTAGGGGCAGATATTTTTTAAGCTATATGTGGGAAATAGTTGAGTGTAGAGGTTAGGTTGTATGTCAAGGACAAGAAAAGAATACAGAAAAAAGGTGATGTGGAAGAATACACATGTTTATCAGCCAGGGGCTACTTCCTACTGAAACATTGTACACCATCCCCATCTACAGGTCATCTGAACAGCAACAATGCTGCTCACACACTCTCTGCCAGTGTCTCTCTTTCTCTGTTAACCTGTATCTGTCTCTCTCTTTCTCCCTCCTTCGCTCTCTCTATATCTGTCTATCTTGTCAGCCGGATATCTAATTATAAGGCAATTTCTTTCGTTGGCAACATGCTGTAGCAGAGTTCTAGGTCTTCCTGATTACCGTGTCTTGTTGAAATCCCCCAAGGTGTGTGTGTGTGTGTGTGTGTGTGTGTGTGTGTGTGTGTGTGTGTGTGTGTGTGTGTGTGTGTGTGCGCGTCTCTGTGTGTTTGTGTTCGTGATTTTATATTTGACTTCAAAAAGGGGACTGGATTATACAGTAAATCTTTGGGTGATAATTGCTTAGCAGTTTGCGTTGACAGTTCCTCAGTAAGGTAATGAGTACTTTTAGATTTTCTCTAATGTACAACATATCAAACCCCATGAATCAGACCCTCTATTTGCAAGTCAGTGCTTTGCAAGCTAAAGCTGCTGTTGTGTTTAATTGGAAACAATGAGTTAAAAATACAGAGATGCTGCAATTCATCAAATATTTAAAATGGGAAACATTTTATATGTCTTCTGCATGTTCTCAAGGCGTGTTATCTGAGACACAACCTTCATGCTCCATGTGTGTTTTTGTGACACAGAAAAAGCATTCTGGACCATCAAGTCATCTCCAGTGAAGTTAACTGCCTTCCTGGATTATTCAGCTGTGAGGCAGATCCAATCCCTTTAGTTTCTCCAATATTGTACACGTGATTTAAAAAGGGGTTAAAGTTCCAATGGTCTTATTTAATAAATCACTTGTCCTTTTGGAACGGTCTGATTTGTGTTCTTGAATCTTTAACCGTATGCTTTTATGTTTTCTCGCTGTTGAATCGTATGGGAATTAATGCATGGCAGTATTTTTTTTTAAATTGTGTCATGTCTTTTCAACTTTCCTCTCCCTCTCTGTCCTTGCTGGTTTGCTTCAGGTTTAGCTGACGTCCAACACTTCAGTGTTGACACTGAGAAGAAGTGTGTGTAACTCAACCCCCGCTGTCCCTGAAGCCACCGTCAAAAAACACATGTGCAATAACCCTTGCCAAATGTCTCTGTGCAACACACACCATCTACTGTACACAACCCAGGACTGAAATCTAGGAATGTAAATGTGTCCTGCATGGCTAGTGAACCAAAAAAAGTGTAACACTGTGATAAAGCTGATAGAGGCTATTTTGGCTTTCATCTTCCCCCCACTATGCGCCACTTAATATTACCACTATGCAATTAAAAGCATGGAGGTGTCCTGTGAGGATGCCCCAGTTACAACCACAGTGAATATGCTTTGATAGAGAGGAGCCCAATACACCAAGCAATAGGTAGTAAGACAGACTATCAGCATTTCAGGTGAACAGAACTAGTTACCTCCATGTTTAGCTGATTCACTGACATATTTACAGTACAAGCCTGTTGACCATTTTGTAAGCAAAGACACCAGCTTTAAAAGGTACTTCTGCTTTTTCATAAAAGTGCCCACAATTATTTTTTATTTTTTGCCTGATGCAATCTGATGTTCAAATCGTGATGTGCAATTAGAGTTCCAATAATAGCATGATCGTATGGGCTGTATCTATGCCTACAAGAATGACCACCCTCAACATTGTTTTTCCCCCTCTAGCACTGTGCAAGCCTTCAAAACCAAAACATGTTAACAGTGTGAAGACATAGATATGAATCTGTGAGGCATCTTATGCAGATTTGTGACTTTAATGATTTGTCCAGTGAATCCGATAGAAATACAGGATATGTGCAATCACAAGTTCAAGTTTATTCTTACCTTTTCCCAAACAGTACGCTGTTGGTAAAAAGCAAGCAAGCCCACAGATACAGAAAGAGCGTCCGGCCCCGTCCACACATGGTTGCAATATGAAGACCTTTCACTGCTGGGGTTCAAAGAGAGAGAGCGAAAGACAAAGAGAGAGAGAAAGAGAGAGAAAGAGAGAGAAAGAGAAAGAGAGAGAGAGAGAATGGACATCATTATCAAGTCATATGAGCCAGTGGCACACCGTTATTCCTAATATTTCAGTGTCAGCAAATAGGATGTGGTAAAACACCAGCAAACATGATTATGGACCAGGATGCTTTATGTGAGGTTTTTTGGTCCTGACTCTCAACATCACTAACAGATTCACTGACAGCACATGAATCAAAAACCAAATAGCCAAGCCACATGCACTGATGTACTGGGCCATTACATCCAACATTACATCAAAGATTTGACATCAAATTTTGCATTACATGTCACGTTGACAGAGCCACATTCTACACCCAAGCCACGAGAGAGATAAGAACTGATCAACGTTTTGATTACCAAAAAGGCATACGGTGTAAACACATTTCTCATAATTGATGCTTAATCCATATGCATAGGATATGGCTGCATCTGTAGCGCATAATAATTAAGCAGAAATAACAAGGAAACACATCACTGACCACATAACACCCCCGTGAGCTTGTAGCACCTGTACACAGCCTCCTCTAATACCCTATAATTTGAAACTGCGTTACCGCAGTATTAAACCAAATCGCCCTAAAAGACCAATATTTGCATCTTCTCTATTCATTTAGCTGTGGCAGTCGGGTCATAAAGTGTACAGACGATAGAAAGGGTTATTGTGCATGTAGATCACAATGCCCCAAATCACAGTCCATTCCTGAAAGCATATTCAGTGTGTCCACGAGAGGGCCAGTTACTAAGTTATTTTAAAAAAGCGCTAAAATTTCACAAACGACCATAAAATGGTGCCAAAGAACCACAGCCCAGATAGAAGACAATACCCCTGATACTTGGCTGTGGTGTGCCAAGATGCACAGTGAGCGGGATGCACAGTGAGATGAACATGCACTGCTCTGTTAAAATGAAATGAAATGAAAATAAATCCCGAGGCTGACAAGGACTTGATAAACGAGGATACTACAGATTAAGGAACGGAGGAGAAAATCCCGCATAGGCACACTTTCTAAGTTATTCAGAGGAAATGTCACCCTGTCCCCAACAACATATGAATACATATTTGACACGGACAGACATTTGGCATGCAACTGGCATCGTTGCATGGATGGTCTAAATACATGCATGACGATCGGATTCGTGCGTGGCAGAGTAATTAAGCAAATGTACGTTGATGCTATTTTATTCGGAGCGCTGTCCGTGGTGATGAAGCCAAGCTGCCTCCCTTCAAAACATCAAGCAGCTCGTGTTCTCCATAGAAATCATTTTTTTAAAAATCGCCCAAATCGCTTCTAATTTCGACGACAAACTGCCCCTTTCTCCCCAATAAAACTCGTCTTCGGTTATAGCGGTGTCCAGCAACAAACCATCCCTTTCTGAATCCGACTGTTCTCTGGCGCTTTTGCCTGACAGAAAGGCGAGAAGAAAAAAAACCGAAGAAATCACTTACAGCTGATGAGTCGGGGTATATTCGTTGCCCGCTGCCTATATCCTCAAACTTTTACGAATAGCTTTTCTAGCCGGACTGAATGAGAAAAAAATCCTCTGTGATCTCAGATCTGACGAATTTTAGCTTGAGGCTGGAGAAGCGGCTGCTGACGATATGCGCAGGTCTCTCTCACTGTTCATTGGTGGTGCCGTAGTGAGTTCAACTCTCAGTCTGTCAGCAGCAAAGAAAAAAAAAAGAAAAAAAGGAGAAATCTTCTGCTAAACTACCAAATCTGGTCTGTGTACCGACATCCCCCTCCAAATTATTGCTGTTCACCGACCGTATCTGTAAATAAAGCGCACACCAAACAGACTATGTCCAAGCGCAGACTATTTAATTTTAGAATAGGCTGTGCAGACCTAATATAAAGAAAAGCCCGCCCATTTTATATGCAGCACAATTTAACTTCCACTGCTGTCGCACTAATCTCTTTTCACTGGCTGCTAAATAAAAATCCTCTTACATTTTTTGATTGGAATTCCTTGTTATTTTTTCACCATCTCGCTCTCCCTCTCTCCCTGACTCCTACGTGATGATTTCCAAAGAGATTATATTGACATTCATCAAAAAGACCGTCTCACGACCTGAAACAGCTAGGACATCGTATGGACAAGAGTTACGGCTATAAAACGGACAGTGAGTTCTCGCAATGAAGAGGAAAAATGAATTAAAAAACGATGCTATGGCACAGATTCCCGCGCACCAGCGGGGGGAAAAGACACATCCACAATGTTAAGAAAATCGTGTTCCCTCACCAGCTTGCACTGATGACACGAGCTTCTCTCTCTGCAATAAAAAAAAAATCCTCCTCGAATCACTCGCCGTCTACTAAAAACCCACGTTTCGCATCGAGACCCCAACACTGTTTCTGTTTACAGCCAAATATTCTGCTGCTACAGCCGCGCCGCTCCAGACTGAGCACAGAACGACGAGGAGCGCTGAGCTGCGTGCATCTGCAAGGGAGGGAAAAAAAACGAGCTTATGATAACCGGCGTATATTTTTGTAGTCGTCTGCGTATTTCAAGTTAAACTACAAATCAGGGGACATTTTCATCACCAAGGACTCTGAAAGAAGGCATAAGTGGAAAGCAAGGGCATTCTTATGGGCAGTTTACATCATATCACTATGACTGATGGTCGCATAAGCCTCTTATAAATCTCGTCTGTTGATCCTAGAATGATTTTGACAGAGGAACAACTCTTTTTTTCGCCTTCAGTTTTGACTGGGGGTTTATTTTCATCAGAGCAGGCAGAGTGAGCTGGCAGTGTAGTCACGTCAGTCTGGTCTGCAGTGCAACGTTTCCTCTGTGAGCGTGAGTGTGTGTATGTGTGTGCCTCTTCACGCGTGGTTAAAGTAGTGCATGTGAGTGATTAGTTGTGACGGACGTCATGGGTTTGTATGCCTCCTTTATGTCTGTATTCAATAAGACATGTCTTTCATCTACCTATCTATCAATCTATCTATGAAAATGTATTCCACAAGGACCCCTACCACCATATCCACTACCTCACACACGCATACACACACTTGCACTCTGCCCATTCCGCTCTTAACCTGATGCTGCACGGGTGTGTGTTTGTGTATATATATTTAACAGGTCCACAACCCCACCCAGCTCATAATGCTATCAGAATGCAAGTGGGGTATCGTCTCAAGCTGCCTCCCTTCTCCCAAAGCCAGACGCCACCGCTGCATGTGACTCGATTTGAGCGCATGCACAACCAACACGTGCCCGTGTGCGCTCAAATCGACGCGCACGCCCGCGATGGATAGTGGAGAGGGAAAAGTATGACTGTCGTTGCTTCCTCGCCTCCTCCTCCTTCTCCTCCTCCTGGCGTTTTATTAACCTTCCGTTGTGCCGAAGAGGGGGACTTCTTCTTGGGGAACAATGTAGAGCCTCTACCAAACATTGCAAGTGATCAGTTAAGATGAATATCTAGGGACTCCGCTTAAACAAATGGCAAACAAAGGCGACTTGGCTCCTCACAGCTCCATCTCTGGACAGGTGATGGGAACGGATAGTGAAGTGAGCTGTGTGTATGTGTTTGCAGAGAGAGATGGATGATGGTAATTTAGGTGAGAGGTGTGCAGGTTATGTGGGAATAATCACTCGCTGTGAACAGTGTTTTTGAATTTTGAAAGAAGCGTTGAGTAACTTCGCCTCCACCCCCTCTCACTTCCCCTCTTCCTTCCTTTTGTGCATCCATCAAAGTGCTGTATGTGGTGATAAGTTGTTTCATTTTACACAATCTTAAAGTACTGACTGCGGTAAATTGGCTTTCATACACCACGTGTTGCAGTCTTGTATTAATGACACATTAACGCAAATAGCAACCAGCTGCCAACTCCTCTATGTGTTCACAGAGTCAATATGTTTTTGCATTCTCTGTTGCCCAAGTGCCACGTGACCGCACATGCCAGAAGACAGTTATTTGCTGTTTGGGATGTTCTGTGGATGCGCTTGAAGCATCAGGATTGTTGTGTCTCAGAGAAAAAGTGGCCCATGACCCTGAAAGCTTTTACTGTACTCTTATTTTAAGTTTAGTCAACACATGCGGTCTCACTGTGACACAATCTTTAACACCTCAGCTTTATTTGTAGCTCCAGTCTAATTTCAAATTATTTGCAGGCTTTGAAGAACATTTAAAAAATAGATGAAGCATGATATGAGAGAGTCCCAGTATATTTCTTGAGGAGTATGCACATCACAAGGCAAAAGTGTCTTAATTTGGGATGTGACGTCACTAGATTGGAAATCCAGTCTCCATGATTCTGGGCTGTTCTAGCCAATTGCACATTTTAGCTTTGTTTAGTCCACTCTAGATTACTCTGTCCATATGCAACAACAGGCAGGGCTCCCCCCTTGGCTGACTCCATCTAAGGCTCTACCAGGAGATAGAGATGGAGATATAAACTCAAGTGCAGTACTTTATTTCAATTACTGCAGTGAAGGGTGATTTGCACTTGCCTTTTTTATTATCCACAGGGCTAGTGCATTTCATGGTGTCAGTTGGTTTAAACTCTGGTGCTGGTGTGGCCTTTGAACCTGGATGTAAAGTACTGTGGAAATGTCTTGAATCATTCCTTATTTCTTTATGTTTTAATTCCAAAGAGTCAGACCTTTTGCCATTTTGAAAGAGGTCTTGACCAGTAGTTCTCCAGGCTTTCTGAATGTCTGTCAAAGTTTTTCTTTGGGCATTGAGTGCCTTTTTACTCATTTTCAAACTGCACAGTTTGCAGTTTGTCCCTTGAAAGATGGAAGAAGCTGGACAAGCGGAGGCCTAAAACAGCAGATGAACAGTATCCTTAAGAAATAGAAAATAAAATCATGCAAAGACGTGACATGGGACCTGAGAGATGCATTTGTGTGATCTATCCACAGTTTGCCAAAACCTCTTCAGACATGCTCTTAATGAAAGGGTACCTGATAGGTAATTATTCTTAAGCAAGGAAACAGGGAGAAAAGGCTGAGGTATGCCACATTACACAATAACTGGACTAAAATTAGCAGCGGGTTTTATGGATTTATGAATCAAAATGTTAAATTGTTTGTTCAAATCATTATCAGTATGTATTGATGATGTCAGGAGAGAAGTGCAACAGTGAGTGTCTACAGCCTTCTGTAAGACATGTTGGAGGCTCTGTCATGGTTTGGGACTAGATTTCAGACAGTGGTGTTGTGGATCTTGTCAAACATGATGTAATTAATAATACAAAAAAGTGTTGTCAGCTATGACCCACCATGTAGGATCATCAAAAATGTTGCAGCAAGAGTACGGACAGGGACTAGAAAGAGAGAGCAGATTTCTCCTATATTGGCTTCCCTTCATTGGCTCCCAGTTAAATCCAGAATTGAATTCTAAATCTTGCTCCTCACATACAAGGTCTTAAATAATCAGGCCCCATCTTATCTTAATGGCCTTGTAGTACCACATCACCCTATTAGAGCACTTTGCTCTCGCACTGCAGGCTTACTTGTTGTTCCTAGAGTATTTAAAAGTAGAATGGGAGGCAGAGCCTTCAGTTTTCAGGCCCCTCTTCTATGGAACCAGCTTCTAGCTTGGATTTGGGAGACAGACACTATCTCTACTTTTAAGATTAGGCTTAAAACTTTCTTTTTTGTTAAAGCATATAGTTAGGGCTGCATCAGGTGACCCATAATCCTCTCTTAGTTATGCTGCAAAGGCATAGGGGTGCTGGGGGATTCCCATGATCCACTCTGTGTTTCTTCTTCAGTCACCCTTCTCACTCACTATGTGTTAATAGACCTCTCTGCACGGAATCATACTTGTTATTAATCTCTGGCTCTCTTCCACAGCATGTCTTTTGTCCTGTCTTCCTTCTCTCACGCGAACCAGTCGTGGAAGATGGCCGCCCCTCCCTGAGCCTGGTTCTGTTGGAGGTTTTCTTCCTGTTAAATGGGAGTTTTTCCTTCCCACCGTCGCCAAAGTGCTTGCTCATAGGGGGTATTATTGTAGGGTTTACCTTACAATATAAAGCACCTTGAGGAGACTGTTGTTGTGATTTGGTGCTGTATTAATAATATTTAATTGAACTGATTTGAATCTGGAAATCATCTGATTGGAAATGCCTATCTCTCTGCATGACAATGATCCCAAACCCTCAAACCCATATTATTTTGTCACATGGACTGTACAGCAGGACAGTAAAATGTACAGGTGTAACTGTTTCAGGTCAGAATGCAGTTCAAGAAGCCTGGAAGACTGCTTGAATAAATCTGAACAATTAAGAAAGCTTGACTAAGAGAGTTCAAACTATGTTGAAGATTAAAGGTGATGTCAAATATTGACTATCAAGCTTACACACTTAATGTTTGCTTTATATACTTAATTTTCATGTATGCTTGTGCATTTTTCAACAAGTCATCACACCTTTTCCCCCATTGTTCTAACAAAATATTTTTCTCAAAATGTATCAAGTCTCAAGACTTTTGCACTGTTCTGTAGTGTGTTGTCTTCGTCTCCACCTGGATTCCAATTTCATCATTTATGCTTCAGCCTTCCAATCAGGACAAAACTCTTGCAAGTATAGTGGAAAGATTTTCATTGCAGTGTTATCCATAAGTGGTACTAAGAAGAAGGGACACTAACAGTGAATCCATATATTACTAGTGTTTGCATAGTTCCTTTAATAAATGACTTTAAGGAGGCACTAAGTGAACCTGAATGTAGTCACAAGCTAATATCACCAAATTGCTGGGTACCTGTCGTTCTAGCAGTTTCACAAGTAGACACAAATCCACTGTCACTGTTGTCTGTAGTTCTCCTTCTGCAGAGTATTAGGAGTGACTTGCCTCAATCAGTTGTTCAGAGAAATAAATCAGGCTGTGCAGAGGACAAAAGAGTGCTTCCCCTCTGTGAGCTGCTTTCTGCAATCAGCCAAAGCTGACATCTTCTTTGACTCACAGTTTTAGGCCAAGTCCAGTGTACCACACGCTAGCATAGGTGCACACACACACACACACACACACACACACACACACACACACACACACACACACATTTATATGAACTCATATATGCAGTCATGCACACTCATATACAGATATGGTACCTATGTAGATGTGTGTATGAATCATCCATGCAAGCTGAAATGCTTGCTGACACACACAGGCCACATGGGTATATGTAAAATAAAGCAATCATATTGAATATGGACACAAATGCACACATGCTTACAGCTGCTTGCAACAATAGCACTGCATATATAAAATTTACTCTGTGGTTTGATTTGTGGTGCTAAAATCTATCTAAAATCTAAACAATGTATTTAGTTTTTATGGTGTGTCTTATGTTTGAATACAAGAAGAAAACAGCCAGGGATTCGTTTAAAGGACCTTTACGGGACCAGTGCAAAAAACTTGAATAATTTTATAATCAAAAAAGAGTTTCCATAGAATGGTAAAAGGGGAGAAAGACAATTTAAATACAGCTTAGAATATTTACGGAAATTAGAAGTAATTTTACTATTATTTCTGCCAGCATTATTTATTTGAGAATTATCTGATTTTTATGTCTTCTGCTACAAATATAACTTCAATTTTGATTGTTTTTTTTAAGTTGTGCTTTAAAATATGTTTTATTTATTTTCTATATTTAGAAAAGCTTTCAATTTCTTCATGTGGTGCCTGAATTTCACCAGGTCCTAACTAAACTCATCCTTTCCCAGAGTTTCACACAGTCACCTCAATACAACTTGTTTTATCCAGCCTCTAGTGGTCACTAGAGGAAATGCAACTTAAGGATTATTTGCAGTAACTGCAGCATTACTAAATACACCTAAATATCTCTGCTCTACCAAGTGCATCTGAATTGCACTAAATGTCTGAATTTATCTGCTTCTCTCTCACACATCTTGAGCTCTCTTTTGCTCCTACTGTCCTGCTTGATTTATAGCCAAACTGCCTTCAGTTTTTTTGTTTTGTTTGTTTTGGTTTTTTTTGTGTGTGTGCGTGTGTGTGTGTGTGTGTGGGGGGGGGGGGGGGGGGGGGTGTCATCTCAAAAACATGGACGCCTGCACATGAAAGCACACTAAACACAAACAGCACTGCGGAAGCATCCAAGCCAGGCCACAGAGCAGAGGCAGACCACACAGCAGCAGCAGCAGCGCTTTCACTCGTCAGCTTACATAACACTGATTATAACCCTGAGATTTAGCCAACCAATGCGCAACAGTTTAGTTGGCCTGGGTTTCACTGACCATCTGTTCAACTGCATAGTTGACTTCCTTCAAATAGTTTTCCTGGACACTTATTCTACCTAGTAAAATTGTCCGCTGCTGCCGGTCATGCCTCACACGGTGGTTTCACAGCAAATCACCTTCAAAATAAATCAGCTGCAGATACAATGTAGCCCTTTATGCTGTTTTTTTTATTCTGTTATAATGTTATCTTTGGGATTTATAAGATATTATTAACACACTAGGCCAATTCTTTTCTGTTGCATTGAGCAGGATATCAAACTTTCCTTGTCAAGTGTATGTTGGTTTGTTTTTGTATTTTATTTATTCTCCAAAGTGAGCCAGGTTGAGAAACACATTAGACTTGTAAGAAACCAATTTCCCTTCAGGGGATGGATATTTATTTGGATGTTGTAAATGCTTCAGGGTATACCAATACAGTATGTAAGGAAGATTATTTTTTTTTTGCATTTTGTTATAGGTATTGTTGATTAATGTCTCAGGATGACCGGTTTTCATTCTGTTCAGCGGGGAATGTTTATTTGATTGTTGTCTTGTATATTCTTCCAAAGCTTTCTTGGCAGTACTCCTTACATCAGTGGATGTTATCCCAGCCAGCCCGTGAATACAGCCAAACACAACTGCAAGCTCTGAAAAATATAATTACAACATTAGATGCTCATTTTGAGTATTTTTGTTGTTCTTCGGCATGTTAGCTGACTCGCTGACCATTAGCCCTCCTGAGGTCTTACCTTCAGTCATGGATAAAGTCTCAGTTTCTCAACCATTGTTTTACCATGTGCTTACTGTTTGTTTGTGTTTATAAATCAAATTGTGGCAGGCTGCACACGATAAGATTTGATTTTCTGGGACTGCATTGTAACTAAAACGAATCAGCTTTAAGTAATACTCGAAGCTATGAAGATCAACGGGATGTTAGAGTTGAGGGGCTCTCTTAATTTGTAATTGTGACGAAGCCTCCTTCGTGATGTACCTCGGTTCCATGTTGTTGTCCCTTTGCCCAATATTTCCACTGAGTGCAGTTTACATTTAAGTGCTGACACTAATGGATCATAAAATCTTTTTCCTGCCCAGATGTGATGAAGAAATTACAGTGCAGCGGCATTAACTGTGGCAATTATATGGAATGACAGTTCCTTTCAAACATCCCACTGATCCCAAAATAAAGACAGAGCGAACGTGATAGAGTAGATCGGCAGAGAGAGAAAGATGTTCTCTGATTGTTAGCACAAGGTAATGAAACTCTGAAAAGGTGACATTATCAACATGGGGGCGGAGAGATTCAGTGAGACTGTTGCTGCCTCTATTTCTGGAGGTGTAGGAGTATTTGTGTATGCATGTGTGAGTGTGGATTTGTGCAAATTGTTGTGTGTCTGCGTGACAGAGAAACGAATGGTGTCAGAGCGTGCATGTGAATGTGTGAGAAAGGGAGAAAGTGACAGCATTAAAAAAAACAGAGAGAGGGAATGGAGGAAAAGAAATATTTTTCACACATCTCCTAACTCATTAGAGCTCATCATTCACTCATTCAGCAAAACTGTAAATTTGTATGGAGGTGCTATTCTAGGTTGCAGCCACAAAAAGCTGCGCTTCACTTTCCACCATACAGCCAACAAAAGACACTATTTCTTCCTTCTTTTTTTAACCTGTATTTTTTTTATAATTAGGCCTCAATTTCTAAAGCAGTTTGTAGATTTCAGAGTCTTAAAATTTGAATTATGCTGAAAAATGGCTTAACATACATACACATATATGCACACGCTGCAAACATATGAGTGAATTCATAGCATTCTTTCCAAAGATCATTTTTTACTGTGAACTACTGTAAAACAAGCACAAATTTCCCCTTTGATTGATAATCTTGTTAAAGTCTAATCAGTGAATGTTAGGTTTGTTTTGAACCATCAGTTGTACATTATTTGTTCTGTTATAAACAGTGTTGGGTAAGTTACTTTAAATTAGTAACTTAGTTACATTACTAGTTACTTCTATCAAAAGCAACTCAGTTACTTCAAGTTACTCGTTACTTTCAAAGTAACTAGTTACTAGGGAAAGCAACTTTGGTTTTACTCAGAATTCTCTTGTTAATATGTTGCTTCCGTAACTGGATACCCAGCAAGATTGCCAGTCTTCTAGCTTGCTTACTTGACACAAGTGCACTGTGCCACGTACCAACAGAAAGGAAAAGATAATGTGCATATTTCCACAAGAGAAATCCCACGCCTGGACCGCCGTTGACCGCCGCCATAATTCTAGCCTACATCACAGCGTCATGTGCGCTTTTTACATCCAACACAAAAACTGCAGTTGTGGTGCTTTCGATTGTACTCAGAACTCGGAAATTCTGCCTTATGAATAGGAAGATGTAGGTAACACCAGACTGCAGATGAGCTGCATACATGGCTGGACTGGGACAAAAAATCGGCCCGGGCGTTTTGACTATAGAGCGGCCCGCCATTATAGGAAAACTCATAAAGCCTTTGAATGAAAACAAACGCTGTTGTGACAGTGATGAACACTGTTTT
>NW_005187427.1:2048674-2058396 GCF_000239375.1 Pundamilia nyererei | reverse complement strand
TGCTGCTGTCGTTTAGCGCAAAGTGGGCAATAAACAAACGAGAGAAAAGCCGATCAGCTGATCATTGATCAGTTTCGTGATTGAAGTAGAAATGGGAGAGGGAGGGGGAGAGAATGAGTGAAGAAGAGGCAGCTGACAGCATAAAGACAGAATAAACCCAGCTTTGTGTCTTTTTCATTGTAGCTGAAGTCCGGGACAAAGTGTGTTCCTTTTCACCTCAATACGAAACGCATAATGTTTGCTGTGAATACGAGATGACTCTGTTTTTTAGGGGACGGTTGGCAACTCTAATAATTAACCTTATGAACAAAATAAAGTTCAACATCAGTAGCATCATAGCACCCACCCAGCTGTGTAGAAACTCCATCATGCTAGCTAGCACGCAGTACGAAAAAGTCAGCACAACGAAAATAAACTCCACCTAAACTTGGTTCATATCTGACCCAGATAGACTGCGGGTCATAACTTCTTACCTGAAGTTCATTTCACCTGACACTCGGACTGGCGGGTCTCTCCTCTTGACTCCCCTTTCCCTCATCCACCTGCTGGCTTCCACCACTTGCTAATGTTACTGAATCTGTGGAAGCTCTGCGATAGCCACCACACGAAGTAACGACTAACGAGCCTATCTAAATCCCAGTAACGATTAACGCGTTCCTGATTTTGGCATAATAACTAGTTACCGTGCTCGTTACCACAATAATAATGTAGTTACTGTAACGCGTTACTGTAACGCGTTACTTAATAACGCGTTAGTCCCAACACTGGTTATAAACCCCGTGTAATAACAGTCAATGATTCTTCTTAACATAAAATGCAATTTTTCCAACACTTATAAACAAAGAGGGTTGTGGAAAAAGCTTCTTAAATTGTAAATTGTTCACTGAAGCCAAAATTTTGTCTATGTAATGTACATAACAGCTTCTTCTTTCTGCATCCGCTCTTCCTCATCTGCATCTGACTTCTATCACATCTCCATCATTGGATTGACTTTCTCTGTCCTGTCTCTCACAGCTTTGTTTCAACAGTTAAAACTGCTAGCTGTGTGAAGGGACCCAGCCAACCACATCTGCGTGTGGGCGTATACGTGTGAACTTAAAGATTGTGAACACAAGCTTTACTTGCTTGTTAGTGAAGCCAGGTTTGCTAAATTTATAGGCAAGTTCTGGCATCTACAGACAACTGAAGGTGGCTGAAGAAGCTAGAAGCAGTTAAGTACAGCACAGGATTCAGAGGATGAAGAAAATAAACAACTCTGGCATCATAATCAAAAGATAAAGCTTAGATACCTAATTAAATGGCTGCAGGCATCATCATTTCTGTCTCTTGTTGCTTTCATACGAAAATCCATGAGAAACAGACCTACAATTAAACCCCCCTTTGATCAGAGTCTAGCAGGAACAAGTGGTAAAACTTGATGCTTATTTTTGTTTTTGCTCTTTTGGCACTCGTTGAGCTGCTGCCACTCAGAATACATTAGCAGGAGTAGAAAATTAAAAAAAAGACAGACATGCAGAAAAATTGATATTTTGAGCACCAGTGAAAAAATCTTTTCACAAAGTCATGTCACAAATAAAGCTTCTGGCCACATGCAGTCCTACTTTCATGTTATTAAAGCAAATCTAATCAGTGTAACGTGGAAAAGATTTAAAAAAAAGACACAGCACTGAAATATTTAATTGCACAGTTTATTAACAATAGAAAAATCAATAGATTGTTGCACACCAACATGACATATTCAGATTATAATGGTCCCAGATATTTTATCAATACAGGCATTTCTTTCAGATGCTGCTCAGTGCAGACATCTGGGTAATTACAAATATTCAAATAATAACGAGTGCTGATCTTCTTAACTCTATGGTGACATTCGCAGTTATAACCATGCATCTGTTTCTATAGGATTTGAAATTATTGTTGTCTTTGTCCTGGTAAACCACACTCCACATTCCCTTTTGTGGAGTGAGGAGGAAAAAGGTGAGAATCTCAGAGTTGTGGATACTCAGTAATCCATTCTATGTGTTACCTTACTGCAAACAATGCACAATACAGGACTAGACTTACTGTGTTTTGATTTGAAATTATGTCATCTGACCTGCCATCTTTTTAATGAGTAAAATGATGCTGGTGACATGTTATCAATTTTAAACACTGAAGAACAAAAAACTAAAAGTAAATGATTGAATTGTCCCTTTTACCTCAGAGCCAGCGAATCAATACCAGAGAGTGGAGCCTGTGATTTGGCTTTTGCTTTTGGCTCAGCCCCTTAAGCCCTAGCAGAGAGAAAAAACCTCAGCAGCTGGCATGAGAAAAATTGTCTTTGCTCAGAAAATCCTGCCTTCGTCTATGACCCACAGTCAAGCGACGGTTTCGAAGAGCAGGACAAAAGCCGAATGACGTAGCAGTTGGGAAACCAGCTTAAGGGTTCTACGGAATATTGAGGAGATACACCACGGTAACAGCGGAGAACTCAATAACTAGTTAAACATGTAGCAATTAGTAGTAAATTAGCAGAAAGTAGTAATTAATACTATGTAGTAAACATTATAATGAGTAATGGCCAAGCTGCTGATGTAGTTGCTGCCATTCTGGGATGCAATATTAAAATATTCATATTTATGGCAGTTATAGAGACGAATCAAAACCAAGTTGATGCCGTTAAAAACATACAATAAAAAAACAATAACAAACTCCTTGCAGCTTCTGAAAATGATTGATTGATTGTAGACACAATCTTTTGTTGTGCGTGTTTTAACATGCACTACTAACATAGCAGTCTTGTAAACAAGTTTTGCCTTTTACACTTACACTGTTTAAGAATATGCAGGAGAGTCGGATCTGCTGCGGCATAAAAATGCAGCACACTACTGAGCACGCATGAACCAAGAGCTGTGCCAGGTGGTATCACCCACCCTTTAGTGGTGACATCCAAGGTCAAATGCTTAATCAAGATTGACATTGTGTGATGTTGACTGAAACTGACAGCGCTGTGTAATGTTTCCGATAGTGTTTTTCTGTGCTTATGGACGAGAAAAAATTGAAGCCTGACACTTGAAAAAAAAAACCCCCAACCTTAAAACAGCCTTTGCTAGTGTTTCATTTTACAGAGAAGCTGTTTAAGCAATGTGAATTAATTTAAGGTCAGGTCACACATCTTTAAATAGTGGTTATGGCTGTCATTTGGGGCTGCGTTAGCATATCCCAAATGCTTTTCAGTCCCTACCACACCTCCATTCAGCCTCTATAGCTAGTTGATCTTGATTGATGGAGGGCACTAGACCATATTGGCGAGGGGGTGACCACTGGAGCTTACATGTGTAATAGGGTGTGATGGTGTTGAGATGGTTGCAGTGGGTGTATTGTGCCTTATACAGTAGAATGTAGGTTCAGATTCTTTTAAGCATCAATCCCATTTTACAGAAAGTGTCCTGGCTGATGCCTCTAAAGCCATAACACTTTTAGAATTGACCTTGTGGTTTTTATACATTCATAGAACTTGTCAGTATTTGACAACATGATTGAAAAGGGCTTATTCTGCATGCTCCTAATGCATAGTACTTGAAAGGTTGGTATCTTTCTTGTTTATCTTATCATTGTTTTTGTTTTTTTGTGGTTTTTTTGTAGTCAAACTAAGATATGTACTTTAAAGCAAAGACAAACTGAAATTTGTCCACTTTAGCACATCAGTTTTTGAATTAAAATACATGGACACGGTGAAAGAAAGTAATACAAGGCAAGGCATTTTCTGTATAATAATCCAGTGAAGTGTAATTGTTAATATGTAACAGTTAGTGTTCAAATAGGGATGGCATTTAATCTAAATCAACATGATGCTATTTGAAGTACAAATTGCTGCTGCCTTGTCAGCCAAGCATTTGAGGGGCATGCTTTATATACTACATATATCACACTGGCCCTAAATCCAATGTAGTAACCCTCCTCTGTTTTGTCGCCAGTGTCATGTGTGCCTCATGATTTGGAATTGTCATATAAATGCTTCTTCTGACCCCTGGGGCTAAGACATCTATCTTTGAAGAGGGAATAGAATTGTGTTGGAAGCCTGGAGCTATTCACTCTGCTAAGATGACCAGTCCACTTTATGATCATTGCATTTATCAAAGCGTGTGGTAAATTCCAAGATATGAGATCTAGCTTTCCCGTTGATTCTCCATGCTTTTTTCAACGTCACGTGGCTCTAACATAGATGAGAAGAAACTGCCATTGATCTATTTTGGAAAAGGATGTTATTAGACATTCTGAGTAATGTCTAGTAAAGAGACATCAGCCGCTTCCTCTACATTTATGGTGGTTTGGATTCACTGATCCAAACCAACAAGATCTACAGACACAACATGTCATTTAGAGTGGAGAAGTAGTAGTCAGAAGTGAGAGGATCACACTACCAGAAGGCATGGATTCCAAGGTATTTGAGATACAAATACCTTTGAGTCCATGAGTACATGGAGAAGATGGTCACAAGAGATCATGTGCTTAGTGAATACCTCAGGCAGCAGAAACCCGATAAAGAAGAAGAGCAAGAACAGGAACTACGCATGGAAGGTCTGGATTCTGTATGGCATTTACCACCGCCAGATAAAAGAAGTGGTTGATATGGAGAAATCCTGGACCAAGCATACATGGAATGCCATAACAAAGTGGCTGGCATAGTATACAGCAGGCTTGACCCACTCCAGGCCTCGAGGGCCGGTGTCCTGCAGGTTTTAGATCTCACCCTGGGTCTACACACCTGAATCAAATGATTAGTTCATGACCAGGCTTCTGGAGAACTTCAAGACATATTGAGGAGGTAACTGTGATGTGTGTGATGCTTTGATGGATCAAGGACACATCTAAACCCTGCAGGACACCGGCCCTCGAGGCCTGGGTTTGGACACCACTGGTATACAGGAACATCTGTACCAAACATGGCCTGGAAATCCCAAGGTCAAAATTTTCCCTAGGGTGGTTGCGATTCACCAGAAAACCCACAAAGAACCTGGAGAGCATCCACGCAAACTCCACACGGGCTGTGGTGGAATCGAACTCGGGCAACAATGTAAGGCAAACGTGCTGACAACTGCACCACCCATATAATATATAATATAATATAACATATTACATAAACATAATGTTATTTTGTTTGGTGTACAATAACACCAAACAGAAATGACAAACAACTATGAAATTTGACTCCAGTTTACTCCTGTACATTTGTTTAGATAGGCAGTATATATATATCACAGTCAATGTCTCACACTGGGTCGAAGGCCAGCAAATGAACTGTATGTGAAGGAGCCTGCCTGATGTGCAATGACAAATTGTTCCACAATTTTGTAACTGTAACTGTGCAAGCTGTATCACCTCTGAGTTTGTGCTGTGTCTTTCAAACAAGCAAAAGCGTCTGGTCTGCTGACCTGAGAGAATAAGACGGGACAGATAGGGCACAACCTTTAAGAGCCTTAAAGACAAATAAAAGGAATATAAAACAGATTCGTAGTGTACTGTAATGTACTTACAGTATTGTACAGTATAGTATCATTTTCATATACACTTTCAGCAGTTTAAATGCATTTTGCTGTTTCTTTTTCTGACAACCCACTCATTTCTTAACCTTTGCTCAACCTTTTCACTGTAGTGCAGAAGCTTCACTCAAACATTCAAGCTAGTTTTCTGCCTCGTTGTTTGTGTAGGTGCACATCCAATTAAATACAAACAACTAAACAACTAAACAAACAAAATACTTTGAGGTTTTAGTAATAGAAAAAATGCAAATACTTTACTAAATACTATCTTCTAATTCAATGACAGCAGTTAGAAAAGAGAAAATGGCTTATCTCAAATAAAATGACACCAACAATACTGTGGAAAAAGTGTGAACTCGTGTCAATAAGAAACCATACGTGAAGGTAATTTACCGACTGGTATACTCAGAATAGGGACCCAAACGCATGACTCCAAAGAGAAGGCTTTGTTTAGTACACTGGTTTTCAGTTCAATAAAACAAACAAAGCAAAAGAGGCAAAACAGTAAATGAGCTAGCTCAAAAAAACCAGCAAACTGGGCAAGAACGAGAAAAACAATGAACAACAGGATGCACTTTATGGAGTCTCCTGGTATCACATCATATAATCATGTAGTAAAGCTGTGAAATCATTAAATATATGCATTCAAAACACAAGAATAACAACACTCAGCAGCTAACCAAAGGTGATGGGTGCATTGATCACAAGCACAGTACAGACAGTTCAGTGGGCAACAGTTGCTGCTACTCTACTCATAACAGTGCTGCTCGCCTCTAAAAATGTGATTCTAAGGAAGTCTAATGAGCCACTAATGATTAGAAATGACGGTCCAATTTCCCGATAGTTTCTATCCCAATATTAGGCTAATATCTGCTACTGGGGTCAGACAGTGACATGACATGTCTTCCTCTTTACAGGAGTGTTGAGGAAGTAGCTAACTGCCTGCAAAATTCCCAGGAATCTCGAGCATGAACGTTACAAAAGAGAGAACTCCGCAATCTGATGTGATTTGACATTAGTTTGCTGAACACTTTCCTTGTTATTAACAACAAGTAATCTAGTAATGAAGTAAAACAACATTAAATTAAATAATGATAAATAATAATGGACTGACTTAATAATAATAAAGACGAACAACTGCTGGTCTACTGTCATCTTAGCTCAATGTTTTGGAACTCGAATAACTGCTAAGTCTAATTTATAAATATATGTGCCTGCTTATAAACTACTGTCAGTACATTTATTTTTCTTTTCCGTATTAAATCCGTAACTACATCTTAAGAGTGCATATTTCTGGGTTTTTTTGGGTTTTTTGTATGAGCTCAATCACTGATGAATCACTGGTCCTTTATCTATTATATTGTAGATACATTGTAAATTATTACTTCCCCTTTTTACATTTTTGTCATTCGTTTCCTTCATTATCTTATTTTTTCATCCAGTTCCTGAGAATTAGGCAATCAACAAAAGCTGCATGGCCTGGCAGGCAATCAAAAAATTCAATGAAAGAAGTGTGAGTTGATCCACATGACAAAACTATGTGGTCAGCAATGTTGGTCAAGTTACTTGAAAAAAGTAATCAGTAACTAATTACCAATTACTTCCCCAAAAAGTAATCCAGTTACTTTACTGATTACTTATTTTCAAAAGTAATTCATTACTTAGTTACTTAGTTACTTTTTAAAAACACGATTTACAACCTGAATAGGTGATAAAGTGATAGATCTTTCAGCCCAATTCTACTTTTTCTCCATAATCCATCATACAAAATGTAATCAAATGGAAAGGTCTCTTTTTAAAACTTGTTTTATTAGTTTTAACCTTTTAACTTTATGCAAAATTTTTTTAATTATATGCAACATTCTCTGACTGGAAGAAATTTGTTTAACATTTAAACCTATTTTCTGCACATTCCAGCACATAAAATAAATTTTTTTGTGTGTTTACACTCACTCTTTCAAATAGATGCAAGTAAAACACAGCAGAAAATAAATAACATCAAAGACTAGCGGTCCTGGTGCTCTATTTTCACCTGTAAAGCAGGAGTGGCATAGGCGGAGGTTTGCCCTGGTGCAGGTGTGCCGCAGCGGTCAGTGGAAGAATCCGCGAGTTTCTCTGTGAGTTTCCCATTACGTCGTAGCGCACTCCCGGTGCTTGCTTGGACATTTAGGGGGGGGTTTTCGCTGTAAAAAGAAGTTTTCTGCCCACGCACAACGGACACTAATGTTTTTGTCACTTTTTATGGAATCAAACTCAAAATAAGGTCAGTACTTCCAAGCTTTAAACGCTGCATGCTCATACTCTCTCCCGCACTCGATATATGATCCATTGTTGATCTGCACACAGCTGTTGTCACGAACGTCGCACTCGCTTACGTCACTGTCATGGTAAATGGCCTGCATTTGTATAGCGCTTTTCTAGTCCATAGGACCCCAAAGCGCTTTACACTACATTCAGTCATTCACCCATTCACACACTGGCGATAGCAAGCTACATTGTAGCCACAGCTGCTCTGGGGCGCACTGACAGAGGCGAGGCTGCCGGACACAGGCGCCACTAGGCCCTCTGACCACCACCAGTAGGCAAACATGGGGTTAGCATCTTGCCCAAGAATATTTGGCATGCAGCCAGGATGCAGCCAGGATGCAGCCTTCTTCTGATTAGTGGCTGACCTGCTCTGCCACCTGAGCTACAGTCACCCCAACGTGTCATGAGGCATTCTCGCCAAAAAATCACCGTTTTAGTAACGCAGTAACGCAGCGTTCCTACAGGAAAGTAACGTTAATTTAATTACCGTTTTTGCAATAGTAATCCCTTACTTTGCTCGTTACCTGAAAAAAGTAATCAGATTACAGTAACGCGTTACTGCCCATCTCTGGTGATCAGTGATTATCAATCACTTGAAAAATGTTTCTTATTCAATAACTTGTGCTATTTTACAAAAAAATATATATGTATTGCAACAAACCATTGTCATTTTGGTCCTCTCATTTCTCAGATTTTGAGTTAAAGCCATCCAGCTATATATCTAAGAATGTTTAACGCTATCCATCATTTAGTGTATATTTTAAAATATACACTAAAATGACTGTAAAGATAAGATACCAAGCTTTTTAACTCTGTGATATTTATATATGTGATATTAGATGAGAAGCTCAAATCCTTATTTAAGTAAATAAGCTTACAGTCTTCGTTCTCTTGTTATAAATTTGAATGTGCATCAACATATAAAAGGAGAATAAATGATCCAGTAGTGTATCAATGCCAGAAAAAAAAACAATATGTGTCTGTGCTTTTTTACATTTTCCTTTTTCTGAACTCTGGAGTTGGACACCTGCATTATTGAATAAACTACTACCTCATAAAAAAAAGTACAAATGCATTCTCCAAAGACATGCTACACTCTGTGGTTTACATCTGTGTGGAGGAGGATTCCTACTGTAGCAGCATAATGATCCCAAACAAACCTCAAAGCTTTACAAGAACTATTTGAAGATCAAAGAGGACCAAGGAAAGCTGACTGTCATGTACTTTTCTTCGCAGTCACCTGACATCAGATCCACTGAACATTTATGAGGCTACTTGAAATGTGAGAAAGCCAAGCATCCCCATACAGCGCAAGAACTACTTTATAAATTGTCAAGCTGGATTTTGTACCCTGCCTTATGTTTTGCACAAACTTTTGAGAGTCTATGACCTTGATTGCATTGAGTCATTAAAAGAAGGACCTAGTGAATACAAATGTATTGTGAAATTTGACGATATTTTTATTTTTCCTTTTTGTGTCAGTTATCTCAGATTTGTTTTAACCAAAAAATATATATATTTTATGTAATTACTCCATTTCAGATGTGTAAATCCGTCATAGGTCTTTCTTTGTGGACTCTGTATAATCCTCCTTCATGGGTTTTCTCCAGCTGCTCTGGTTTCCTCCTACAGTCCAACAGTTAGGTTTATTGGTGATACTAAATAGGCTGTAGATGTGAATGTGAGTTTGAATGGTTTCCTGGCTTTATGTGTTTGCCCTGCAACAGACTGATGACCTGACCAGGGTGTGCTGCCCCTCTGACTTCCAGCTGGGGTACGTTCCAACCCCTGTGACCCTGAATTGAACAAGCAGTTAAGAAAATTGATGGATGGAAGTCCAAAATAACAGAAAATAAATAGAAAAAAGTACACACACACACACACACACACACA
>NW_005187427.1:2035288-2047375 GCF_000239375.1 Pundamilia nyererei | reverse complement strand
GACTGAATCCCTCACAATTATATTCCAGGGAAACAGCGCAGCACAGGATGTTGCTGCTTGAGTGAACAAGCAGATCCTGTATGACTATAACAGCAGCAGCTGGTATGAGGTGTGGGAGAGCCGACTCAAAGTTAGCTGAATAACAGATGGACCAGCTGGTCTCTTCTGGTGGGTTACCATGGTAATGTGGATTTGACCTTATTTGTCTTTAATGCTGCACCCGCCACAAATGCATTCTTTAACAATATGGACATAAACGGTAGTCTATATTCACATATATTCACAAACAACATAAGCCATATAGACTTAAGCACATCAAACTCTCATTGCTCATACTCATTATAACAGTAAAATGATTTTTTTTTAAATACAAATAACAATAACAACAGCATAAAAATGCACAAATTTACCAACTGTGCACTGTAGTCTCTTCTCATTCAGCTTGCTTCCTATACCCAGGGGAGGTCCCCTGTGTTCCATATTAGCATAATTCTGTCCACACAATCTAGCCTCTTATCATTCTTCTACTTAAGGTAATCTTGTAAGTTTTTTGTTTTTTTTGCTTTATCTTGTTGGCAGAGTAGATCTGTTATTTAGGAATTTCCCTAAATGGATTATAGCGCATTTTTCTTTATATTTTTAATGTCTACTTCAGGTTTGTTACACTTCACGTCGACTTTTTGGCTACAGGTCAAAAATAGCAAATCCGTTAGCAATTTGAAATAAAAGTCCCCAGTATATTTTTTTCTACAAGGCAGGATAATCCTCAATAAAGCTAGATATGACATACTTACTTTTTTAACATATTAACATAAAACATAAAAATGTGGTAATTTCAAATTACCATGCAATTACATTTTACAGTGAACCTTTAACACTTTAACTCTAAACCCCCCCATAGACAACTTAAGAACTTCCTTTCAGCTTCGTTTCAAAATGCGCATATCTTCATATTCTTCCTTTTCTGTGCTGAAATTCTAAATATTGTTCTCCCAATGTAAAACCATTATTACCTGTTATGTGGTAACCATGTTAATATTTTACATTTGAATCGACTACCTGCAGACTATGAGCTAGCTTCTTATTTGCGGTATATGGATTAATGGCCAAGCGCATCATTGGTATTTTATAATGTAGAGTATAATTTAGACGTCAAGCTCACACCAAGCTGCTTAATAGCACTGGTTTCTCTTTAAGTACAGATGAGATTTTCCCATCACCCAGTATGTGCTCTTTTTCTCTCACAATGTTTCTTTCTGTCATCCTCCCCTGCTGTAATGCTTGCAATAAATGGGTTTTTTTTTCATCTAAACTGCAGGGTTAGGAGTAACACTATTCTTCACACTATGCAAATGTAAGGAATTAGATACATGTTTGTGGTTAGGCACAGAGCTAAACATTACTGGATAGCAGCCAAACCAGCATTGTTATTTAGTCCATTAGTGTGAATGGACTAATGGACTAAACATGTATGTAGAATACAATTGAGACATTTAGAGGCATGCATGAACACGTGCCATAAATACATGGCTCATAGCTCAAAGCTCAAGAGTTGGCAGTTTGTCTTCTAATCGGAAGGTTATTGGTTCGAGCCCCGGCTCGGACAGTCTCGGTCGTTGTGTCCTTGGGCAAGACAGTTCACCCGTTGCCTACTGGTGGTGGTCAGAGGGCCCGGTGGCGCCAGTGTCCGGCAGCCTCGCCTCTGTCAGTGTGCCCCAGGGTGGCTGTGGCTACAATGTAGCTTACCATCACCAGTGTTTGAATGACTGAATGTAGTGTGAAGTGCTTTGGGGTCCTTAGGGACTTAGTAAAGTGCTATACAAATACAGGCCATTTACCATTTTATTATTTGTTTGGAAATAAAGATGACTGTATTGATTTTCATACATTTTCACAAGGAGCTGGAAAGTACTGCTGATTTTTAATTTTTAAATCATTTTTAAATCTTGAAAAAAATGATTTTTAATACAGCACTAACAGTCCTTGACCATTTGTGATCAGGACAGATAAATATATTACAAATGCACTGGCAAATGCCAGTGCAAACTTAAAGGCAGACAATGTAGTCAGGCACCGGCACTGTTTTGGTTTGCATTACAAACATCACTAATGTAACTCATTAATCTTCTAAAGCATTAGAAGTTTTTAGCTTTATCGTCCCTGTTAACAAGGATGTGCTCGGAAGTGTGATTTATTTACGCATCTAGTCCAAAAATTGAGCAAAGACAGAGAAAGCACTCTAGAATTGCTTACTGGAATCTTGTTTCTGAGAATCTTTTTTTGGAAACTTCTCTTACAGGGCTCCAAAGTAAATAAAAAAATAAACTACAACAGGTAGGCAAAATCGAAGCAGGGAGAAACACAGGAATCAAAACAGGTCAAAAACAAGGTTACAGAGCTCAAGCAGAGCGGGCCAAAGCTATCTGGCAAAAAGTAGAAGGTGGGAAAAATATTGACAGGGCTTATCAGTCAAGTGGATTCAGGTAGGGGAGATAAATAATGGGGAAAAGTGAAGCTTGGAGTGGGTTTGAAACCACAGGGGAGTTGGGAATAGAATAAAATAAAATTTAATAAATCAGAATCAGAATCAGAATACTTTATTGATCCCTGGGGGAAATTATTTTTTGTTACAGTGCTCCATTATAAACCAAATAAAGATTGCAAGTCTGGCATATCAGTGATATGTTTAATGCTGAAAAAAAAAACCCAGTGACTGTGTGTTTACAGCTTTACAGTATATACCCATAATGTGATGAATATAAGTACACAAGCCCACACAGGCACATATGGTGGATTGCTCATGTTCAACACCCTGATGGTTGTCATGAAGGTTATGCTTTCACCTCCTCCAGCTTGTCAGTTGTTTCACAATACAGGTTTCAGGAGGCTATTCATTATCCCGATTCTCTGAGCATCCACGTTATCATTCTGCTATGTACTTATCATTAAAAGAAAAAAAAAAAAACAATTCCCAGTTGTTTTGACTTGGTTTTAGATTAGAAAGCAATGAATGTTTTTAGTGTTTACTGCTTGTACAGTGAAACACTAAAAACATGATGGTTTTGCTGATGCTGATTCAAAATCAATTCATAAACTGCAGGAAGTGGCCTTTAGATTACATTAATTTATTTCACTGTGTGATCAAACCCTCTTTTCCTTTATTGCATGAATGCTTGATGAGTTACAATTGGTGATATTTTCTCTTAGAATGTCAAAACTACAGGCAGCAGATAAACTAAGGCTACCATCATCTTCTGTACAAAAAGTGTTATGCTAACAATTCAAGAACCAAAATAACAGATGAGATGAGAATACTAAAAAAGCAGGCCCCTTGAGTGTCTTTGACATAGGATTGGAGTAACACCAAATACAATACAAATGTATACTCATGAGTAATCTGGTGGAGGAGAGTTCAAACCTGATGCAGAAGTTGAGATGTAACCTCTCACCTGTCAGCGTGGGAGACCCAGCCATTGGTAACCTGCTGTTTTCTCTAAAGGCTCCCACTGACCTCCTGCATCAGGAAAAGCTCAGTTGCTATGGTATCGAGAAGAATTTTAATGATATACTTAAAGGATTTGGTATGAAGAGACTTCATAGGAACCAGCTTTAGAACGCAGATGAGGGCACTACATCTCCATGCCAATAAGGCGACAGAAGCAATAGTTATTTGTACTGTCAAAGGTGGTTAGAACAATGTATTGTTTTAAGTGGGGCCCAGGTGGTAGTGCCCTGTTGTGTTCCATTTTATGACTATTGCACTGCATACTGTTTAGCCATCAGTGTATGCTGATAAATTTTAGTGTGCTTAGGAGAAAATATACAGCAAAACAAATGTTATTGCTTTTTCACTGACATATTTACACATGTGGAAAAGATGTAACCAGTGTCCTAATTTTTGCCAAAAACTCGACCATATAAGAGCTGGCACCTGCACACATTAACACACTGTTAGAATTAGTGTCTTTTTGGTAGAACAATGATGCTTGAAATTCATTGTAGATACACATTAATAAACTATAGAAGATGATGTTAAGATAAAGATGTTTGTCCTGACTTTAGATGTTCTGTGAAAACTGGTTCTAGGGTTCAAGCTGAAATGCTTGAACACCATTGTTATGTGTCTTCCCCCCTCTCTCTCTCCGCCTTCTTGTCTATCTTCAGTATTGCTATCCAATAAAGACAAAATGCCACAAAAGTTTATATAACATAGCTATAATGTCTATTTTTAAAATCAATTTAATAAAAGAGATTCAAACTACGTAAATTTTCAATGACACCTGTTCACCAGAAGTAAATGTGCATGGGACATAATCTACTTTCATGTGGATACACTTATGTGCTATTGAGTTCAAAGAGAACCGTAAATGAACTACAAACTCTTTGAAGCTCCTCATCTGCCTAATGTGATGTTTCAGTTTCAAATGTGCAGGGGGCACTGGAGTGTATTGAAGGAGGTCATTTGTCACCGATTCTGTGGTTATTTTTAACCGTTCCCCACGTGCAGGTCTAATCAGAACAGGATGTTCATCAGATTAACCAGGAAGTATATTTTCATGAAATGAGACTGTGTCTATGTAGGCCTTACATTGATTTAGCAGACCCACTTCAGTTGAGCAGGAAATTTAATGTTGTTTAGTGCAGATTGAACTACAGTTGAGTTTTTTAATTCCTCCACAAAAAATATTTGTTTTTTGTGTTTGTCTGTGCATGTGTGTGTGTGAGCGAGAGAGAGCAGGTGGCTTTGGGGGGGAAGCTAAACCAAAAGCAAAGTCATATTTTACATAATAATCATCTCTGTGGTTTCCAATCTTGCTTCTGTGTCAGTAAAGTATTTCAGGATGGTGTAGAAACTACAGCTAAAAGTACTTTCGACTGCTCCCTTATTTCCCAAGGAACACTGCAGTGGATGAATCTGCATATTTGATTTGGTACAGATTTCCACACCGGATGCCCTTCTTGACACAACCCTCCCATTTATCCAGGCTTGGGCCCAGCAGTAGGAGTAGACTAGCTTGTGAATATGCAATCAATCAGATAAATCAGCAATAATCTGTCACACAGATGAACAGAGCTGCCATCATATCATGAAGCATAAAAGAACTGAAAACAAAAAAATAATTGTTTTACAGCCGCATGCATGATCAAATTTAAAAGACATTCTTCCTGCTGTTGTATTGTTTATGTAGTGTTTTCATTGTAGAGTATTCCAAGTTCGGTTAAAATTTCCATATTTAAGAAATGAGCAGGTAATAAAAGCTGTAATTTAGGTGTATATCATCATCACCATACAGCACACTCTCTCCCTGTTCAAAATTATTTTGAAACAAGTGACAGTTAAAAAGTCACTCCAGCTGTAATGTGCCACTTTAGATCTCATTTACATTTTACACAGTGACACATTGCATAATATCATGAAACACTGAAGATTTTCTCTTTAGGTTTATAAAAAGATACACTGGAAAGAGCCACAAAGCATTGTTGAATAAGTGCTCTTTAATACTTCAGGTCTATATATTTCCATATATTCAACAGCTGAACTGTGATACGTCTGGTTTTAGCTTCATTCAAAATACTCCACATCAAGTGAAGCCTCCAAACCTTCATGTGCTGTGTTGCTACTGAGCAGCAAATGGAATTGGAGATCTGTGTGCATCAAACTATATTAATGCTTCAGAAGAAAACAACATGGAACAAAATGAAATGAGATTCAGTAAGCACCTCCACACAAAACGCTACAGTTAGTGTGTCGGTGGCTCTGTCACAGAAGGAGAGACAACAAGCGAGAGCCTGAGACTGTTTCCCATCTGTGTGACACTCAGAGTTCCCGGGTTAGTGGCTGGTTTGTGCCGTTACGTTTCTTATTGAGCACCAACTTGCCTCGTCAGGCACGAGAGGGCTTGAGTTCTGCTTGTGTGCTGCTGCTTCTATTTATTCATCTTTTATCTGAATCTACTCTCCCCCTCCCTATTCCTGCTTATTTTCTTTCACTCCTCCCGGTTTGTCATATTATCCACTTCCACTATCCAGTTTTCTCTCACCTCTGCATGTTTGGATCTTTTCCCTCACCTTTCTGTTTCTGCTTCCCCTCGCTCACTCCCTCCTTCTGTTTCTCTGTCTTCGTTCTCTCCTGTGTTGACAGTGTGGAAAGATGATGAATCAGACTGCATGTGACAGTCTGGCATTTGAGTGAATCTGATGTGGTTAATATGGTGCCTGCTGACAGTGCTGTGGAAATCGTCATGAGCACTCATAGACAGCTACATTTTGGCCCAACTTTGCACACTCTATTTGCGGCTAGCATGTCTGCATGGAGGGTGCACTTGTTTACTTGCATGTGTGCAACTGTGGGTGTAAATAAACATTTTTTTTCACAGTGGTCAAAGGTTGGCAGAATAAGCTGCCTTCAATTTACTCTACCTACACGAGTCATCCTTGTTCTTGCAGCTCTACCTTCAAGAGTTCAAACTCCAGTGACCTTGGAAGCCAAACAGGCTTACTGGATGAACTCTATGAGTACACTTTTACATAAAGGAAGCATTATGTGCAAAACCTATTTTACACAATAGTTTGGCTATGATAACTTCCTGCCCCCCCCCCCCCCAAAAAAAGGGGAGAAAGTTACCTTCATAGAGACAGCTTAAAATGAGTATTTAAATTATGTTTTTGCATTTCTTTCTTTCATTTCGTTTACGATCACCTGGTAAATTCAAGTGAAAATGTTTATGAGCAAAGATAAGTTCCTTATTTGTACTAATATTCAATAAATAAAATATTGGCATAATTTATTCTGAAATAATCATGAAATCTCAGAAAAAAGTCACCCCAAATTACATACATATAAAGTCACACTATTAAGCATTAGCAAGGTATTAGGAAGTGCTTAATTAATCATTTATGTATCATTGTCCTCATTACTTAGGTGTGTTACTGTTACACAATGTACAGCTATCACTGCTACTACATTACTGCTATTAAAAATCATAATCACAGTCATAATTATATTTATGTATTTATAAATGACATACTAAGGAGGAGTATTGCCATTAAATGAAATAACCACTTGCTAATAGCTTACTAATACTTTAATATAGCTTAATAGTGTGATGTAGTAGTGTTTAATATTATTCATTTTTTATTTTTATGATATTTTATCTTATTTTATTTAACTTTCTGTAGAAATTATTGCTGATTTGTATTTATTAGTATTAATAAATGTATGAATCTGTGTGTCCTAGCAACTGTGTGGGTAAAAAAAACGGAACGTTTCCATGTGTCAGTCTTTGTGTGTGCGGGGTTACAGTGTGTGCTCAAACTGTGTTTCCTTTTGCGTGTGTAAAAACATATGGTGAGTCAGTGTGTCGGAGCCGTGTGCCTGTGTGTCTGTGGGGGGAGGAAGAGTGGATAGGTGGGGATGGAGAAAATTGAGGATTCAGGTTATACGCCAATAGATGGCACTCTACCCTTTTTTGATTGGCTGCTGTGACCAAGACTAAGACAGGTCTCACAAGCACCATCCAAACGGAAGAGGAAGTTGGATAATAAAATGTACTTTTTCCCTCCGTGGTCTGGGTTATTTCTGCCTGCCAGCTGCTCTTAATGTAGAGAAGCTGAAATGCAGAGGGAGTAGAGTGTGATAGAGGTTTAAAGCACTATTTCACCTACACCTGGCCATGTGTTGCCTGTATACGTGTTCATGCTTGTATATTAGCTGTCTAAACATGATTGCTTGTGTACCTGTTTGCAGTGCACTCTGTGTTTGCAGTGCGATCAGCTGTAGTTTATTGTAGCATACCCCCACTCATGGAGCAGATAATACTCAGAGTGAATTACATAAATGCTTGAATGAGTCACCATAAATCATTCCTCTACCTTTTTTGCCATGACATGCTCCAATTAGTGGAAACTTGATTAGGTACACCTTATATACCTTATAGTCCTAAGTTGAACCCTGGTTTGCCTCCCAAACTGCCATAATTCTTTATGGCTTGAATTCAACAAGGTAGTGGAAACATTCCTTAGCGATCCGGTTCATACTGACACAATAGCATCGCACACTTGCTGCATATCTATTGACTGAACATCCATGATGCTAATCTTCTGATCTATGAAATTGCTTTGACACTCTGTTGGACTGAGATCTTGTAACTGTTTCATGTTCAAGAAACCCATTCAAGATGATTTGTATCTAATAATATGGCTTGTTTCTGATGGATTGAAGCCAATCAGAAGATGGGTACACTATAGTCATAAACAGATGGGCATGGTCAGCAACAAAATTATGCTCGCATGCACCTAAAGGGCCCAGAATGTGCCAAAAAATATCCCCCCCAGTTTTACACCAATACCACCAGATGTCTTGTGCTTTCACAGATGCTCTTGTGATTTACTTGGTTGTTACAAGTGGCTATTTGAGTTACTGTTGCATACCTTTGCTCAAAGCAGTCTCACCATTCTCCTTTGACCTCTGAAAAGGGATTTTCATTCAGACAACTAGTACTCAATGGATATTTTCACCTTTTCAGACCATTCTCTGTAACCTCTAGAGATGATTCTGTGGAAAAATCCAATTAGATTAGCAGTTTGATAAATCCTCAGACATCCAGTCTAGCAGCAACAATCATGCTGTATTTAAAGTCACTTAAGTCACCTTTCTTCCACATTCTAATGCTCAGTTTGAATGTGCCTAAACCCACTGAGTTACAGGCATGTGATTTTCTGATTTGATATTTGTGTTAATTACAGTTACTGTGCAGCACCTTAACTGCAAGATATGGTCTTCATATAATGTAGTTAAAGGAAACAAATTAAGCTATATTAAACCGTATTGAGTTTCTATTTTGTCAATAATAAGGAAATGTGTCCTATTGAGAAGAACTACATAAATTGCATATTGAAAGTTTTACAAACAACAGATTGTGTCTTACAAATCTCACAAGAGCTTCAAAGATTTTCTGACTAAACTAATAACACACAAACAAAGGTAATTTTGCCGTGTCTTTATTAAACACACAGAGTAATCATTCACGGTGCAGGCTAAAACAAAAAAGTAGATGAACCTATTTTAATGACTTCTTCAGAGGCTACTTGAAGTCAGGTGTTCCAATTAAGTTAATGCCATCTTATATGAGGTTTGTAAAGATTTCTCTCCTTATAAATAAAAACATGCTAAGTTTGGGAGCTGGTCTAAACCATCCCTGAATTGAAACAACTTTCATAGGACCATAAGTGATGTATTACATAGATGTATGAACCTGATATAAAGCTAGAAAGGCATTTATACAGAGAGGTGTTCACCAGTCCAAAACTGCCTACAAACAGGAAATTCAGGCGCTTCCCTCAAAAGAGCACACTGGGAGTATAACATGCATCATAAAAGACGTGAAAAATAGAAGAAATCTAGATAACTTGCACAGCATTTTGTTAGAGGGAATAGGCACCGCACGCCAATACTAACATAGAGCATCGCAGTTTGAGAGCCCGGGTTATTCCGTAATCACTGACGGAACAGTGAATTTGCAACTCTTAAAAGAAATGTTACAGGAAAAGAATCAGAGCAATAGTGTATGATCTAAAGGTTGGGTGTTGCAATATTAAAATTACCTGATGCAAATTAAAGCAGAATGTTTGGAAAACAAGAAAAAAGGCTTGAAATGAGTCCTCAACCCAACTGAGATGCTGTAGCGTGAGCTCAGAGTTTGATAAGGTTTTATAAGGAGAAATAGTGCAAATATGTACTCTCATCTCATTGTTGTTCTGATGTCTTTTTTCAGTCTGCACTTTGAGTGATGACTCAATGTATATATAAATGCATGTTTCAATGCATATATATATGAAAATGAGCAGGGGTCATTTATTGACAAAACATGGACATATGCACATATTATCTTTTGAAAATAAATTAATAAATAAACACAAACAAAAAGCAAGCCTTACTTGGTAACAGGAGGAGCAAAAAGGGATCAACTAAATTCATAAAATGTAAAAAGCTGTAGTCATTCAAACAGGTACAAATGGCTAATATTGTGAAGATGTGGAGATGATCATCAAGCAGAGCCATACAATAGGAGTACATACATAAATATCTCATTATATTCACAAAATATACACATAATATAACAGTATATGGCATTCACTGTCTTCTAAGGTGTGGTAAAAACTTCTAGGCAAATAAGAAAAACAGAACAAAACATTATTCGATAAAGAATCAATAAGCCATGTCTGTGGAATGACCAAAAAAATAAAAATAAAAACTGCAAATGCCAATTTGTGGCCAAAGTCACCAGAACAATAGAATTCTATTTTATATAGAGTCCGTTATCTTCTACATTCAACAACCCTACCATACACATAAAGGGTCAGAGTTCATGCATATGTGATTCTTGCAACTAGGCTTTGGGTAAATGCATACAAGTTCAGTCAGTATAGAAAAAAAAGTTTCTCAGCACTGTTTAAACTGATTATTTGACTGAATATTGTTCTGCAGAGAAAATGCCCAGTCACTGCTGGAGGTGGAACAAAGTCAGTGCTCCGAGGCTCCATTGGGGTTGCACCAATAGTTCTCTGGCAGTCTGATTTCACTGGCAGTTCCACAACACAGCCTGACATACAGGGCATTAAGGGTTGAAACGTCCCATCTCTTCAGCCTCTGCCTCATAGACAGAGGGGAAGAGGGTGATGAATAAAGTAGGGAAAGAAGGAAGATACAAGGACAGTTTATAGAGACTGCCATTATTGTTACTTTAGTCTTCTAATTTACATGTGAAAAAAAATGCACAACAGGTTTTAAAATGAGCAAATCTTTGAAAATCAGTTTACAAAGATCGTAGATCACAATACACTTTATCTCAGAGTCAACTGAACAAGGATCTCAAACACAATTTACCTAGAACATCAGATTTTTCATGTAGGATACAAGACATTCTATCTTTCACAGATCTACAAACTTATTAAAACAGAACAAGCAGAACACGTCTTTGCTTAACCCTAATAAAGTGGCTAACCTAATGGCAACTGTGATCATACCATGCAGTGATGGCATACAAAACAGCTATGTATAATCCTTGGCAATATTCAAAGACCCTTCTATTAATGTATTATTATTATTATTATTATTATTATTATTATTATTATTATTATTATTATTATTATTATTAACAGATTTAAAATACTAATTTAAAAAAAAAAGAAAACATTTGCATCCTACCAACATTTTCTATGAAATTGATCTGAACCTTAGAGTTCAAACTGATTTATTATTGCATTTTTTGTTGCATTGCATATTGTCTTCATTTGACCTTTGCATTACTGATTATATCTGTGTTTTCACAAATGTTCATATAAGATACAATAATTACATAAAATGATTGAATACTATTAAACATGATGTTTCTTGTTTCAAACTGAATATTCAAAACTGAACAAGAAGATGGGGAAAAACTTCTCCACCATGAAGTTTGTTTATGTTTCATCAATATCAAACAGCCACTCAACAGACACAGACTTCAGACTTCATACAATCTTTTGGTGCTGTAGTCAGGTGTTTTTTTTTTTTTAATTTAATATGAATAATAATTATTAATACTATCAAATATTAAATAATATTATTTTTTGTGTCTTTGTCAATAAAAGCGCTTTAAATCAAAACACCCTTCGTGCATGATGCATGCAATGAGGCAGTAAACACACTGGTTTAGATGTAGACACCACATATCTTGAACATGTTACCCTTTGTACTTAATTGGAAACACTGCATAATCATATGCTAATCCACATAAGTGGATTATTAATGAATATGTCTTGGCATTTTGTATAATTGGTGATGATAGGTTTAATTTTCTATTTCTGCTGCTTTTTAATGAAAAACTAGAGCAATGGCTGTCATCTTGACAAATTATTGGGAACCAATGCAGGAATCATTTAACTCCAATTAAAATTATGAAAAAAAGGAGAAAAAATAAGTATTGAATAATAAAATGCTTACATTAGCATATAAAGGTTTAAATATTTTCTGTGAAAAGGGGGTTATTGCCATGCCTCACTGTATTAACTGGTTGCAAGTAATTTTAGTAATTTACTTGCAACCAG
>NW_005187427.1:2023070-2035209 GCF_000239375.1 Pundamilia nyererei | reverse complement strand
TATATATATATATACTTCTAGGATATATAATTTGACCCCCAAATCGTAACAAACATAAAGTGTAAATAAGTGGTATGCGTGGATGTTTTTAACCCTCTAGTAACTGTATGCACACGTTTTTTCCATCTGCATCTGCATGTGACACTAAATATTCAGTGCAGCCAATGAATCTGTGGAACACACCATCTAAACCCTTTGAAGATTTTTCTTCACATCCTCTATACTCCAGCAGAGGGAAATTAAGCCAATGAACCAAAAAATAGAGTGTTGGAAGGGAAAAAATGAATAGTGGAAAGTAGAGCTGGCAGTGAGAGAGTTCCTGCAATTCAGTCACTCAGTCACAATGGATGCAGTATCAGGACAAGTACACTTATTCCCTTACATGTGTTCTAAATATTGAAGCAGGAAATGTGTCATTTTAACCACAGATGCAATATCATTCTGATGTCTGGAACTGCATGTGAATTGCATGCACACAGAAAATCAATACATACAACAAAGTGGATCTTTGTGGATGCTTTAGCTCTTGCTCTCCCAAAGTAGGTCCTACCCCAGCTATTACTAATGGGTAATTTTTTTTTATATCTCAGAGATTTGAAATGAATGAAAAAGAGTGGTAGAGAGATGTAGTTTCTGCTTTAAATTATACCAGAGCATGGGGCTCTGGAGCTCATATGGCTTTGAGTTGCCTGGTCAAGTTGGCAAAAGGATCAGGTACATCTGCTCTCAAAGCACTTGCTTTCCATGCAACAAGATAAAATGAAATACAATGCACTGAGGTGGCAAAAAGAGAGCTTGGCAAGTATTTTTTTTCTTTGTGTGAAAATCCAGTTTATTAAGTGATCAGATTGCTCTATGTGGTGAATCTCCCCATAAATGTTCGATCTTCTCCAGCACTAGAATCCGGCAACCTGCTTTTTTTGTTTGTTTGTTTGTTTTTTTAAATATATTTTTGCTTTTGTCGTGTAACTTATAGACGAAGTTTAGTGGCAAACTTACTCTATATTATATTTTTAGATTATATCTGCTTTGCTATTAGGAAGGGTTCAATGGGTTAATGTTAGCGATTGTGATTTGCAAGATAAAGAAGAAAGTCTACAGGTAGCCTTGAAGCCTTTATCTGGAGTCTTTCTATACTATGTTTGCTTGTATTTGCAGCCATATAAAAGTCAGTGAGCTGATATTAAATTAGAAAATATTTTATCTGAATAAATGGATAAGCATAATATTTTTGGCAGTTCAAAAATAACTTATAACTTTTATAACTTATAGATGTGTGGCTGCCCTAGTTCTGCAGCCAGGTAAACATATCCTACAATTAATATCTCAATCTCCTGTGGTATTCTTTCTGGATTAAGGAACTAGATCTGTTCAAAATGTAAATAACAATGATTAGAGATGGGTCAGATAGAGCCAAGTGACTAAGCAGCAGTCAGTAGTAGAAGGGAATATAATGTCCAAATAGGTGGTACATCAGGTCAGGAGCATGACCAGAGTCATGGTTATCTTTTGTTTCATGTACTGTGTAACTCCAGGTTCAGACTTTTCGCTTACATTCTGAAGTGTTTAAGGGGAAGCATTTGGCACAAATAATCCGGCTTGTGTTGCAATGTGTACATAGCAGTTTTTTGTCACTTACCACCATTATTACTTACCTACATGAGTTGGCTACTTGATATGATAAATGGAGTAGGAGCATTGTAAGTAGTGCAAAACATCAAAAGAACTTAATAACTTACTTAACTAGGTTTTGCTTTTTTATGGAGAAGTGGAACTTTTTGTTTGTGCCTCTTAAATTTATATCAGATTAGCCATAACAATGAATCTAATTGCCTAGCACTGGGTTCCACTTGATCTGCAAAAGCAAATCTAACCTGTCCAGATATGGACATGGGGTGTCTGAGGCTGGGTGTCCTCTGGTGCCTGGCTTCTTTAGAGTGTATCTCCTGTGAATTTGTGGCTCATTCTGGAGAATTCCACTGATTCATCATCAGATAAGTATCTGGGAACTTTTGTCTTTGTTGTGTTCTTCACCCATTCCTGAGGAGTTTTTATATCACGGGGGTAAATTATACAGCTTGGGAAGGTTGCAGTTGTTGGGGAATGTTGTTGCAATGGTGGGGTGTGCTTAGTCGGGAACAAAGGTTAGGTAAGCAGTTCAAGTCAAAGTAAAATCCATATGAATGTCAGAGCCCAAGGTTTCCCAGAAGAGTGCTGCATTTAAATGAACTGATCAATGTTGTTCACTTCAACGGTCGCTGGTTTTAAGGTTGTGGCTGATACATATAAATGTAAATGTATGCATGTAAGTGTGTGTGTGCCATCCAGAAGAACAAACACTAGGCCTAGATGGTATCCCTGTAAGACAAAAATCAGAGAAGAAAATGTTGAATTAGTAAAAATTATTTAAAATAAAATAGAAAGCATCATGATCATGAAGAATGGATTTTAACACATTCAACTAAACTAATATATGCTTACAGAAACCTACACATGCATACCTATTCAAATCTGCATCTGTCCATATCTGCCTGAACACCATTCCAGACTGAATTTAAAGGTAAAATTAATCTGAAATTATTCAGTGTCTCACTGCCACTGTTCTCCTGAAAGACTTTGTGAAACCCATCTGGAAAACTTAGCTAGGTAGTTTACATCTTTACCATCTCTGCCTTATGTGTTGAAGCCAGTGACACTTTTGACAGCACTGAGAGCCATTTTTAGCCAGAGAACTTTACATGCCTGCTGGCAAAAGTTGGAGGTTTTCTGTGTGTTTTTAGTTAGAATTCACTGCAATACAAAAATGAAAACAAAATCTTTAATAGTTTCAGTATGCAAATGTATTTTTTGTGTCTTTTAACTTCATCCTTTATATCATCAAGTTTTAACTGTGATATGCTGAGACAGATTAAAAATAGGCATTTAGCATTTGTAAATCCAGTAGACATAAGTGTTTAATCATAGTGTCATTCCAGTCAAAAGTAAAACACAGTGGAGTATGACAACAAATGTACCATTGTATACTGATTTGTTATAATTTATTGTCACTGCCTTGTATTATTGGTACACTCTGGGGTTTAAGAGGGCTGGAATGATCTAGAATAGCATTACAGAATCTTCGATTCAATGACTAAATAAATCTGATAGTTAGTATTTTGTATGAAACTGCCTAACTTACTAACTCCATCTTTCCAGCTGATGCTACAGTTAATTCACCACTTGACCCTACCCTACCTACTGCAGCCCCTTCTCCACCATTGATTCATTCCTGTTATGCATTCAATCGAATTCAACAGTCGCCTCAATGCGTTTTATATTATAAGGTAGACCCTACAATAATACAAACAGAGAGGAACCCAACAATGAAATGACCCGCTATGGGCAAGCACTTTGGCGACAGTGAGAAGGAAAAACTCCCTTTTAACAGGAAGAAACCTCCAGCAGAACCAGGCTCAGGGAGGGGTGGCCATCTTCCACGACCGGTTGGGGTAAGAGAAGGAAGACAGTATAAAAGACATGCTGGTGAAGACAGCCAGAGATTAATAACAAGTATGCAGATATCAATAATGTTGCACCAGCAGTACTTCAGCATCTAGCTAGCACTACAAAATAACTTTTTTATGGGTAATCTCAAATGAAACCTTTCTAGCAGTTCAACAAACATCACCAGTGACAAACAGGTTCTCTGTGCAGTTTGGCACAGAATCTGTGTGCTAGCTAGATGTGCACAGTTCACGTATTTTCCAGGAAGAACAAAGATGTTTTAAAACGTCCCACTTTAGGTGGAGAAAAATGCAACAAAGAGAGGACACTGAGAGATTACTTTCAAATGTAAGTGCTGCTCAGCATGTGACATTTGGTAAGCTGGAAATTTAAGGCTTAGGACTAATTCATATTAGCTTTCAGTGGATCTCTATATGATTTATGGCTAAAGTTGGCAATTCATATAATGAAATCTCTTTGACAACAAATTAAATGATGATTGAAATTCATCTTATTTAAAGTCAAGGAGGATACCAGGTGCCGGCCAAACTGGGCAGGGTGCAATAGACTTATTGGGCACATTGTACAGTAGGCAGACTCTTTGCTACACAACTGTTGGGTTGAGCTAGCAGCAGTGGCATCATAAGAAAGATAGACATGAAACTCAAACAATTTCTAAAAATGAAATTCATGGGAGATTTTATAACAGCAAATATGCTGGAAAAAGTGAAAAAAAAAGTCTTATTTATGGGCAAAGTCAACAAATATTTAAGTATATTCGATTGGATTTGGATATTTTGTACATGCAGTTTTTATGGTCCCCTGACCATTGAAATGAAGGGTAATTTTGATAATGTTTCAAAATAATTACTAAAATAACTGCCCCAAATTTGATTCATTGTCGTTGCTAAGTAACAGGACTTGTTTCGAGATGAGGTCGAGCTGAATTTGAATTTCTTTAGCAACTCTTCTCAATTTCCATGTTTACAAAGGCTAGGTTTTGGAAAGCAGCCATAATACAATATTTCACGTAACTCCTGCATATACTATGTAGCATGTACGACAAAGAGCAAAGGAAAACCTAAAGAAGGAGCAACATTTATATGAATATACCCTACAAAATTATTGTAAGACTTAGTTGTAAATGAGTCTTTTTCCCCCTTTTGCCCCCTTACCTACACTACCTCCACTTGGCAAAGCCCATTTGGCGACCCCTGGGAACACTGCATAGATTAAACAAAACAATTTGCAATATACATGTGTCCAGGTGACAGAAATTATATATGTGACATTTGCTACGACATTTGTCATTCCATTCTCACAATATTTTACTGTCAAAACAATTCGTATGTCTTTAAGAAAAAGATTCAAAGAGTCTGACTTGAAATGAATCATCAGTCTTGTTCTAGGGTGCACTGACAGGTCAAAGAACTGCAGACAGGCTCTTAAAGGAAGTGAACTTGTGACCTTTTGGTAACAGCACCATTTATCTTAAAACAAGGCTGCCTTTCCTTATTAACTGCATTTGTTCAACTAACCAAATGACAAATTTGCATCTGTACAGTTGCTAAAGAGGACTGATCAGCAAAGCACTGGGAGAGTCCCACAGAGACAAGTCTCTTCTTTGCAGTTGAAAGCCTGGGTGATTAATGCTGAGAAAATGAGGTAGAGGGACAGCACTCTGCTTAGCCTGTCAGGCTGTCCCGTTTTATCAAGGAAGATTCAGACTGCAGACTGTGCACCATGGCAGAGTGGAAGATGTGGTAATATAGTGGAGAGATGGTGACTGAGAAAGGAAGCGTTTAAAAGAGTGACACTAGATAGAGTAAGAAATAGAAAAAGCAAATGGGAGCAAGGGGTGATAGACGATGCGAAAAAAAGAAAAAAGAGAACAGATTTCTTGTTTGATAACAAATTATCCTATTAAGATTTGTAAATGCTTGTGTTTTTTTTCTGCATGAGTGTGCACACAGGCTTCCATGCAAACAAAGGTAGATGTGTGATAAACGCCTGACAGACAAAGGCAGATGTAAACAGTTCTCACAAGACCCAGGAGAGAAAAATGATAGATAGGGGATCACTGTTTATATCGGTCTTCTCTACTCCCTGTATGAGTGGCCTGTAATTGAATGATCATTACACCAAAGCTATGGCTATGGCCCTGCAGTCGAAAATAGGAATTGAGTTTGAAAGAGCATTTAGTGGTTTTGATTTATGAGCAACAATAGGGAAGTTGTTTTTTCAAGCCTGGAACTCTGATGGCCAATAAAGAGGAGCAAGGCTTATCGCCTGCTGTACCCACTCTGACACACATACACCATTTAGCCTGCTAGGCAGCCAGCAACCAGTCAACCAACCAGCTGGGGCCCTTCACGGAAGGAAGTGTTTTCAGCAAATTTGTTTCCTTCATGTCTCGCCCTGAATGGTGCTATTCATTAAAATAGCCTGCAGTCGGTAGGCACTGCTGCCACGGCACATTTATACACTTGTATGCCTGTATCCTCACTGAAGTAGACACACACTTGCACACAAATCCACCTGCATATACACTCACAGCAGACCAAAATCTTTTCTTTTGGTTCACCTCATCTTTGCAGGAGGCCCTTCAATAAAAAAGCAAAGACACAAAGAGAGAAAAAGGGTCTGTTGCTTGCACAGCTATCTGCTTTCAGTTAGGGCCGCTGGAGTTGTATATTTATTTCTCTGAAATGAAAAGAGCTGCTCACTTTCATTTAATGGATAAAATATTTGGATTCATGTGGGTCTTACTGAGAATCAAGAGGTTACTAGTGTAGGTGGTGCTGCACACAAGAGCAAAGAAATGTAAAGTGTTAACTGTGAAAGTATTGTGCAGTGGACCGTGTTTCAGTCATAATCTATAGCGCTCCCGCTATTTTAACTGTAATTTAACTTATAATTTTAGGCAGTGTTTGCACCACTTTAGCCACAACTCAAAATATCAGCCAAATATATCTCAATTATCCCAGGCAACAAGCAAATTAGGTAAAAATGCAATTCACCATTCAGGTTCTCACCCACGTTGATATGGTTCTCTTCATTCATGCTGATAATCAGCATGTTTAATTGAGGAAAGGGTGAACTTTACAATACCAAACTGTTTATTTATGGAGAAAAGTCAACTATTGGCAGCTTTATAACCTCTTTATTCATGTTTACCTCCATGTGGCATAAAGATTGGCAGCAAATTTCAGTGTGATTTTACTTGTAAAGGTTATCATTTGGGTGAGTCTGTTGGCAAGATGCCAAAAGTGAATTATCAAGCAATTATGTATATTTCATAATAACAAAATGCATGCCAAGAAATGTTTTATGACTGTTTTTAGTGTTTTAGAAATCATCATTATGTCAACAAAAGCGTTGTGAGTTTTTCTCTGCACTTGTCTATTTTCATGGAATGGATTGAGGTGCAGTACTGTTACTTTTTAGAGTCATCTCAGCAGATAACTGCCCAGCTCCTGACATGACGAGCACACAAAAACTTCTGATCATCCTGCCAGGAACTCTATTCCCTTGCCAAGCCCGATAGTAACTTATTGCTGCCTCTGAGACCCACTGTGATTTGAAAAGAAGTAATTTTGTTCCAAAGATGTAATATCTACTGCTGAAAAAATGGATAACATTTTAACAGGTGCATCTCTTCGCAGCATATCACTGTCAATAAGATTATTTTCCCCAAAAAGGGTCTGTTTGCGGTTGTTGTCTTCTGCTGACTTGCCAAGTTCGCAAGTAGGATTTCAGACATGAGATGTTCTGTATTGGAGAAGACCTTCTGATCTTTCTCAGGATGAATATAAGAACCATCTCTACAACACCACCTGCAGCAAGCGTGTTCAGTGGCAGTTTTTGTCGATGTTAGACGATTCAACTCTTACAGTCATGTAGCCGTTATCGATCAGAATGACAACCTGTGGTTATACTTGTTCTTTGCACTAGCTGCTTCTAAGACCACTGGGGGTTTCAGTTATTAGCCCTGGGGCTCTGTGTATTGTATCACCTCCTTCTTGCCTTTCATCAATCCTCCCCACTCACTGCACTTTCTCAGTCACACTTAAATGCACTGTATGTGAAGAAATTCCTCTGTGACATATGCACATGAATTCCAAAAGAAACACATGCATACTTTATTATATGCCATTTTCTTATTTTTAATTGCTCCTGATTCCCAGAGCTGAAATGCTGTCACTCTGCAATTTTTCTACAGGACGTTTGTCAGGATCTCCTTTCAAGCTTGCAGTTCCTATCAATTAACAGAAACAGTTAGGAGAGTGTCACTAAGCGGGTTAGTCACACACAGCTATCCTGATCCCTTCCAACACTGTCATGTCATCTGACTTGTCTCAGCTCATGCCAGGGGCTTTTCTCTTTTTAGAGAAAGAGCAAGAAAGGAGAATAAAAGGAGCTGAACCCACACAGTTGAAAAGCCCCAGAGTCAGAAGTGTTGATGCACATTGATAGTGTGCATATCGATAGTGTGAACATAAATGCACAACCAGGCAGACACATTTGTTTAGAGCATATGGCCGGGACAAATCAAGCACACTAAGTTGCACACATACACAATAAAGTGAGCCTTTTTATCTCTAACTAGTATAAATCTCAACATCCTATCAAAGTGTCATACGGGAGCTATAGATGTAATATAAGAGAGCACAATGCATCTCATGATGTCATCAAAAGAACCATAGCGCTATTTGTGCTTTAGCAATAACAAAGCCAAGACGCAGCACGACTGCTGTGTATATCAGCAATAACTGTAAGTTATGTGCAGTATACAATTTAAAAGACAGCACCTGAAAAAACAGAAAAATAGATTCAGATTTAGTTTACTGTGTTGTACTATAAGTATTCATAATATAGTCTGTTGTGAGTATTAGCCTCTCAAGTTGCTGTTTCAAGTCACATCCTATATATGATTTGATGCTGTTTACTAAACTGATTTAGTGTAAGCTTAAGGTGTATTGTTTGAAAGCTGTCGCCTTCGCTGAATTCAATATGTAGAAATCCTGATGTTTGACAAAAAGCTAAAGGATTTCTTTGAGATCACATTTTGTATGAAAATTTGAACGAAAATTTTAAAAAACTAAATATTAGTGGGAGCTTAGTTAGCAAACAGCAAAGAAAAGATCATCATACAGAGTGTGTGTCTGATCAGGACCTGGTGTCCACATATGTGGAAATCACATTTTGGGTTATTTAGACCAAAATACTGAATTTTGCTCTACAAGGTCCTGATATCTACTTACGAGGACATTATACTGCTACTGTTCTATGAAAATTTTAAACGAATATGCTCATATGTGGCTCTCATTTTTCTTAAAAACAAAAATAAGGCAAAAAACAAAAATCTGGTAAATCTTTGTTTTTACATTCATCGGGCCCCAATATGTCCAAATATCAAAGAGAAATTAAAAATCCATGCAGTGGAAGAGTTCGGGTCTTAGGAGGTTAAAAAGTGGATTGATTAAAAAAGTTAGCATGATTCAATAACAAACTTTAAATTTTCATTAGACTATAAATTAAAGTTTTAATAAGACATTAAATTAGCATTTGAGATAATAAACCTATCAGGAAAGTGTTTACTGAGGTCACAGATCAAGTGAGTAGAAGGTTTGTTTTCTGGTAGATTAATGAAGTTGCCAATTATAAAGAGAGCAAGCGGTCCCTTTTTACCATATATTTCACTTAATGTGACTGCAGATTCAACATAAAGTTAATTTTGCATTCAATATGACTTGAAATTCCCAAATGAGACCATTAAGTCATTAGTGAAATGTTGACTGAGACAATAAATTATGCGTGAATTAGGCTACTTTTATCCTAGTCTTCTCTACACTTTGACTTGTTTTAAGATAGGAGAGCCAGCCTCTGCTGGCCATTACAGATATTGCACAGTTTTGTACCACATTAGCCCAAATATAAGAGAATTATGACTTTATAAAGAGGTCAAGCAATTATACATTGATTATGTTTTCTTTATTTTCTCTGGCTTGGACAGGCATGGCTCATTAAAGCTTTGCACACAGCTATTATGCCTGTTTACAAGTGCAATCTATGCATGGCAAATGATGGCTAGGAGATATATTTTTAGTAATGTTGCTAAGAGAAACAGAAGATAATTGCATGTTCATCCTATTTGGGCAAGAATTCATTATGTATTGAAAGTACATACTCATAAAACCTGTAAATAATGCAGTCCGTTCAGTATCAACCCCGTGACCAGTCTCTAACACGTTTGGAAAAAGTCATATTGGAAAAATTCTCTGTAAGTTGAAAGATCTTTGTGTATTTGATGAATAATATATGCCCTTCCAGAATAGCAAATGCACAATGAAGAAAGAAAAAAATGTAAAACAATATATATAATGAATACTTCACATTCCCATATTCTGTTTTCTCTCTCTGTCTCTAACTTCCTTTATCTCTTACACACAGAGACCCATTGATATACAAACACACAAGTACACACACACACAGCAGACAAACTTTAGAACACAGATGGGTATATTTTCAGTTATATTTTGCTCAATAGCCAAAGGTCCCTAAGCGCAACAAAATCCACCAATAAGGAAGACAATATAAGCTATTTCTCACACACTTGGAGACTTAGCAAAATGTAAACTTCCAGAACCACCTGCCCACATAATCAGCATACTGCCTTTCTTTTCATCCAAAACTCTCACATTTTTCTTGTTTGTGAGAAATGTGTATGCATGTATGTGTATTGTATTATTGTTGTGGGGACATAAACCAGATTACACAGTCATATTGTGGAACCTTATGAGCCTTTTTTGAGCAAAAAGCATGTTTTGCGTCTTTTAAAATTTACCACATATTGACTCTTCAAGTTTATTATGAAGATCTGGAATCAAAGTAGGTAATTGTAACTGATGAAAAGACTAACACCAACTGCGTGTGAGAACCTCAGCATGCAAACTTGACAGAGAAAAGACTTTCTATTACAGTTTGGTAATACTGTGGTAGTGTGGTATTAATATGAAAGTAGCAAAATAACTAAACCTGCAGTTTCCCATCTAACGTCCTCACTGCTCCTTCAGACTCCACCTTCTCACCCAATATTATTATTACTCAGCTATTACTATTACTCTATTACTCAGCTAAAGCTGCTGATTATGCATGATATTACTTAGTTATTACTTTGATATTAATTTGTATTTAAGTCATAGTAAACTCCTATTTCCATATTATTACCTTGTCATTTCCACCTTATTACTCTATTATTACCACACTGTTACCAAGCAGTAATGTAAAGTGCAAATAATTTTCTTGTTCATATGTCAATAATTTGATGAACATTCCATATATCATTATATCTTATATAAGTACAGAAGCCGTACATTTGTTTCGTAGTAGTCAAGTTAATGCTTGACCTCTGACCTTGACCTTGAGGCTGAGATCTGTGAGATTCAAACTTGTGTGAGATTTTAGTAGATGTACCAATGGTGCTAATTTGATACTACTATGTTGCGTTGTTCTCAAGTTATTGCATTCACAAATTTGGGTGTCGACGCCGCCTGCCCGCCCACCCACCCACCCAGCAGGTTGCCGACAATATCCCATCAGGCTTTCATGGCCGAGTGGGGGGAAAAAAACCCATTCAGTTATATTCAGCAAGGCAGTAGTCATCCTAAAATCTGTCTGTTGTCTCTCTACAAACACATAAAAACAAATGCTGGAATCATTTGTAACAACATGCCATCTGTTCACCTGGACATCTCCATTGTGTCCTTGGTAAGATAGACAATCCAGTAGACCAGGTTGAAGGCGCCAAACGAAAGGGGGAAAAGGATGCGTGAGTATTTGTCGATGATGCTGGTGCCAGTCAGAACATTGTTGGCCGGTACAGCCGAACCTTGCTGGAGGAATGCTTGGGCATTGACCGGTGGGTTGGGAAATGTCTTGGCAGGGCGCTCAAACATCGGGGTGGAGTTCATCCTCTTCTTAAGCACACTACTGGCATCCACCTTGGAGAGGAAAATAAGAACGATACAAAGTATATAAAGACCAGGGAAAAACAAAATGTTATAATGTCAGTATCTTATAACATCAATGCTAGTTAGTGTTAAGGGAGGAAATAAGGAAAAAAGGAAAAATCCATTCTGATGATAGTGGTGTGTTTAACATACTGTAAATAGATAAGTCCATATGTTCTATGGAGCATGTGATCTATATCTAAAATGAGTATGAGTATCACAGTAATTACACCCAGCAAAGAAAATCAATGATGTTTTGATTTTGATTGAAACTTCAGCCCATTCTGTCAAGGCTGGTGTAGTTGTGGGAGGCAAACAAACCATATTAAACAAAAGAAGCTCAATATATTGACGCATGGGTTTCTCACGCCTCATCAACTTTGAGTAAACTAGTGTGATCGCAACACATGCTCCCTGCTCCAATAGTTGTAAATCATGTACAGTATGTGTACAGAAAGTAAGGGGAGTGTACATCTGGAAAATGGGTCAAGTAACAATGTGTTGCCTCCAGGTAGAGTAAGTGAGAAAGAACATGTTCCCTTTTAAAGGAACAAATTTCAGCATAAAAAAATACAGTCATTCCACGATGGCCTTTTATTGATCAGCAGCTTCACTGAGTAAGCACTGAACTTTATAATAATATA
>NW_005187427.1:2008117-2021882 GCF_000239375.1 Pundamilia nyererei | reverse complement strand
GAGCAAGATTTTGAATTCAATTCTGGATTTAACAGGAAGCCAATGAAGGGAAGCCAAAACAGGAGAAATATGCTCTCTCTTTCTAGTCCCTGTCGGTACTCTTGCTGCAGCATTTTGGATTAGCTGAAGGCTTTTCAGTGAGTTTTTAAATGTGTTTATCATTTGAGGAAGTTCACAGGAGTGCAAGTCACAAACATTTGATATGCAGGTGTTGGACAAAGATAAAAAAGCTAATGTTTGAGCAGCATTTTAAACCTTTCTATTCTCTTTAAGCTGTATTATTATGGGCTTGATGAATATATCAAGCTCTGTAAAATTCTATAGCAACACTGGGGAAGGGCTGTGAGAGAGAGAGCAGGTCCAGATGATCTAACCACCATTACCACCAGTCATTTTCGAGGTTAAGTTCACTCTTCAGTGAATAATAGTGTATCCTCTTATCTGTGAGTGGTGTACTGTATGCTTCACAACACCAGGCTGTAGCTTCAAATGTCAGCTACCTGTTTCTGTTTCCCTTTTAGGTAAGAACATGCAGTGAGTACACACACCGCATGCATTACTTCTGCATGGTGTACTGCACATGTCTGCAGTTGAGCCAAATGACAAGCTATTGCTCATGATGACAACAGGATCTCTTGGCTTCCTCTTAAATCTCATGGGAGATCAAGTCCTTGTCCCTTATTCACTGCTCTAGTTTTCAACAGACTCACAGAAAGGTTGGGTGCTGACTAACGGATATATGGATCATGTTTGGATGTGGGTCTCCGTGAGTAGAGCAGGTTAAGAGCTACACACGAGTGTGTTTATGTTTCATAGTGTGCGAGGGGGTTAATAGACAGCACGATTTCACTTTCTGTCCACTAAGGAGCCTCATCTCTGTGGGTGTTTGGATGTAAGTGGGTGAATATATGTAAATAATTATTACAAATTAAAAGCCATGGATATTACACACACAGTCACACACAACAGTTATGATCCAATAAGATGAACCATCGAAGGATACGGATAAATGAATGAAAAGACAAAAAATTTCCTGATCATTGTCATTTTGCACATTTAAACCATATTAATCTCACAATCTCACAGGGTTCACGAAACTGTTTTTTGTTTTTGTTTTGTTTTTTTACTTTTATGTACAGTACCAAGAGATTACTGGCAGAGAAATAAGGATAAGAAACAAATTGTTCACACATATATCAAAGCCTTCAAAAACACTGGTGACAACATAACTCTTTTAACCTCGCAAATTCAGTAACACAGAGATCTTGCCCTAGGCGAAGTGAATTCAGGTGACTTCTTTGAATCATAGCATGGTTGCTCAAGGTGATTGCACAGTTTAAGGCACAGTTGCACATTTTAGATGACTAAATTAATTTGCATGACTAAATTACATTGCAAAACTGCTACTAGTATGACTTCTGAAAATTTCAATAAAGAGTTGGTGGGAAACAGTGGGAGGCATGCAGTTCTGCATAGTGTATGGGAAAGTTACTTAACTTTCCTACACTACTGCCATTATGGGAAGTGAAAGTAGGCTAATGACATACATTAACTGGCTTAATGGTTGTAGCTTGTTTCTAAAAAGTTCTTAAAAATACAAAATTTCCCAATGATTAAGCCTGGCATGCAGTCATTTTAGGCTTGGAAACTTTAACTGTGCTGAATAAAAAATGAATAGGCTAGAGATGTAAGCTTCATGTAGCGCCGGTCCCTGGTGGTTTGATTATTTCCTGTCTCATGTTGACTGAAAGATAACAGTTGTTCAGTGTTTTTCACAGCAGAATTTTCTCCAAAAACTGGATGTCCATCGAATTACCATGACTAAATTATTATTTAATAATACCGTTGATAAAGGTGGATATTTATGGTTATGCTTCACATACTGAATTATTATAGAGTTAGCTATAAACATAGAAAAATAGGGGGTGGGGGGGTGGAAGACTGCTAAATGATGTAGAAATAGAAATTTCTAAATAAATACCTGTAATCAGTGCATTCAACAAGTGTTACTTCATTACAATTTTTTTATTAGTCCTTCATTTATTCAGGTAAAAAAAAAATCTGATTGAGATCAAAAAATCTCATTTCCAAGAGAGACCTGACATCTTGGCAACAAAAGTCAAAATGTTATGCACCATCCATGACGCTACTTTTTAGTTAGTGTTGATCCCTGAACCTGAAAATCCTCTCTTTCAGTCTAGTTATTAAGCCGACAGGACAGCAAAAGAATTTCCTTAAAAATGTCCTGATTTATTCAGTGTCTCATCGCCTAAGCAATCTTTTCAAATTCTGTGATTGCAAGTACCCGTGGCTCAACCTCTGCATAAAGATCACATCTTTCTATCTCTCACCTTATTTTTTTTTCTTAATATGAAAAAAATATTTTCTTTATTTCCAGCACTAAATACTGCACCACCTACTCACCACTGGAAATGCATTCAGCACCCGTTACTCACACTGACAAACACTCGATCCCCCATTATGTTTACAGTTGTATATTTGATTCATTAACTGAACCAATTTGCTTTTGTGAGGTTTCCATGCCTGCTGTGTTTTACATGACAGTCATAACAGGTCGTGGTCTTTTAAATCGTGACTGGTAGATGGCTATTTCTATTCCCAGTGATACGCCATTGTTGTGTTTTTTTTCTATGTAATAAAGAGTCTTTCCTCCTACATATTTGGTGAAAGCAGTCATTTTCCATGATGCATCCCTCCCACTCTATTTCTCCTCTCAGTGTAACTTTAATGCATACACACACACACACGAATGCAAACTCACATAAAACACAAAAAACAAACCACACTGGCCCATCATCCATCTCTCCATCTTGTTCCATATAAAAAATAAAATTTTTTTTTTTTTTTTTTAAATGGACTGTGCCTGCTTTCTCAGCCCCCTCTCTGCTTTATTGTGGTGGTGGTTGCCCTCCTTCTTGTGAGCGTGCAGTGATATGCTGGATATTCCCTTAATCTATGGCTCTTACATAATCGGCAGCAACATCATTCACTGAGCCACTGGCTGTCTCCCCGTGTCACTCACTGTGGTTATCACACAGTTACAGGGATGAATAAAGGACTGGGAGAAAGGGTTGGATGGATGATATACTGTAGCTAGATGGATAGATAAGGCATTGTTGAAAGCGATGAGTGAACTATATGGATGCAGGGGACATCGTTTGTTGCCGATGATGTATATACACGGGTTGGTTAGGTGTGTGTTGCAGATAATATCTGCATGTGAGTTATATGAGTGCAAAACTGGAAAAAGTGAAGGTTGTTATGTTTCACTGTTTATGTGTGGACAGCACATTCAAGCAAAAGTAGCAGGAGAGACGCAGAAGGGAGATCTGTGTGTGTGTGTGTGTGTGTGTGTGTGTGTGTGTGTGTGTGTGTGTGTGTGAAGTAGAGAATAGAGGTCTTACAATAGTAGCATAGAGCAGAGAGAGGAAGCAGGGAAACGCAATATTGTAACATTTAAATGATCAAAAGGGTGAGATAGAAGCATTGGATAAATTGCAAACAAAAGCATGATTTTGTGATTTTTCATGTATTGTGTTCTATTTACATTATAGATGTGGCAAATGTCGTATTTGTTCTGTCAGCAAAAAATACGACAGAAAGAATTTAGGGGAAAAAGGTTAAGAGTAGAATCAAATCTATTCTTGTCAAGCAGGACCAACATGCTAAAGCAGGGGTAAGGTCTCCCATTGCTCACAGAACAACCTTTAATTTTCTTTGCAGAATTTCACAATATATCACAAACACTGCATTGACATGATTACTTCATGTATGCAGCAGGGACTTGGCATGGTCTACACTTGTTAAAGCCTGCCTTTCTCATTTACATTCAAACAAAAATTTAAGATTTTTTTCAGGTAATTTGGTATTTCTCTTATGTTTCTGTTTATTATATTTGTTGAATGTCTTTCATGAAAGGCTTTGCTGTTAAACATTTTTTAAAATATTGTTATTGTTCTTTTTATTAGATATTCGACTGAAGACAACACTCATGTATCGAAAAAAAAGTTCTTTAAATTGAAAGGCTGTTTAAAATAAAGTGAACAAAAACACGAATCTGCCGTAACACTAAAATGGGAACACTTCTAATATTAATAAATTGGAATGCAAACTAAATCTTCACTAAACAGAGGATAAACAACAAATATGAAAATGAAAGTGGTTGGTAAATGGACTACCATTATGGACTATATACCACTTTTCTTAAAGTGCTTTATACAATTTGCCTAATTCACCCCCATTCATTCAAGTACATTTTCCTATGATTTTTTTTCTTTTTGGTAAGTGTTTTTTAATCTAAAATTCATAGAAGTTCTTACTCTTATGGATGCATTGGAGAGCAACTCGGTGTCAGTATCTTGACCAAGGATATTTGGCATGCAGACTGGAGCAACCAGAGCTCAAACAACCAATTTTACCTGCTCTTTCTCCTTCAAAGCGGCCTTTAAGATTTAATAAAGCAGTTTTCGGACACAAGCACAATTGTGTGATCCATCACATTGCTCTGTAGAAAGTCTGATGCTTTCAAATTGCTGTAATTGTATCCCTCCAAGAAATACTGGCCCATGTAGGAGTCTTCTGCTATATGATGGATACAGACTCAAAACTCCAGCTAACTCTTTTTGCATTTGTGTGTCCATGGAGCATTCTCTAAAAAATGGCACAAATAACAGGAGTTGTAGAACTAGTCAAAAAAGACATCAAAGTGTGTGGCTCCGGTAGTGACATGGCTTTTGATGCACACTGTGTTGACGCAATAAGTACAGACTAAGCTTTAAACATTGATCAATGAACAATCATTTGTCATGGAGATATCGGTCACAGTGATGAAATATTCTTGTCATCGCTGGCATGAAGCTGAAACAACTATACGATCATAAAACTGAAGTAAATGTGGTTTAAATCATTTTACACTATAGACAGAATATAGTTCGAATATGTGTTTTCTCCCCACGTGGGTTCTCATAGGGAGTACTACCTACATTTTTCCTACAGTATGGCTTTACAGTGTAGAGTGCTCTAAGATAACTCCTATTGTAAATATCAGAAATGAATTGAACTAAATTTGAATAATTACATTTCAAGTTGTGTGATTCATTGCTGTTTTTCAAGTTCCTTGGAATAAAATGACAGCTCTGCTCTTTATATCACTGCCATCATGAATCATTGCATCAGAGCTCAGTTAACAATGGCTTTTTTTATTATACATACAACTTCGTCAGACACTTTTATATAGTCAGAGTTAGCTAAAAAAAAATTCAGGTGTTCAGGTAATTCAGGTCTTTTTCAGCAAACTCTTTTCTAACTCAGGATTAGACAATTCAGAATTCAAGAATTAGACTCAACGTGAGTTAAGCAAAAAGGTTGCATATTGTAGTACTCGCCTTTTTTAACACAATTACTATTTTTTTTATCTACTGCTCTCCGTTTGCCACACAGATGTGCTTATGTCATGCTGACAGAGCCAGCATAAACTGTGAAAAGAATGAAACGCTGAAATTGTTATATAACAGCACAGAGCAAAGAATGGATTTCGTCAGCTAAAGAGAGACAAACACAAGCTAGACAGGATGAAAAAAAAATACAGAAGCTTAGCAAGATACCAGAAGTCAAGTCAAACCTCAGATCTAAATAAACACAATGATTAGGGAGAAGAACCTGATATGCAATATATAGAGATGATGTCATAATGCGCATGTTATATACCTCAACCTTAGAACCACAAGCACTTTTGGCCACCTCATTTTTGCGTTTTTAGCCCTTCCCAAACAAATGACTCATACTTCACAAAAAAAACTGCTTCCCACCTTCCTTGAGTTATAATTCAGAAAAACCAAAACTAATAAGTAAATTTCTAGAATTTGTGTAATTCAAATAGGGGCATATCAATATGTGCAAGCCATTTCACAGAGCAATTAGTGCAAAAAAATACATAAATACACTTTGCTTAGTATTAGCCAGATGTTACTGAGCCACATTTTTTAAATCCCATGCTTCATTCATTTGCTGGGATTAACCAATTTCTAATGTTTAAAGCTGGAGCTAATACTATACCATCACTTTCTGCATGTCCTTTACTGGTTTAAGTAAAGAAAAGCAAAAAAGTAAAGGTGGCATTTCTCTACTTTTGTGATATTAAGTGATATTAAGATGTTTTATCTGAAAGAAACAACAGCAGGCTGGTCATCTTCAATTAGCTAATTATCAGAATATTTGTTGATACATGTAAACAGAAGTTTGAAAAGGTGAGTTAGACTTACTGAGGACACCTCTACGTCATTCCCTGCGGTCACAGCGGGAGCAGCGGCCGCAGTTGCTGCCTCCTGAGCTGCTGCCTTCATGGCCGCTGCTTTCCGGTGCTCCCTGTTGGCCTGTAAGGTGGAGAAGTAGTTGACGGCGGCAAACTCAATCAGGGCGGAGAAGACAAAGGCAAAGCAAACAGCAATGAACCAATCCATGGCTGTGGCATAGGAGACTTTAGGGAGTGAGTGGCGGGCACTGATGCTGAGCGTTGTCATCGTCAAGACAGTGGTGATACCTGCATATGGGAAGGAGACAGCAGTAGATATATTGTTAAATAAGGATGCTGAGCCTGCCTGTTTAAATTGAGCCTTTTTTTTCTCAAAATCTGTAGATCAAATCTTAGAAATCATTTATCATTTTACCCAAATCTTCACAGCACTTATTACAATGGTGTTTAACACCAAAAAAGAGAAAAAAAACTATTTCACGCATGTCAGGATTTTAAAGAGAAAGCACTGCTGTTCAAACAGAGGGCCAAAGGATTGTCTGAACACATTTTATTGGATGTATATGAGTCAAAAATCGAGCTTTCTGGTTGAAATGAGAAGTTTCTGTTTGGAGAAAGGAGAACACTGCATTCCAGCAAAGGAACCTTATCCCATCTGTGAAACGTGGTGGTGGGAGTATTGTAGTTTGGGCATGTTTTGGTGCATCTGGTCCAGGGCAGCTTGCCATTAGTGATGAAACAATAAATTCTTAATTTTACCAGAGAAAACGTGAAAGAAAAAGACAACCAGTAAACAAACACTGATCGGTCGTTCTACCAAAAAGTTTTTGTAGTAAAAGAAAGATTATTTTTTGGAATCATCAAGGTTCTGATATACATCCAGCAGAAATGATGTGGAAGGATCAGGATAAGCAGTTCACGAGCAAACCCACTAACAGTGCAAAGTTGAAGCTCTTCTGTAAAGACGGATTTGAGAAAACTGGATGTTTAGGTGTTCATTGCTTTTCAAAAAGTAAAAACATTAAAGACACTGACAGTAACAATCCACACACAAATATGCAATACTGGGACATTTGTTCCTAAAGAACAAAAAAGTTAACAATTTAGATTAACAATGATTGTTAACCTAAATATTGGGAGAAATCTTACAGTTTCTTCATGCAGTTGCTAAATTTGAGATTTCAAATTTATACTTTCATCAAAATATCAATAGTATCAGCAATATCCATGATGAAACTGCAAACAAACCATCATGATGGACTCGTACGAGTTACTGATAAATATCATAATAAGCTAACTTGACATACACATTTATACATCTTCTTCTTCAGCTGCTTCCTTTAGGGGTTGCTAATGGATCATCTGCTTCAATTTCACCTCATCACTTATATCCAATTCTATCATCCCTACTCTCTGCATATCCTCGTTTGCTACATATATATGAACCATTTCTGTGGTCTTCCTTTTTTCGTTTTGCTTAGCAGCTCCATCTTTAAGATCTTTTCTCCAATATACCCCGTGTCCCTCCTCTTCTCATATTCATACCATCTCATCCTTTTCTCTTACTTTCCCTCCAAATTATTGAACCTGAGCTGTTCTTTTCTGTTCATTTCAGCTGTTCATTTCTAATCCTGCACCTCCAGGTCCCAATCGAAATCATAGCATCGTGTTATTAATATTTATAGAGAAAGATATACTTTAAAAAAAGGCACATTGCACATCATACAACAAAAGATACTGTGTAACACTAGTTAAGATGTTGATGTCATAAAGCTTTGATAAAAATATATGTGTATATGATGTAACAAGAAAATAACAGAGCCAAGCAGAGCATATTTTTCCCATGGAATATTTTTAACATGTGGCAGCAGTCCTGTTTTATGGCATATAACTAGAATGTGGCATTTCAAATCAGAAAGTGTTGCCAAAAAGTCACTTGAGGGAATGCTAATCTGTCCATAAGCAGACTAACCCCTGCCCCCACATTGGCACATCGGTAAAAAGAGACCGAATATCTATAAACATTCTGGAGAAAGACATCCAGGCTGTATGGTATTTGCTAATATTTGTTTGCTTGTCTAATATGAGGTACAGACAAGATGATGGAGAGAGATGATCAGAAGAAAGAATGAACATGAACTTGAAGCTTAGACTAAGACTAACAGACTTCCTTTTAGTAGGAAATCAATATACATGTATATATATAATTATTTTTATTTTTATTTTTTTTCTAAGTAATTTTCATTTGGGAGAAGAGTAGTTTATCACACAAAAGGTCCATTACATGTGCATTTTAGATATAACATTTAAGACATAGCCCCTAATACTACTTAATTCATGAATAGAAATGATCCGTAGTTCTTAATCCTTAGATAAGAATTTCCCTTTTCCCCACCCAGATTCCTTCCTTATTAAGTCAGATAAAGATGCTGACAATGAACATCTCTTTTAATAGCCCATTACCAAAGTACATATCTAATTCACTTTCATCAAGCTAAAGCAAGCAGGGATAAAGGGCCATTGAACACTGTTCCCATGGTTTACCAAATGTGCACTGTAGCTGTGCACTTTTCATTAGCATTGTAGGAACTTATGGGGGTTTTAATGCACCTAATAATGTCTCAAAAACATTTTCTACACAGCACTTTGATGGTAAAACCTAACAACCCTCAGATGCAACCTCCTCCAACAGTCAACCAGTCTGACTGTTTAAATCTGAAGCACCAGTTAAATGACTGCAAAAGGGAGGAGGAACATGGAAAGAAAGCCTGTCAGGGTAGGAGGGAGAGGCAAAAGAAAAAGAAAGAAAGAGTGTGGGAGGGAGAGGGATGAAGTATAAAGACAGGATAGAAATGAAATGCTTGGGGCATTTATGGGCTTTTATAAGAAAAAAAGCAAGGTACAAATTAGGCCACACTCAATTAAGTCTGTAAGACTTGTGCTCAAGGGACTTTCAGCTCTTAGGTTGTTGACAATTCAGCACGCAATATGGTATGGTTTAATGCACTGTCAGTGTCAGGCCTGTCTCCAGAACAAAACAACCTAGGATGCATCTGAAGAAAATAAGAGTGCACTAGCTCTGGTTACCTTCCAAATAATGATTATCGGATTAATACACACAGCTATTCACTGTTTTCTGTTGTTGTAGCAAATGTATGTCTTGTGAAGTCAAAGAAGTGTTTAAAGTGCACAAATGAATTATGACTTCATAGACACAATAATTGTTTGTTTTGAACTCCCTTAATACATGTTTTGTATGTTTAATATTCTTACACCTATAGGTCACCTATAACTTATCTGTTCTTCTCAAACGTAACTAAACTGTCTATCTTTTAGTCACAACCCAAAACTTGTGTGTTAATTCAATTTATTCAAGCAGTGGCTTTTTGGCCATCACTTGCAATGCAACTTGTTTTGTACATAATCTCTTGTGTCCTCTGTCCTCGATTGAGAATGAGCAGGTTTTTGGGTTTGTTTCGGTTTTTTTTTGCTTGTCTGTATCTTTTCATTCCAGCCAGTACTGAGTGAATTGAGAACAGCAGGATGAGTGAGGCTAATGAGTTGCCACAGATGTGCTTTCTACATGAGGCTTCAACTTCCATGCAAACATTAATGACGGGGATCTATTCTCTGAAGGAGAATGCAGATTTGTTGGAGCGCTGGCTCGTTTCCAAAGACAAGGGCTAGCACTGCTTCTGTGCACAGCTGCATCTTGAGTTTTACAAATAATGGAAATTCAGTTAAAAATGATAGCAAAATCTGTGCACTTTTGCACATTACCCTCACTTTTTGCATCTGTGCTTTTTCTGTCTTTCTGTTGCTGTCATTCCTCTTAGTCTATCTCTGTTTTTGTTCAGTGTATCTCACCCTTGCTGCTCCTGAGGCTAGAGCTTGGTAGCAACTGTAGCGTAATGTAATGTGAGCAAGCGGAACCTGTGAGTGCTCGGAAAAGGGCCAAGTAAACATCCTCCCCCTCTCAGCCCTTGCATGACCAATTTCAAAAAGGACATCTATTCCCAATTAATTCAGCTCCACCATAGTGGAGGAGGAATAGAGATAATGAAGGTAAAACCTGACTGTGATGACTGTGGTGGTCTTTGTTCTATTGCAGGAGGTTTCATTTTAAAGACAGCTCATTGCAGTTTAATTTAGGGTGCAACAAACAGAGAAAATATAGTTGCTTAAAGTTTGTAAAGTGAGAGTCAGGAGTTGTGGGGTCAACCAGTGGGCGGCAAGTCAATAAATCCAGACAGTTTATTATTTGGCTTTTTGATACTTTGATACTTTACTAAAAAGAAGTAAGCCACAACAAAATAATGGATAATGTATGCTTGGCTATTTTGTTCAGCTAATTAATGGGCACTCAAGTTGTGTCATAATCTGAAGCTAACTGCAATGGTGCAAAATTAGAACTGAGAAAACCTGAATATTTACAAAAATTTGCCAGAGTTATTTTTGGAAGACAAACTGAAAATGTTCTTCAGCGTTCCAAATATTTCAATCCAAGTAGTCAATGGCTGTGTGAAATGTGTTAGCTCTGGAGTCTACGTCAAAATCCCTTTTTCTGATATTTTTTTCAAATCTTGAAACTGACATTGAAATTTATACACTAAATGAGTATGAGAATTTAAGGAGCTCTTACCGAACACAGTCCGAGCTGGAACTGATTCCTTATTAATCCAGAATGAGACTTGGGCCAGGATGACAGTCATGATACAGGGAATGTAAGTCTGAATCAAGAAGAAGCCCATTTTCCTTTGCAGGTGAAAATGAACGGTCATAATGACATATTCACCTGGAAGAGTAAATACCAAAAAGATTTGTCAATGCTGAGAATTTACTTGACATGGTTGCCATCTGATGAATACACCAGTCTTTTAATACTGACTGGTGAAAAGTATTGTTCTATTTATGATGAAATTTTTAAAAAGAATGCAAGTTCATGCATGACATAACATTCCACAAACATGTAATGGTAAAGAGTTCACTGATTCACTGAAGTGTCCTTAGCAGGTTTTAGTTTTAACACAGTGACCACTGCACACTCTTTATGAGAGGTGATGTTAAACATCTGCTCACCTGTATTGGATTTTAGTCTCTCACTGGAAACTGTCTGACCAATAAGGTCATACTGCAGCAAACTGGATGATTCTTGTGGCACTTCAACAGACGACAGAGGACCTTTCTTCCATGTGTACACAATTTCACTGATGGGGTAAGCATCTAGACAGCATGGATAAAAAGGGCGATTAAAAATGAAAACTTTCAAAAATTCACACACACATACACACATATGTATGGCATTTCAAATTAAGATCTTTGACGATATCTTGTCAGTCATCTGCTCAGTGACAGAGTAATCAGTGATTGAAAGTGACACCATCTGTCGGGTGAGTAAGGCTGAAAAAAAACTAACTCACAACTCCCAAACTTAAGTGGGCAGGCATGGCCGTCCATGGGGAAGTTCATCAGACGCATGGGGCACTCTGCATTTATAGTTAATCTGTAGGAATAGAAAACAGTTTAATTAAGTGTATGATTTATATTTCATACTAACTTTATAAACACTGCTCTTTCAAGCTGGGTCTGGTGTGGTGCCATTCAGCATTATAGCAAAAAAACAAGTACAGAATATAGGATTATACAATATTTTTGGTAACATAGATGACCTAAAACCTGCAAGACCATTGCACTGCGGTGAACACACAACTTGGCGAAGGACAACCGTGGATAACACATTTCACAAAGGATGTTTTTATTTATTTATTTATTTTTAATGGCAGAGGAAGAATCCCATGTTTGTTGTCTGCTCATAAGTAAAACATATACTTACATATTTTCATAACTTATTTATAACTTATTTTTAATAACAACTTAATGTTATTTTCTATTTGTATTTATTTTATTTTATTTATTTGTTTATTTACTTGTAAAACACATTTGATTCTTTGGAATTATTCAAGTTATAAAATTCACAGAACACAACATCTTAATAATATCCTTAGTTGTTAAAACATTTCCAGTGATATTATATTGGTTTTATTGTTAATGTAATAAATGACTTAGGTTATTCAGTTCTACAATGTTGTTATAATATTCTTGTTTACCAGAGTGACAGTTTATACAAGAACTCACAGCTAATAAGCAGCTCAGAGCTTTGAGGAAATTTCTCAGGCTCACAGACGAAGGGGGGGGAAACTGATCCCAAATGAAATGATTCAAGTTAAACTACTTTAAAAAAAAAAAAACTTGATGAAGTAATTCAGAAAAAGTTTAGATCTTTTACCCAAAGCTAACACAAGGACAAAATTCAAGCTGAGACTGTAGAAACTGCATCATTATACTCACAAAACTACAGTTAGCTTATCTGTTATTTAAACATCTATTGCCTTCGAATGTATTTTCTTTTCAGCCAGTGAACCAATAAATGTAGCACTACTTCATATATGTAAAAAAAAAATAAAAAATAAAAAAAACAAACAAGTTGGTTTGTGTCTGCCATCTTGTCTATAGCCCCCCACCCCACCCTCATAAAATCTGTAATGTAGATAAAGGTGGCATCCCTTTATTGTAATATAGTTTACAAATTTTCTTAGATAAAGCCTTTTTATTTACTTTTAAATGTTTTAGAGTTCATCCACTTAGATAATCTAATTAAAAACAAAAAAATCTGTTTTTGTGCCATTATTGACTCTAGGGGCTTTTTTTTTCATTCTGCATATCTCCTTTTGGAACAAAGCTGGAGTCATGTTTGTTTGAATCACTTTCCAGGGCTGTTTTCAGTATCAGATGGCACATATCTTGTTTTTGGAATGGCACGCTGTTTCTTTTCATGTCTGTGCATATTCTTGGATGCCTGTTCATCTAATTTGTTTTCCAGGTCTGTGCTCTATTCCGGTCTTGGCTAGGTTTGAATCTCACTGTCCAGCACTGTTACCTCATGGTGTAGAGGATAGTTCCGTTCTGCATGATGCGGAACAGCTTGTTGGGGGTAGTCATGTTGTGAGAGATCGACCTCTTGCCATTGCGGAAAAATGTGTCCGGTGTCCAGATCTTGCTGACCATCAAGTTGTTGAGCCGCAGGATCTCAATGGGGCCCTCAAATTTTAGTCGTTCGTCAATCCACGTCTGACGAAAGAACACATCCATGGTGTATTCCTGGATGGAGGTGAGAGCGTGGGTTACGAATGTATTTACTACTACTATGACCACTCCTACTGCTGGTGCTGCATCTACTATCTCCTGCCATTATTATCTGCTTCCCCCGGAGATAATGGCAGATGGGTTTGTGAGCCATGGTTTCGAAGGAACCTGCTGGATAGAGTATTGGCAATGTGATGAATTGTTTTCTCTTTCTCAGTCTCTTTTTCTTTCTGGAGGATTATGTTATTAATGCCAATACTGCCAAAACTAAAACCTTGTTTATGATGAAAACCCTCAAGACATAGCATATTGTACACTTTGGTCACGTTTACACACACACACACACACACA
>NW_005187427.1:2001317-2008058 GCF_000239375.1 Pundamilia nyererei | reverse complement strand
TATATATAGTTTTTCTTCAATTGTTGCAAATTTTACTTTTCTGTTTTCCATGTTTCATTCCCTACCAGCTCTGAAAGTTAAGTGAATTGATTGAGTAATTCATTATTAATACACAGTTAAAATAGACACAGTTTATTTCATCTGTAGAGTCAGCAGTAAGTCAGTATTATGAGTCTATCCAGCCTTTAGATCACATGGATGGCCTTGCTTCCCTTAAAAGCTTTACATACCCCTCTATAGAACTGCCCCTAGCATATCGCATGGCAGTTCTAGTAGGCTTTAGAGGCTGTGAAGCAGTATCTAAAGCTTAAGACCAAAGATAGTAGAGTACAACAGACATACATCACTCAGCCTATCCCGTGGCAGAAGTAGCCCGCCTATTCCATCCTAACACAGCCACATCGCTATGGCGGAGGGTGGGGGTGGTGGGGGGGATTGTCAACCAGATTAAAATCCTAAGCTGCACTAATGACATCCTGCCCAAATGTTGGAATAATGAATGCTGGGAGTAACATGAGTTGAGGTTGAAAGACCATATACATTGCAGTGAAATCTTGTTTTCACATGTACTTTGTTTACAATCAACCAAACACATGTATGTGAATAACATCCACACATTTTTCCTTGTGTATCCTGTATCAGTACTTCTGTGGTCGGCATAGTTGACATACCATCTCAACATCTGAAACAGGTCCAAAGCTGGTGACAAAGATGTCAGTTTTGACCTCTGTAACTGGACCTACAGCAGAAAGATAAGTGGTTGCTTTGATGCAGACAAAAATTTTGGACTAGCTTATTTGTTAATTTCTTAAAATATAAAGAGGTTAAGGAATAAAGTTATATGTATAAAATGTGCCATTTACAGACTTAAAATAACCACATCAGATAAAATGAACACACAACAAAACAGCATGCTTTAGATATGATAATTTTATGAACAGTTTCTAATAGCAAACTTGTGATTTTATTATAATGTAAGAGGGGAAAGACGGCTAAGAGATAACGTAAACTAGATGAGATACACACAACTAGTTGAGTAAAACTTTATCCTTTAAGGAAGGATATGGATCTAATCATCATGAAGCAATATTATACAAAATACAGTATAATACGTCCATTAGCATACCTCCAAATCCAGGTCGCAGTCTGTTGTCATAGCCATCCAGTAATCTATCCAATATACGCGTGATGTTATCCAAATATATACTGGTCTCACTGTGCTGATTTCCCCAAACACTGCTAGCACTGTAACTAAAGTACATATGCACTGCTCAAAGCTCATTTCAACAGATAGAAAATCAGTTGAATATACTGAGTTTCTCAAAGGCACAAGCATCCACAGTCTGTGATTAAGATGCGTAAAAGTCCGAGAACATGCAGAGAAAAGAGTTGCCATACTCACCAAGACAAAAATAAGCAAGTTACAAGAAAAGCCATGCCTCGACACCTGACAACTAGAAATCCCAGGTCAACTTTTAAAATCAGCATATTCCATCATTTTCAAAGCTTGATAAAATGCGAGTCCGCTCTTGCTTTACTTGTAAACCGTGAGAGGATACCGCGCCAGTCCAGCACGACTTGACTTTCCCTCTAGTGCGGTTGCGCCCGCCTCAGCCTGAATCGCTCAGCTGGAAAAACCTGAAGAGTTTTTAAGAGAGTGAAGAGGAAGAATGACGCGAGCTTTAACGTTAACGGGACAAAGCAGTTTGCAGGGAATACATCGGTCTCGACGGCAACTTTGCTTTAGATCGTTTTGAAGGTTAAATAACGAAGAATGTCGTCCTTTATTTATTTATTTATTTGTGTTTTTAAAGACGATGGAAAAGAAAAGCGCGAAGAGAGATACAGAAGGGGAGGAGGGAGAAGTAGAGAAAGAGAGCTTGCACAAATACAATACTGTTATATCAATGGACAGTATAGCAAGGGACCTTTTTGAGTACAGATTGATTTCAAATTCATTTTTCTGTGTGTGTGTGTGTGTGTGTGTGTGTGTGTGTGTGTGTGTGTGTGAGTGTATGTGTGTGTGTGTGTGTAATCGCGGGACTTTGTTCATGCAAAACCCGAAAACTGCAAGTAGAGCGAAAGCATGATTCATATAGTAGTTAGGTGGTTGAGTGGAGTGGGCGGTAGGTACATTTAGTGCACCTTCAAACTCCACAGACCCAGAACAAGGGGGGGAAACACCATACTGTAAAAGTCAGAACTGAGTTCACATGAATTTATTTCTGTTGCAAAAGCGCAGTTCAAGAAATTGCACCCTGCTAAGTGAGTTTCCACTAGCACATTTTGTGCAAGGTGTATGGAAGAAAGAAAAATATCGGAAAAGTAAACCCTGCAAATGAAGTGCAAAAGCGAAATTTATCACTCTATTTATTTATTTATTATTCATCTAGGTTCGTGCAAAAAAAAGTCAAAGACAGTATTGTGTGGGAGGAATAGTTACTGTACCACCACTATGTGGAAAAAATGCTAATTATAACTCATATGCAATAATCATAAACTGATTTTTTCTCTTGAAAACAGAACAACTTTAAGAGAAAAAAAAAGTGAAAGCCAATATTCACTGATGAATGCCAGCAAGCCTCTGTAAGGTTATATGCTCAGTGATCAATGAACTACAATACTTTCTTCCAGTGCACCATTACTTTTTCATTAGAGGTATCATATCATAAGTGATATCATAGTGATTCCATCAATAATTCATATGAGGGATACAAATATAGGAAATTCTTCTAAAGGCATTAAATTGTGAAGACTGATTATGCAACTGTGGTCTCTTTGTACTCAAAGCTGAAGTTATATAATGATCTCAAAATATTGTTTAAATCATATGGAAACGATCACTTTCAGTTCAAGCATATTCAGATTTGATTCTTTTAAAAGAAAACTGGATATTGCTGTAATTTGTCTGATAAATTGAAGTTATTCTCTTGGTTTTCTCTTTAAAATGGTAAATGGCCTGTATTTATATAGCGCTTTACTAGTCACCCATTCACACACACATTCACACACTGGTGATGGCAAGCTACATTGTAGCCACAGCCACCCTGGGGCGCACTGACAGAGGCAAGGCTGCCGGACATTGGCGCCACCGGGCCCTCTGACCACCACCAGTAGGCAACGGGTGAAGTGTCTTGCCCAAGGACACAACGACCGAGACTGTCCAAGCTGGGGCTCGAACCGGCAACCTTCCGATTACAAGGCGAACTCCCAACTCTTGAGCCACGATCGCCCAATCTTGTATTGTTAGACATATCATCAAAGTAAAAATCGAAAGTTTAAGAAAGAGTTTGGTGAACATTTATAATTCTTTAAAGAAATATCCTGTATGCTGCATTATTAGAAGAACATGGAGGGCATAATTTCACTTTGCATACTGGATGATAAAACTAAGATTTGATATTTCAAAATAGAACACAGCATTTGTTACAGATATGGGAGCAGAAGCTTTAACACTACTTTATACAACACGAGTATTGTGGTGAGAGCAGTGGCCATCCTAGAAGTGGTGGGTACAATTGCAACAGTGGCAATAGTAGGAAATACAGACCAGGCATATACTGAGGTAGTACTGTATTAGAAGCAATTGCAGTGGCAGTTTCAGTTTCTCTGTTGACTTGCTGGTACATAATGTTATCTGACCCTAATGCCGCGATCAACTTGATCTTTTAAAGCATGAGGTCAACTCATCTGACTAACCACAGTGCACTGACCATGAAAGGCTTCTGACCTGATTTGCATTGCTGGCACTAGCTGAGATTTTGGATGAGCCACAGCAAAAGCGAACATATTCTATTCCTCCCTGCTGTGAATGTGCTAAACATGCTTTGTAAAGCTTCTGATATCTCAGAAAAGCAGTCACAAGTGTACGCACATAAATACTTGTGATGCAGACAAGGGCCATCACTATTTAAGCCACCTCTGCAATTTGGTTGCTTTAAGTAGTACTGGACGCACCACACATTTAGTAGATCACTGTTTTTTTAAGCATGCCACCACTTATAAGAATATTTAACATTTACAAAAATTAGCACTTCTGAAAAGAGAAGGATCTGAAGCTACATGATGTTATTTGTGTGGGAGAAGATTGGCTTGACCCAAATCAGAGACTGACATGCACTTTTGAATATATTTGTAACTTGTCTGCCTGTTTGCTCACCTAATTTCCTTCCATCATAGCATTTTTTTCCTAGACAGACAAGTTGCTGCCTGGATAATTACCTGACTGGATAGCTGATTGATAGAACGATGCGCTTGCTAGTTCGACGTTTTGCCTAAATAGCATAATGACTGACTTATAGACAGATATTAAAATGCTGACTGGATCATTGCCTGCCTGGAGACTACATCTAGAAGTGCACTCTGTCAGTCCTCCAACCAAACATTCACAATCAGTGGTGCAGCGAGTAGAGAAACAGATGGTTAGGCTGGCTAAATTGGGAGCCGTCTAAATCCATATTGTTATATGAACAGCCAGCAGAGATAAAATTCAGCTATGGCAACTCCTTACATCAGTTTTATTGATTGTCCTGGCATGGTGATCGTGATCTTACATGTTAGTCGCAATTCTGTCTTCCCAATTTATAATTTCTTTGTAACCGGTCGCTACATTCTAAAGCCCATGTCAAGAGAACAATTGCAATTAATGAGAGGTCATTATATCTAACAGAGCATATTTCCATAAAATATAATCACTAAACCATTCATTAGTCTTAAGTTCTGAACTGAGATGAAAAAGGCACAGTGATTCTGATGGATTGCAATTAGGTATGCTTCGTTCCATGAGAACAATACACCTCGTATGCCAGGATGAATAGCAATTCAATTATGTCAATTTAGGAAGTACAATTACTTCGGGAAGATAACGGGACATACTTGAAAATCCAATGTGTTTTGATGAAGGAGGAAAAAGCCTTCAGAAGGAGTTTGTTAATTAGTTCATTATTCAACAAAACAGGATTTAATTAAACATGTCATGATATGCACTCTGTACTTGAACACATATAGCAGCCTCTCAAGGAGCAAGATGCAGAGCTAGGAGATTATTGCAAGAAACTTTTCACAACTTGCTGACCTTTTTGAGGGAGGAGGAACTTTCAGATGGTAGAACTGGAGTGTGTATGTGTGTGTTAAGCTGTATGTTCAATAAAATTATTTTTAAAGAGACTGAAATTGGTGTGAGGAAGCACGCTACACTGTAGATAAACAGAAAGAAAAACAGATGAGAGAAGATTTGAAGATATCCGCTCTTGTGCATCTGTCCTTCAGCACCATGGACAGCTCTGACAGGCGACTTGGTTCTATTTTGCCAAAGAAAAACACAATAAGAATTCAAAGTCACTGCTGACAAACTTGCACACCATACTCCACAGCCCCTCTTACGGTTCCTGTGATTAGTCAAAAAAAAAAGTGCATTGTCTAAACTCGTTTCTGGCCGCATCACAGTGCTTCTATAAATAAATGATTTTTCCCACGTGAGATGGACCCACTGTACTTCATGTGCCTCACAATGCAGTATCTATGGTAACCACTTACAGTAGAAGAAACTCAGCATGTGTGGTGTAATGTGGATGCGTGTTTGGAGATGGCATGAACTAAATGTGCTCAAGAACAGTGAACAATTTTAGGTCAGTGCTTCTAAAAGTAATTTTTGGATGACTTTAGGGTTAACGTCAGGATCAAGTTTTATTAAGTGACTGATATGTTTCAGTACGTGGTGGTATAAAGGAGTTGGAATTTGTATTTCAAAGTGCTATTTAGAGTTTAGTATTAGGTTGTTGTAGGGGGACTAGTGGTAGAGGTTATAAAATCATTTTGTGTATCTGAATTTTGTTTTTCCGCTCGTCTGTAGGTTAATGGCTAGAAATATACAGTTAGTGCTTGCGAGTGTTCCTCCATCAATAATGCCGTTGCATAACACCTACATTAAATTCAGTCTTTGAAATCTTTGGGACTTGGCCTGGTTTTATCTTTTTTTTCCCGTCAGCCCCCGTAGTCACACATCCATAACAGCGCACACAAAGCAGTAGTTCTTTAAAATCGCTGTTCCTTACACATGATGTGCTGCACCAGTTTCCGTGGTTTTCAACATTAGGAAGAAATTTCCATTGCAGTTTCCATGGAGACCAAACCATATCATAGTACGATAAAATGTTGATTTGGAGAAAACAGTTGTCCTCGCTGCCTCAGTTGACCTCTTGCCTGACTACAGCCAAAAGCTTCACAATGAACTGTGCTGGATAGCTGCCAACGTCCTGCTGTAAGGAGAGTGGAAATAAAAGTGGTGCAACAAAACAGAAAGCCACAGAATACATAATAGGAAATAATAATATTTATATATATGATGTGAAAGTTAAATGTTTTGCTCTGTAGATGCTGGTTTAATTATGAAACAGAAATTATTTGATTGCTGACATTCTGAAATCTTGTCATGCGTATGGTATTCCTTATTTTCCATATGCAAGAATAAAGAGTTGATATTCAGTCTCCATGGGAAGAAAAAAAGTCAATGTCAAGTTAAAGTCAGTGTGCCTGCAGAGGCAGTGCCTTCATAAATCTGCGACCTGAGTTGATTAAACTTGATTGAATCAAATTATTTGAAGAAAAGATGCAGAAAAAAAAAAAAATTTCAAATGGCATTTTGATTATATATTGACAATCTTTCTCATACTTTTTATCACTGGACTGCTTGTTAAGTTTGTCCTTGAAATTGAAAAAAAAAAGAGTCCAACTTTATATATA
>NW_005187427.1:1987680-2001297 GCF_000239375.1 Pundamilia nyererei | reverse complement strand
TGAAATCTCTGACAAACTGTATACTATATATATATATATATATATGTGTGTGTGTGTGTGTACATATATATATATATATATACATATATATATATATAAGATTTGTGATTAGATTTAGTTTTGTGCTGTCAACATATAATTTGCTATACAAAAGTAAGGCTCCCTTAATTTTGTAGCTGAGATCACATGTTAAAAAAAAAGTGCCCCTTTAAAGTGCATCAAGTATAAGCCTCACTGTGTAACTGTAGCTCTTGATCTTTGAAATCTGCAGGTGGCATGGTGGAACGGCGACACAAGAAGCCAACTACATCGCTGTCATCCTGTGTCGCAGTCTAAATCATCGCTTTTGATGCCAAGACACCAAACGTGAGGTTTCTGGCAGAGGCCTCCAAATAATCCTCCCACCCTTCCCTCCTTGCATCACTCCCTTCATCTTTCCACCCATCCAACTGTGGCTAAAGCTGACACTCACCCTGGACTCCTGTCTGCAGTTCTGGCAGCAATGACCGACGTCTGTTGGGGCCAGAGTGAAATACTGAGACAGAAATGAAGAGAAAGAAAATGTGGAGGTGAAAATGGAGTTGGCCAACTATCTGCTGTTTTGGTGTTAGCTGGGCAGGTAAGGACACCATAACCTTGAAAAGCTAGCAGGTGGTGCTTCCTCTGGTAGTGAAGCTAGTTAAGGCAAGCTAATGAAGCATAAAACTTGGGTTATGGACTTCTTTTATTTATTTATTTATTTTTTTCAATCTACATGGTAAAGGTCGATACCGCCATCCTCACAATTTGTTTGGTGTAAGCGCATTGTCAGTATTAACCCTGTTCAGGACACATTCACGGACAGCTCAAAGCAGTGCTGATGGGTAGTTTTTAACTGTAATGGATGGAGTGCAGCCAATATAGGATTTTGAATCTATTAGATCTGGTGAAACATTCATGAACTTAAATGTTGGTGAAGTGCAAGAGAGGACCGTCATATTTTTATGTATTCATTATTCAGAGGACCGATAAGTGTGTTTCTATTTAATTCATTCCTGATGCAAAATCCTCAATATGCCATTTAAAGAATATGCAATTTAAAGAAATTAAAAAATGTGTTGTACATTAGAGCATGACTTGTTTCTTTTCTTTTTCTTTAGTCTTCAAATCATGGGATCCTAAATGAAGGAAGTCAAAAAGCTTTGATCAGATATATGTATTAAAAGGCACTCATCACTCTAGTCTATCCACTATCCTTCCTTCGCACAAGTCCAAATGATCTCAGTCTTGTCTCTCTTAACTTCATCTCTAAACCACTCAACCTCTATAGCCCTCCTTCTGGTCAGTCCCACTGAAAATCAGCGCATCTTTAATTTTGCTGCTTGCTTTCCTTCTGTCACCAGTCACCGCTGACAGTCGTCTCCATCTACTTCACCCTGCCGGTACTCTCTCCTTCACCTTTCTTGTGCACTGTCCATTGCTTTGAATGGATGCAATAATGTGCTTTATATTACACAAGCTACTTACATCAATAGCATGACTGATGATTAGTAAACAAAACATTTTTCTAACTTGGAAGTAACCATTTACAAAAGTTTGATTACACATTAATTGACCCTTTATTATTATTATTGATTGTTTTAAAGTAGTACATTTCTTCCTCTGTTTAGGATGTTTTTGGGACATTGTCAGTTGGTGGTTGTAAATGGTCTCTCCTTCTTTATCTTTAACTAGTATATATTGACTTTTTAGGATTCACCTGGGAGAGTTTCATTGTGTGGGAACTCATTTCAGGACCTTTAAGTATGAAGAGGTTGTTAATAGAGACAGATTTAAGTACTGCACCGCTACTTTATGCTAATTTGTACCTTTTGTTTTCATTTTAAAGGCCACTATATAACACTTTGCAGCCTGGAGGTGAATGTCTTCTCTACAAAACTTAAACTTGCGAGAGAATTTTTACCTCGTAAGATTAGTTATGCCTGAGAAGCAACTGTTGCTTAGACAGAGAATCTGACTATTTCCTTCACTACTGCACCGCGTAAGCTTTTTTTTTTTCCATGTCTAGCTATCAATAACTTTATCTGGGTCAACTATGCTTACACTACACACTGGTGATCGTCTTTTTGTGAAGCTTTTTTTTATTTATTTAATTATTTTATTTTAAATTGAACTTAAGTTAACAAGTCAGATCAACACAACAGATTCAAGTTACACACAACACACAATAAGTGAAACATAACTTAAATAAACTTAAATATTTAAATAACTTCTATAATTTCAAGATGATGGAAAAATACACCACTGTCACAAAAGCAGAAAGCTGATTGAGAATATTTTAAAATATTGCATTACCTCAAGTACATCTCAAATACCCTTTTTACAATTTAATTGACCCAAACACTAAAATAAATGAAAAAATACAAGTAATAGTTTCAAAAAGCCCTCCATATAAACAATCAATGGTTGTTTGCACCATGCCTCAAAACAGAAACAAAATAAAATAAAAATAATTACTGAAATAGTAAAGAAGGGTTTCTGGGTACTTAGCAACATGCACGACTTTCAACTGAGAGGCTGAGCTTTAGAGTCATTTTTTGAATCATTTTTTTTACATTTAGAGTCAATCGATGTTTACTTTCATTTTCATTCGCTGTTTGCCCAGATTTAGGCATTAAAACTAGGCTACTTTTCAGGATTAGGACCAGATTATAGTTTGGGATAAGACAGAACCTTTTACAAGGATAAACACATGTTAGAAAGCTCCATTTTCTAGGTTACCAGGGTGATGAGTTCTGCCCCATATAACAGCGACACCGCCAGCGCATATTTTACATGCATTTACCACTAGAGGTCGTTCAATTTTAAAAACACAAGGATAATTCATATTAGCTGCTTGCACAAACAACCTATTGGGTCGTACTTTATGCGAGGACAGTCTCGCATTGACATAATTTAAAAGTGCCTTCCCAAGTCCTCTAATGGAGCTCTCCTGCTGAGTTAAGGAGCTCTAATCAGCGGTGTCAATGCTGTAATTGCAGTTCGCATAAAAGAGAAATACAGAGAGGTGTTTTAATTACAGGGAAAGGCAGAGTGCAATTTCCTTCCCTGCCTGACAAATTGTGTTTGATTATATTATAAATGTGATGTACGTTAACTGTTGGATACTATGTTGTTTTGTAATTTTAGATCTGACAGTCAATCCAACTTTATCCAACACAGGGACATGGTGAGAGAGAGACAGAGAGAGAGAGAGAGGATGAAATGACGGCACTTTATTTTGGCCATGAGCTTTGGCATGCTGCTGGTCCATCTCTGTCCATCTGGATGGATATCAGACAGTCAATCCATGGGAAGCCTTACCTGCTGAGAACATACCAGGTGCAAACTCCACAGTAAGACAACAACCAGTAGAGGTTTATTAAGTACTGCACAGTAATCAATCTTCTTCCCTTCCCACCTTCCCACAGCATATGCGTGATAAATAAATAAATACAAGTAAACTGCTTTGGTCTGATTGTTTTGCTAATATTTGTTTAGGTTTTATAAAAGCTTTGACAAGATTTTAATGTGTAACAATTCATTAATAAGATAAATGGTGAGTTGAGATGACATTATAGGTACAACGGATAACGCAGAAGAGCTCCGCATCATAATGAATTTGCTATGAAATTAAAAGTATCGATAAATGACCATTTTTAAAACAAAGATCCAGTATATTTGAACGTTACATTTACGTATCAGTGACATATGGAAAAATTTATATTTCCTATCTATAGTCACAATGTGTCACTTTCAATTTGTGGCCAAAAAGCTGATCGCCCTTCAGTTAAATATGTTTGTATATGTGTGAAGATCAAACTATTAGAATACTGAATGTAGTGCCCATCCAAACAGTCAGTGTTTGACATCCTCTGCCATTGTTTGAGTTTTCCGTCATGTTCAAAACCTAAATCAACGTTATGGCAGATGATTAACTGAGATCTGCTATCTGTGTGCTCAGGCACAGAATGCTCTCTCTCTCTCTCTCTCTCTCTCTCTCACACACACACACACACACACACACACACACACACACACACACACACACGCACACACACACACACACGCAGAGCGAGATCACAGGCCTCTTCCCTGAATACTTCCATCATATTGCCAAGATCCCAGCAAACAAACGCATGTTTACTGACATGAAACAACACAAATGCTTCTTTGAAAACATTGCGGACATCCTTTTTCATTCCTCAGCACAGGGCAGCCTGAGTATAGCTTTGGAAGAAGTGTTTTACTGGGACGCTCAGAAAGGCAGTCATTACATTCCTCTTAGTGCAAAGATGCAGAAAGACAGAGAGGAAATGGAAGCATGAGAGTCCATTTGAGGATGTTTAACAATTGGCCAAACCAGGCATTAAGAACAGCAGAGCAGGTCAAAATATTTAATTGCTTTCTTCAGTGGCAGATTCAAGGTAATGTCTGAATCTACACACTGAGATTTGAGGGCTAGATTACAGCATTATGTTTTTTATACACACAGTATTATAACTTGTGTAGAATTGTATAATTCCTCCATCTGTTTATCTTCGAATGAGTATTGGTGAGTCAAAGATATGTCATAGTCTTCAAACCAACATACTTTTATAAACTGTTTTGTTTATACAACCATGTATGATTAATTATGTGAGCTACTTTCATATAAGACATGCTGGCAGGATTAAATTAAATAAATAGACACAAGCACACAATATTCACGTTAAAGCCCGACTAACTTCGGATATACATCATGATTTACAGGGAATTGTGTAGGAGAATGAGGAAGAAAAGTGATTTAAGTGACACTGATGGCTGTTAATGCCAAATGTACTTGGCCAGGCCTGTAATTCAGAAACTGCTGATATACCATCTGTAGGATCTGCAGAGAATAGCCTGAAAAAAGGCAAAACATTCAGTAAGTGCCAGTTCTCTTTATAAAATTGCTTTGTTAATGCCCGAGACCAGAAGAGAATGGTCCGACTGCTTTGAGCTGATAGGAAGGCAACAGTAACTCAAGGAACCATTTGTTACACCCAACATATGCAGAAGCCCATTTCTGAATGCACAAACATACCAACTAATAAAATCAACAGAAAGCATATGATTTATGCTCTTGTTCATTTGGATTTCTATCAGCAAGTGACCAAGTACAACATTTCACAAAAGTCTTGACCCATTTATTTAGATTTTGCTTCCAAGGAGACAGACTTTCTGATTCTGCAATTCAACAAGTAGTCTTGGGGATCTTGATTAATGTATTTATGAATGCAGAAAAGTACATTTGACCTGTCATGCAACACCATCTGGAATGTATCCAATTGGTAATGGCTTTATTTTTCAGCATAACAATGATTCCAAACACTCTGCCAATGCAGTAAAAGCATACCTGGATGGCGAAACAAAACACACACACAATGGAACACTATCAGTCATTGAATGAGCACCACAGAGTCTAGACATCAAAATTATTGAAGAACTATGGGATCATCTTGAGAGAGAAATGAAGAAAAGATACCCTACATCTAAAGAAATTATTTGAGTCTTCTTCAGGAAGTCTGGAGAACTATTCCTGAAAACTAGATGAGGAAATGACAATAAAGGTTGCCTAAGAGATAAAAAGTTCAGATTGCCATACCAAACACTGACTTTCAAGCTTGTTAAATGCGTAAAAACTCTTTGCTTTATATACTCTTTTTCCATGTATGGCTGCATGTTTCGATAAATTGCTTCATCTATTTCCTAATTTCCCAACAAAGTATAAAGAAATGTGGCGTGGTGGAATACTTTTGCATATCATGGTATTGAAAGGATAGCTCATTAAACTAAAACTGTATTTCCATGTGTTCATCTTGAGTTTCCAAGTCCCTAAATAATAATGGTGGTAAACATTCTTACGGGTGATCATGTAAAGTGGAATGCCAACTGTTAACTACCCAAGAGGAGCACAGTGATATATGAGTTTTCAAGGCTTTATGAGGACCAAAGCATCTGTGCATGTTTTTCAGTGTAAAACCGTACAAAGACTTATTAGTAAAACAGGCCAAAAGCCCATAATGCTGATGTGCAAAACTTCAAACTTGTTCAGGTTTTTTCTTTTTTTTAGGTAGGTTTTGTGCATTTGTGTGCAAAAGATGATTTGCAAATGGCCAGTGTTCATTAAAGACTATTGAAATGATTGTACCTCCCAGTAGTGAAATGCAAGCTACTTCATAACTTACAGCAATAAAAAATGTTTGGTTTTGATGTATGGGGTTGTATAGAATTAACGAAAAATAAATAATAAATCTGGCAACCTAATGTTTGTCTCTTAACGTGTCATATCAGCCCCCTGCAGATAAAGTTTCAATGTGTGCAATGGGGCTTCAAATATACCCTGATTATTATTCAATTTGCTTAGACTTTAAGTTAAATTTACTTTGGTTTTTGTTTTCAGATTTTTGCACAATTTTTAGTTCCAGAAACGGCATCAGGTCGAATAAGGTGCAAAAATTGCACTTGTTGTCTTGATAATACAGGGATTCCATTGATTTATGTAAATAAATCACAGCAATGAATAGAAGTCTCAATATGAAGAGAGTTGTGCTTTGAATTGAAGAGAAAATTCTGCAGCTTCCTGGCAGGATCCCCCCACCCCCCACCACCACTACCACACACACACACACACAGAGCTGTGAATCGCTACTGGACTCCTACACGGGGCTCACTGCCTTTTGCATCTGCCTCTGATCCCACCATATTCATGACGCTTCGTGTCCGAGTTTACACAGCGGCGCACATCCTGCTTACCGGTGCGTGGAGCCACCAGCGTGCACGGCTGTGTGAGACGCGCAGAGTGCAAGCTTCAGCGCATAGTGCTCTCCTCCATGAAACCTGCTTCCAACCTCGAGGCACTGCGCTGGCAAGGCGCTTCCCAGAATGTAAAGCCAAGCTGCTCTTTTTGTCAGAGGCCTCAATGCGTTGAGGTCGATGTGTGAGCAACTGCTGGTTTAGACACGATATACAGGAGAGAGAGAGAGGGAGAGAGAGAGCTCCATGGGCAATGTCAAGGGGAGCGGCTGACTGAATTCACTGGTTTAAGCATCATGGATAGAAAGGCTTTTTTTTCTCTTTCTCTGGGCGTTGAGCAAATTGCGGACCTGTTGTGTACCCCAGCTGTAGGAAAAGTTTTGTCTCCTGGTTTGGACAAACAATGTCACTGATGTATACTCATATCTGATAATATTTGCACATATCCTATGTCGATTAGATCTTTGGTTTAAGAACGTATCATACATATTCTTTCCTCTTCACCGGGCCAACGCTTAGGTCTGTGACCAATTCCAGAATCTATAAAACTAGATTTTAGTTAAATGCTTCACCACAGTGCTGCTGTTTCACAAACAAAGATGCTAAATTTAGAATATGAACTGTGTCGTGCAGACTTCAACTGAGAGCTGCCGAGTTGCTCTGCAGGAGCAAAGAGATTTAGTGCCTTCAGTGGTTTGCTCGGGGACTGACGAGTTGGCTAACTGATGTCCGGAAAAAAAAGCTAGTGGAAAGACACAACCACACCCACAATTTTCAGTAATCTCACGAGTGTCGAACTATCGCTTTTTCTATCACAGTTGTCGCTTTTTAAACAACCGCTCAACGTGTAAAAAATCAAAACACACGCCCACGCATTCTCTCTCTCTCTCTCTCTCACGCATATCCAAAACAAACAAAACAAAAAAAGGAAAGAAACGGGGAGACCCCCATATGCCCCTGAGCAACCTAAAGTCTTGATTCTCCTTTAAATTTTCTCCTAGATTTGCCAGTACCATCAGCGGCAGCGGTGCTGCCTCTCGGTGTTGTGGTCGGGAGTACGCATGCGCCCGGCATTGGAATTATTGCGCTGGCAAGAATAAGTTAGACCTCGTCTTTCCTAAAAGAGCGAAAAAACACAGAGTTTAAATATGGTAGTGTTCAGAAGGCGAAGAATGATGTGTTTTATCGTCTGCTTGCTCCCCGTCATTGTGGCCATGGTGTGCGCTCAAAGGTAAGTGACGGAGGATGCTCCACTCGTTTTACTAAGTGTATTACAGACGGCATGGGAAATACTTAGGCACTTCTGTTTGAAGAATATATCCTGTTTGAATCTGATTTTGTCTCTTTCTGTGTTTTCTTCGTCCATAGTGCCAGTGTCAGTGACCCTAGCAATATGTCTTTGGTCAAAGAAACGGTGGACAGACTGTTAAAAGGTTATGATATACGATTGAGGCCAGATTTCGGAGGTAAATGTACTTCTATTTTCCGATACTATGTTAAAGGCAGCGCGTTGTCAGCCTGTGAAATATTACAGTTAATGTGTTAACTGGGCAGTTTTAAGCAAGTAATGAGGGGGGGGGGGGATATATCAGCTTTAGAATGACAGTGTAGATAAAATACGACTAACGCCAGAACACATGTGGATGATAAATTGCACCAGCACATTTATTTGAATGACGAGTCTCCAGAGTTGGGGAAAAAACAGTATCTGCTCATTTTTCTGAATATTAATGTCCAACTCAGGCGTTTATTGCCACGGAAATACGTTAGAACTATCTGAGCTAAAGTCAGCAACTTTTAGAGGCAATACCAATACTTTCACTGCTGGCCAACGCCTCTAATCCCACCCGAAATGAACACTGTAAACTATTATTCAGCTGACAAGAGCTAAATTCACAACTGTGTGCTTCCTAGTCACGTACTCATTATTAACCGATATGTCAGCGAATCACTCGGGCTACATCTGATGTGCAGTGTCTTCTTTTGTGTGTGTGCTTGTTTTCATCTGCCCAGGTCCTCCGGTTGGAGTGGGAATGAATATAGATATAGCCAGCATAGACATGGTATCAGAAGTCAATATGGTAAGTAGGCCATTATCACCTCTACTTTTGGGACAGTGTGTGACGGTAGTGATAGCTGTTATGCTTAAGCCTATGGTGGGAGATGCCCACCATAGGCTGTGTGAACGTGCCAGATCAAATCAGTGGGTGTGAGTTTGAGACTTCAAAGCCACTGATCATTGTGTGTCATGACACGAATTAAACCTCTTTGGAGCTTTTAAATTGACTGGAATAGATGGACGATTGGTTTTTGGTCTTTTAAGCTGATTGCAGCCTCATTTTCTGAGCAAAAAGGCTGCACAGCCAAGCATCACTAACCTAACACAATCAATTGTTTTAGGGAATAAAGTTCAATCTGCATACATGGCACGCACCTGCTGTGTACTTCCATCTATCTTGAGGGAAGTTTTGATATTAACAAAAGTCTCAACGCTGACAAGATTTTCTGAAACATCGTTTTTGACGAGTCTGTCAAAGCTGGGATTTTGCTAGTAATAGTGACAGTGGAGGAACTTCAGCAGCTGTAGCTATGAGAGGTGATTAAGTTTCATACAAGTGCGCCTCCTAGTGACGATATTATAGAACATCACCTCGGTTTTGAGAGAAACAGAGACATGTATTTTATCACACTGGAAGGTCAGCTTGACACTTATAATACACCAAGCAAAGGGGGCCAAAATGATATTTATGATGTTATGCATTAGCTTTTGATAGGTGCATTGTCACTCCTACATTTTTCTTTAAACTTCTTCTTTTAATGTTTTACTTCAACAGTGGGAGCTGGCACATTAGTATTTACAACTTTTACATGAAATGTCTAGCTGTGTCCTGCTGCAGCAGTTGTTTTGGTGTTGCTATCTGTGATATGTTGCATATGTTTCACTCTAGGAAATTGTGGGCTGCAGCACCCAAACACTGTCGCTTGTGTTGTTATCTTCGTGCCTCTGTTGATTCGCAAGAGTGAGAAAACAGATGATAATATGTCTATTTGCATGTATTTGAGGACTTGCACAATCAGTCACACACACACCCACATACACAGGTACGCACACACATGCATACACAATGCAAGTCTTTGGAGCCTAGGACTGTGGCTTTGAATTCTTAATTAAAGCCACGTGTTCTCTGTGTGAAGGATGTTGAAAGCTGCCTTACATAGAGGTTGTTCATGTATATGTACTTGTTAAAGAGAGTGTAGGTTCAGAACTGTACTGTAAGTGCTAAAATAAGATGTATTTTCATGTATCAAATGCATTCATGATGTTCTTTCCATCCTCATCCAGATTAATTATAGAATAACTAAGCATGTGAACATGTTTATGCAATTTATAGATGCAGGCTGGTTAGGAAAAAAGGACAGCATACCATGTGTTACGTTACTAGTGATTCACATTATTTTCAAACTCATTAAACCACATTAGGACCCTTATGCCCTATGGATGGGGAAATTGTCATCCAGGATGACACGACAGAAGTGTTTCATCGTAGCAAAAAGTTATTATTAGAACAACCTTATACTTTTCTCCTATTTTGATCAAGTCTACCCAAATGGCAGGGTTCAGGTTCCCACAGCATAACAGGTCGTTACATCACCTCACTGTACAGTGGGGGTCGAGCATCATGGTTTTTCATTTAATTTGTGTCCTCTCTGTATATTTTCTCAGAAAATGCACAACAGCAGGAACTTATTATTAAATGACAATAGTGCTAGAAAGTAAATAATGATATTTATGTTATTTAGATTACACGGAGCAGTGCGGGAAGCAAATCAGGAAACTGTAATAGATTATGAGCTAGATACCATGGTGTGCCAAAACTATTTTTGCTAATACTTTCAACTCCCAACAACATTCAGAAAAAAAAAACTGACCTAACCTAACATCATTATTCTTGCCTACAAGCACACCACAGCTGGGATTTATATTCATGCACCCCCACACGGACAAACAACAAAAAAAAAAAATCCCACTCTCCATCTAAACACAAAAAAGCTGCTTCTTTTGATCATGAGAAGCCTTTGTTAGGTTTGGCCTACTAAACACCCTCTAATGTGAAAGCAGAGTCATTACCACCTGACCCACTGGAGTCTCATAAAAAGAAGAGGCCACATGTGTGTGTAATGGTCTCAGCATCTTTGATCTCTTGTCTTCCTCTAAATGTAGCCACTTTTCAGGATAGCAGCTGGTGTAGAAGCACTTTCCTTTCTTCCATTTCCTCTACCCCATCTGGCTCTCTGTCTGCCACTTATTTCAGTGCAGGGATAGAACCTCCCTGTGTACTTTCTTTATTGAACGGAAAAGGGTTGAGGGTCGAGGATAATGGAGAGATGTCACAGAGGAATGCATCCAGCAGAGCTGCATTTATCTTCATGGTAGAACAGAACATCCATGTTTTGGTATGTATATATCAATTGAATCTGCTAGTCTGGCATTACTCTATGTTGGAGGCCTCACATCTGAAGCAGAGACACCAGGTGATGGCATATGTATTTGTTGACATTTGCAAAAGACCTTTTAAAATAAATACATCTTTTGCAGCATTTGTCCTCAGGGTCATTTGCATCAAACTCACTTTAGATGAGTTCTCAACCTAAAAGAGCCTTTAAGCATGGGTGGCTGTCTCTGGTATTCATCACATAACCCCTCATAATATTTATGAGGGGTTTTAATATTAAAACTGTACATGCATATCTTCACTGATGATTGTGCCATGTAGAAAACTATATTACATGTTTGGGTTTTTTTTAAGGATTGCGGCTTGACAATGAAGAGGATGTGGCCAGTGAAAGGTCACTTGTTCCTGTGTTTTGGACCCAGTGTCACAATCTTTGGCTTGGGACTTTGGATATGATTGTCTAAGACCTAGGGGTCACATTTTTCACTTTTCAGTATGTGACATAAAGAGACAGAGAGAGAGACAGAGACAGATAGGAGAAAGAGCTCTGACATTAACAAGTTACCATGTGGAGAGCCAGCAGCGGTGCTGGTGTTGGAGGGAAGGTCATGTACCTAGTGCTGCAGAGGGTTCATTCTGCGTGACTCAGAGGTGGACATACAGAGAGGGACGCACACTCGGAATACCAATGACATGTTAGACATTCAACCTAAGGCAAGCCTTGATTCATGTCGTGGTCAAAATAAAAAAATAGAAAAAATAGTGGAAATTAAGTGGGAATATAGAGGCATTAGTAGATCTCCCTTCAATCCTCTCAGTAATTGTCTTCTGCTTCTCTGCTGCTCAAGTCTCAATATTTACTTTTGGTTTAGCTCCTGAGCAGTTGAAGTTTAAGCCAGCAGTTTTCACAGGAGAGAATATTCCTGTCTGAGGATGAAGAAAAGTTCTTATCCCCCTCCAAAAGGCAGAAATACCATTATTGATGCACATAAAGGTCGAAAGGAGCTTATTGATTGTTGGAGAGGGACTGCAAACTTCAGACCCCCTTCAATTTTGGTACCACCTCTCAGCACGTCTGGTGTAAATGCATGAAGACTGTACGGAAAACTCTAGCGCTTATACTATATATCATAAAGATACATTATAATGGATGTTGGCTGAAAGGCAGGAGATTATTGCTTACCACATGATATTAAAAAGGAAGAAAGATTGTGATAGCACTTATGTGGTATTGCACAATATCTCATCCCAGACCTAAGAGCTTTAAAATGATATTAAGCCTGCTTCTATAGATATGTCTAAATCTATGTCACAGCCACCTTCAGTAATCTGGATAGAGCTGTATACCAATGAGCAGATGACGTACGGAGGAATGTTCAACCGTGTCAGTATTAGTTTAAATAGGTTTCCATGACATGGGTTTGAACACTGAAGAACACTTAGTATAAAATGTCAGTGGGGAAGAAAACATCTGCTTAATCAGATCATAATAAGGTTAAACCAATTGATGGGTGTCATGTAATCTTAGAAAATAATGAGCGCCACTAAATCTATTTTCATTAAAGAATACATCAGCTCTATTGTCTTTTTTTTGTCAAAGCCCACACACTTTGGCAGGGTTTCACCAAAGCTATACACAGGTTGATTGCTGCAGGCTTTGCCAGTACTCCAATTACCCCCACACTCCTGCTCCATGGTTGTTGCATAGTAACTAATGGAAGCGAAGAAGCAATGTGTGAAGATTCACAAACTGAAACACCTTTCATTTGTGGAAGGAAATAAAAAGAAATGTGCTAAAACTCAATCAAAATGTGTGAATTTGTGAAGACACACCAATGTTTTTTGGTGTGCAAAGTGTCAAATTAAATGTGAAACTATTAAATCGTCTTTGCTCAGATATAAATTTGAAACAAGCTATTTAGAAAATATTGGTAATATTTATTTGAGTTGGAAATTTTGCAACTTGATGGCATACTTTGATTAAAATGCCAAAAAAAAAATCTTCTTTTTTCAGTGTAAAAGTTATAACCATGCCTCTAACTTTGGGAAGGCTATAACTAGTCAAAACATCTTCATTAAAAGTTACACTTGCTAAAAGCTCATTGAAGTGCCTCGTGTAGTGAAGTGACTTCTTATCCTCAGTCTGTGAACAGACATGGACATCCTTAAAATGTCTTTAATGAGAAGTACAGTGTGTCTGTGTTTCTCCCATGCACATGCATACATTCGCAAATCCAAAGCCCTCGCTGGTCTATAGTCATGTCTCATCTCATAAACTGGTATTTTAACAGATCCTCAGTGAAGTTGTTGGAATAATGCAAGAGACCAGAGTCCAGACAAATGCACCCATGGTCACATTCAGGGTTTT
>NW_005187427.1:1974557-1987473 GCF_000239375.1 Pundamilia nyererei | reverse complement strand
ACAGTGAGTATTTTAGTGAAATGTGTTTACTCATACATTTATATTCACAGGGAATATTTTCAACTCCCTCATTATTAAGCTGTGATGCATTTTGAACTGTACTTTTCTAATAAGTTCTTGTCCTTGGCATTCACTTGTCTCTCCCACTGCTTCCAGGTGTAACCTGTTTCCTTGGTATAGTTTGTTCTTCAGACAGAAACCCTTGTGTCACAGAATATTCTCCACCCTCTCACTCTCTTAATATTTTCTTTCATGGCAGTTTTCATTGTGATACCTCTTTCCACCTGTAAATCTGGCCATGACTTTCCTCTGTCTAATCAGCATGAAGAGGAAAAACATAAAACGGAAATGGAAATTCTTCACCTTGCATAGAAAACAACAAGTAAATATGACATTGTGCAGAGGATGTTGAAGATGAAATTGTGTTTTAGTGATGACACTGTTCCTCACTGGAGAAAGATTCTAGGTTCTGAGGCATTTCTGTGTGTTAGTGCGTTCTCCCTCTGCATGTGTGGGTTCCCTCCTAGTGCACCAACCTTTTTCACAAGTCCAAAGACGTGTATATTAGGGTAATAAGTGATTCTATTTTGGCTGTATAGTTGTGACTGCTCACATTCACACCTATACCCATGTCGCTGTCTCTCTGTGGTAGACTGGCAACCTGTCATGGGTGTCCCCCACCTCTTTCCTATGTGTGATAGGCTCCAGCTCTGCCTATGATCCTGAATTGGATACATGGTTATGAAAACAGATGGATGGATGCCAGCCTATAGAGTTTTAGTAATCTATTTACAGTTAAGTCATGGGTCACTTGAATCTTGTTTTAAAAAAAGGCATAATTTATGTGGGTGTTTATGTACACAACATAGGATTACTTTTTTATGTCAACAATAAGAACACATAACCTACAGAAGCTATTAGCAGAATATAAATGAGGCTGAAGCTAATAATTGTGTTTCTGCGATAAGACCATGATATAATAAAGCAGGTAAACAGAAATAAGGTTCTAAATGATCCTCTTCATTAGGGAGATTAAGAAAATGAATGTAAAACTTGAACAGAATAAACATAAATGAGGAATTTCCTCCTTTGATGAGCACTGTACACGATAAAGTGATCACCGAGGATGTGCCTCACCAATAAATACCAACAAGTTTAGGGTAAAAAAAAAAACCACGTGTCAGAGCCTTAAGACTCTGTTTGTTGGCTTTATGAATATAGTATGTAAAGTAAATTTAAATTCTTTAACACATACAAAGCAAGTAATACATGTTCCATCAGTGTTCACATATTTTGGAAACTAGCTGGAATTATTTATTACTAAACTTCTTTATTTTAAGTATTGATTGTTTTAGAGACAGGGCATGGACATCAAAAAGCACTTGTAATGCAATTTTATTAAATGTTATCCTAAAATGTTTTACAGTAATAAAAACAAAGATTTCCACTCGTGTTATCTTTTAAAAAACAATTGCAAATTTAACAAATTAACATATTTCTTAACTAGACCACTTACCATTCACACAGTGTCTAATAGCAATTAAAAGCAACTAAAGTAGTACCAAACTGAGCGCCATGACACAACTGCCTAGCAACAACTGTTATAAAGAGAGTGCTGAAGGATCTCCAATCTGGATTGCTGAGTGTAGCCTGAAACTGTAGAGAAGATTGAGTATTTAGTTGCTCAATAAGCAAGCTAACAGTTGGAACCAAAGTCAATCAGATGTAGCAAACACATTTAAAATGCCGTGGGTAGGCAGTAAATCAAAAAGGAGGCTGATGATCATATAAGCAGGTACAGACAAGTGGAACACAGTGAAGGCTGCAGCAACACGGGAATAAGACAACTTAGGCAACCTGGAAAATGTTTTCTATGTGCTATTAATTTCAGATAAGGTAGAAAGAGAGGTCATTGTGATCAGTGTCAAGAAGCAACAGGAAAATTCAAAAACAGTGGCTGGTGGGCATGAAGAAAGAATGACACAGCTGAAAGTGATATTATATTACTGAGAGCACAGGAAATAGTCAGAGGCAGAGGAGGGAGGAGAGAAAGATGGAGCAGCTGTCCCCATGACAAGATTACCACAGGTTTTTGTGCAGTCGAAATCTTTTAAGCCGTGTGTACAAAGATGTCTGACTAAATAGGGACTAAGGAGTTAGCTTGCCATTATTTCTCATCTCACTGCAGGTATCTTTTTAAAATCACACAACTCGTCTTTACAAAACCTGTCCTCAGCCCCGAGTTATGATTCAAAAGTAGTTTTTCGATCACTGTATTTAATTAGGCGTAGCCAAGTGTTGAAAAGCTTTCACTTGGGCCGTCTAACAATCCCTTTTTGCAGATGATGTGGTTCTGTTGGCTTCATTAGGTGGTGGCCTCCAAGTCTAAGGCCATGGTCCTCAGCTGGAAATAGGTGGAGTGCCCACTCCAGGCCAAGGATGAGTTACTGAAAGAAGGAGTTTAAGTATCTCGGGGTCTTGCTCACGAGTGAAAAGAGCAGTAGATCAACCGACAGATTGTTGCAGTGACTGCAAAAATGCCGGTATGTCCATCAGTTCGTCATTCTAAAGAGAGAGCTAAATGTAAAAGCCAAGCCCTCGATTTAACGGTCAATCTATGTCCCTACCCTCACCAATGGTCACAAGCTTTGTGTAGCGACTGAAAGGAAAAAGTAAACGGATACAAGCAGCAGAAAAGAGCTTTCGCCGAAGGAAACCTAGCTTTTCCCTTAGAGATAGGGTGAAGAGTTTGCCCATCCGGGAGGGGTTCATAGTACTACTCCTACAAATCGAAAGGAGCCAGTTGAGGTGATTCGGGCATCTGATGAGAATGCCTCATGGGCGCCTACTCGGTGAGGTGTTCCGGGCATGTCCCACCGGCAGGAGGCCATGGGGCAGTCCCAGGACATGCTGGGCTGGCCTGAGTACACCTTCTTGTTCCCACGGACAAACTGGAGGTGGTGGTTATCCGCTTAGGCTCCTGCCCTGTGACCCAGCCCCAGATAGGTGGAAGAACATGTACGTATGGATGGATGGTATTTAATTAGGTTCAAAGTTTAGGCACAGTTCACAGCCTTGCTATACTTAGCCTCTCACTTTTCATCCTGTTCCATCATAAGGTTAAAAGTGTTGAACCTTAAGCTGTTAAAAAGTTTCTGTGCTGGGTTGAATGCAAGCTAAACAGCAAAGATGGATATATTTACTGCCAGAATACCATTGTCTTACTGCACTTTGCCTCTCTGCACTCTTTCCTGTTAAGGAAACTGGATAGGCAGAACAAAGAAAGGAACATATGGAGTTCAACACTTTCGCAAATGCAAAAAAACAAATTCACTAAAACTTTTCAAAATATTAAAAGCTGGGTGTCCCATGGGTATACTAAATTGTACATGGAGGAATCCTTTAAGTGTTTGGCCACTGCATTTTCACATCTTGATATAACTCAAATCTGGTTATCTTTGAAATATCAGCTGAGTTTCATACACCCATCACTGTATCCACACATGCACCAGAAATGTACTTCTTAGATTGCTATTAATATTACAGACATTGCATATTGTACAATTAGTACCATAGCTCTAAATGTCAAGGGAAGGAAGGCATGTAATCAATTCCCTCAGGTTAAACAAGCTCACTAGTTAAGCATCTGATTCACTGCTGCCTGTGACAGAGAATGATGGGCTGGATGTTCAGACAACAGCACATTCCCTGCAGCAGTAGGTCTAACATCATCTTGTTTTTGTGTCGGTGTGCAGAGCAGGGCGATTTAACAGCATATTGCCACTGTTCTATTGAGTATTGCAAGGTAATAATTTCTACCCTTATATTATGTTGCTCTGTTATATTTTCCCATCTGTCTCTCTCTTTCTCTCTCTCCCTCCAAAGTGTATCTCTCATTTTCATTTTTTCTTTGCCTATTTGATAATGACACAAGGCTGAGGCCCTGCTGCAGGGGGGATTAGACAGAGTTACAAATCAAAGTGGGTTAATCGGCTAGCCTACCATTTTTGCAGGCATCTCTCAGTTCAGTGGTCCCACTACTCTATTTGTTTGTGTGTATTACTGTAGTGTTTGCGCACACCTGCTCAATGGTTGTTGTTTTTTTTTGTTAGTTTATTCGTTAAAACAAAAATGAGCAAAAAATATCACAACATATTTCTTTTGAACTTTTTATGGACTCACCTTTGGAGAGACAAATTAGGAGTGACAGTACAATCAACCATCCGCTTTCAGGAAATAAACCCAAGATGGCTTGTGTGGTTGCATACAAAGTCAGTTGATGAGCATGGTTCTGGTGATTCTCCTGCCTTCAGGTTTGGACATTGTGGACTCTTTTTTTTGGAGACTGCTGTTTGATTTTTTGTGTGCAGCAGAAAACTCTCCACGCCAGGCATCATCCTGCACATGAAGATTGGGTCACATTCAGAGCTCTTTGCACAAGTTTGAAGTCCATGTTTAAATCACAAATGAGGGTTTGCAAGTTTAGTCCTAGACTTCCAAGGAGAAAATGTAGCATGAACTATGTGCTGAGCTTTAGAACCTTTTTATTCAACCCCACATACTGATGAATATTCTTAAAATCCTGTTAGTTGCTGAAACTAAGAGAGTCAGCACAGTGTGGAATGGACTGGACTAGGACACAAACAGGTCTAATCTCAGATTCCTCAAAGCTAGTGTTATTTTTGCCAAAGACGCTGAGCCTATATAATTACTTAATTCCCAGTGTTAATCAGTGATAAATGTTTAGTGGCAGCTATTTTCCTTTGATTGAAACATTTTTTTAGCCATATGCTGTCATGGCTGGATGCCAGGTGACTATTTATGCATTAAAGATGGTATGATATGTCTCTGACACTCACAGTTTACTGTGCACACATTTATCTTCAAAGCTGAGAGCTGCACAGTATGTTGTGTCACTGAAGTTGTGTTACAGAAAAGCAAAGACAGATGCATATAATACTCATAGTCACAGCCACATTTGGGTGCACTTTCCATTTTGCCTGCTCTTTTTCTTAATAGGAAGGGCACGAGTTGAATCACGATCGACTGTGTGTTCAAAATATGAGTGTTAGTGTGTAAGCATTGCTGTTGAGTGTTGTGTACCAGGGATAACACTCATCACTGCGTGGGATCTATTTTTAGGTTGTTAATCAAGTAACATGTTCTGACTGACACACTCAGTATGATATCCCATGAAGTGTGAGTGCAGGGAGATTGCTTCATTTTGGCTCATCCCACCGCAGTGACCTACCAGAGGTCAAAATGATGTGTGTGAGAGTGCAGATGCAAGTCTTTGCTTTAGTGCCTGTTGTCAAACAACAAAATAGCTCTGTACAGTGTTTCCAGATGCAAAGGGTGCCAGACACATTTACAGAGATTTGCTTCTCTTTATTTGTATGTGTTTGTTCTCTTTAAATGCATCCCAAAAATTGGATAAGAGGGAAGGGTAAAAATATGTTTTTTTTTCTAAAACGTCTATTATGAAATGACACAGAAAGATGCCGTAATTATCCAGGGAACAATACGACACAGCGTAGCCACTCACATTTAGTACAACCTTTTGAACAAAGTTAAACATGTCAGTAGGGCAAAATTTTAGAGTGACATGAAGGTTACAGGTTATAAAAGTCAGATGACATTTATAGTCATCAGAACTAAGCAAATAAGACACTAATAATATGTAATATACAATTGTTTTTTGTTTTGTTTTTTCATAATTCTATAATGACTGATGAATTAAAGCCAGTTAAGCACCTGCACTACAGCAGGTAATGTTTGAGATAAAGGATTAGCAGTCACCCTCTACTGACCAATCAGTGCTCAGGAAAATAACATAACCATACACGGAAGACCCCTTATCTCCCAGTGATAGGACAGTAATAGGGACTAAAGTTTTTTTAAGTGTTAAAGGTGTTGTTCTTTCTGATTAGCAATATATAATGATTTGTAAGATGGACATTGTAAACACCTTGACCAAAACACAATTGAAAAGTGTAAATTATAACACATAGACATGGACTTCACACCTGACATTTGAGGTAAACAATGATTTGACAGGCTACCCTTACCACAGCAGTTAAAACATTTGAGTTGAATCACATAAAGACAAGGAAAATGACACAAGTCTTTTTTTTTCTCACTCTCAGTTTATTGTTAGTGTAGATGTTATTCACATACATTAAAATACAGTGTGTACAAAAGTGTGGCCACTAAGAGATACAGTGGTTTAATCCTAAAACAGGATAACTATTTGCATTTGCTGACTTTTAATCCAAATTTATAGGCAAACTGAGTCTACATTTGATAACCACCATAGTGTGACCACATTGCTGAATTGCTAGTATTAAGATAACTGACAAAGTTATCCTGGGTATGCTAAACTTGCTTTGTAGTACAGCCGCCGCAAAAATTCTTAACAATGCTGTTTTTTTTTCTCCTATTATAAGAGAATAATTATCCAATCAGTGATACCTGTTTAAATACAACAGTAATACTTACCGGGGTGCTACATTAGGAGTCAAAATCGAATCACTATTTCATTAAAATTATTTCATTTTACCAACCAACTGAGAATGTTGTCAGTTGCAATAACTATAATGTATAACAAACCAAATGAGAAAGTTATTTGGAAGATTCTTGACGCTAATCTTTTAATAAACCTTACATGAGGCCAGCAATTACAAAGTTACAATATTTTTTTTCCTTGTGTATATTCTTGTGTGTATATATTTTCTCCCTTCTCTGATTAAACAGATTTATTAACGTGTTTGTGACTGTTTATCTTTGCTATAAATTTGACTGTTGGTCACATGATTTGCTTCATGTCTGGCAATAACATAGATTTTACAGTGTGTGAAAAGTCATGATACTAGCTGTCAATGGAGCACAGGACTATATCCTACTTTATTGCAGCTTGTCAAAATACGAGAAGTTGATAATGGCTTGGCAGGAGAACCAGGGGGTGTGGATTGGTTTTCACAGCAGTTGAACGTGGCACAGAGTTGATAATGGGATAGCGCTGAGCGGTGTAATGCAGCAGTAGCACTTGGCCTAAAGGATATGTTTGCTCTCACTTCTGTCTTATGGGAAAGCATTTTAGCATTGTTACTTTTATGCAAGTTACAAGTTTAGTTTAAATTTAGATGGCTAGTTTTCGGTCCAAAAAAACCCAAAACACAAACAATACAAGCTTATTGATCATAGTCTTAGGTATGGGCTAGGTATGATTTTCTCTCTCGTATTTGTTTCCAACAAGATAGAACAAGTTCTGTGGTTGCCTGTTGTGCCATTAAAGGGAGTTTTATGTCCAGCACCCGTGTTGAATATGAATCATGAAACAATTTCTATCTTATTCAACCTTGTATAGACAGCTGTGATAAAGTATGAAATGAGTCTTTTGAAGGGCTTTTCCTTTTGCTGTTGCAGATTCTCTCTCTCGTACTTCTCTCTCTAACTGTGATTTGTGTTTATGTATGTATAATATAATAAGTACATTTCCTAAGTTCAATTCCATTAACAACAACATGTAATTTATATTACATGGCAAAGAAACTATTATAGGGAAAACCCCCAACAATCAGTTGAGCAAACACCTATGAGCAAGCACTTGGTGACAATGAGAAGGAAAATAAGAAACCTCTTGAAGAACCGCTATCAGGGAGGGGCAGCATTCTGCCATGACCATTTGGGAGATCATGAGAAAGAGGGGGGAAAAGAAAAGCTTAGAGAGAATGGACAAAACAAATACATTTTATATTGCAATACTAACAGTTTCTTGATTGATAAATGGTGGTACAACTTGATAGCCAGAAGAAAGTACTGTACTTTTTGTCACTCCCATATATGAAATAAGGTTTGTTTTCTGCACATTGCAATGGCTTAAAATGTTCATCAGACCTTTGGGAATTTTTGAGATCACTGTCGAAGTTACAATTGTAGATAAACAAAATAATTCTCTTCAAACAGTTATATAAGGATCGAATGGCTCCTAGCAGCGGGACAGATACCACATGCTCCCAAAGCACCTCTCACAGAACACGCAAGTGAAACAGTCGAATGCCTTCTCCAAGTCCACAAAACACATGTAGACCACTTGGGCAAAATGTCATGTACTCTAAAGTATCATTGAGGGGGTAAGGAGGTGTTCCAGTGTTCCATGACCATGGACATGACCAGTTCTTTTCCAGCACCCTGGCATAGAGGCTGAGGAGTGTGATCCACCTCTAGTTGGAGCATATCCTTTGGTCCCCTTCTTCGAAAATGGGAAGCACTACCCTAATCTGCCAATCTAGAGGTACTGCACCTGATCTCCACTAAACATCGTGGAGGTGTGTCAACCAAGACAGCCCTACAACATCTAGAGTTTTCAAGCAACTAAGGAGTTGTTTAACTGGCTCAGTGACCTTGCCCCCGGTGATGGACGAGTCATCCCCCTTGTCCCCAAATTCTGCTTCCTCTTTGGAAAACTTGTCGATGGGATTAAGGAAGTCCTTGAATTATTCCTTCCACTGTCCAAAAATATCCTCAGTTGAAATCAGCAGCACTTCACCCACACTCTTCCACCATACACAGTGGAAAAAGAGAACCTCCTTAGTCGCCTGACAGTTTGCCAGAATCTCTTTCAGGCAGTCTTTTTCCGTGGCCTCTCCAAACTCCTCCCACAGCTGAGATTTTTCTTCAGCCACCACCAAAGCCACGTTCTGCTTGGCCTGTTGGTATCTATCGGCTGCCTCCGAATTCCAAAGGCTAACCAAGATCGATAAGTCTCCTTCATCAGCCTGATGGCTCTGTTCATCTCCAGTGTGCACCATCTGGTTTGGGGGTTACAACCATAGCATGCACCAACCACCTTGTGGCCACAGGTCAGTTCAGCAGCTTCAGCATTGGAAGTGCTAAACATGGTTCATTAGGACTCAAGATGTCCCCACTTGCTCTTGGAACACTGTTGAACATCTGCCAGAGGTTGGACTTGTGGAACTCATGGATGGGGGCTTCTGTCAGGTGTTCCCAGTTTACCCTCGCTATACGTATAGTGACCCCAGGTCTGTCCAGCATCCTCCCCTGCAACCTGATCTAACTCATGGTGATCAGTTGACAGCTCAGCACCTTTCTTCACGTGAGTGTGCGGAATTAATGGTAGCTCTTATGATGCGATTACAAAATCGATCATCAACCTGCGACCTAGTGTATCCTGGTGTACATGCACTCATGGATACCCTTATTTTTGAACATGGTGTTTGTTATGGACAGACTGTGGTTTGCACACATTGCCCACATGAGCGTTGAAGTCTCCCAGTTAGACTACAGAATCCCCCAGGTTGGTTCCACATTAGACAGATCAAACCACACAAAGATATTCAGCCTTTTGGAGTTGCCATGTAAGACCTCAAACCTTAACCAAACAGACATGATCTCAAGGGACTTATTCACATTGGACATTCAAAGAATATGGCTTCACTAACACAGCTGTGTGAAAACGGATTGCCCTATAGTCATCTTGAATAGTATGCATGACTAAAGTTTCCGATTAAAAGTTAATTTTTAAGTAACTGTGGCCAAAGGAGATTTTATTATTAATTAAATATCAAAGTTCAATGTTTTTTGAATGCCTAATTGGTGTGTTAGTAAATGCACACAAATCTAAGAAACTTACCTGTTACTGTCTTCTGTGTACTTTTTGAAGCAGATACTTAAATATTTTTAAATGGAAGGTGAAATATGAAAAAATGTTGAATTGTATTTTTGTTTGTAGAGCACTTTGAGCATTAAGGCTTCTTGATGCTCATCTGAGATTATTAATGGTATACATTCATGATGGCAAATATAGTTCTCGAAACAATTCAAACTGATCTATTTGCTTAGGATCTCTCCCGCACTATCATATATGGACTTGCACCTTCCTAAAAAGTGATACATTTGCAACCTATTACATTTAGTTTCAGTGAAAGCAATGCAAGTTCAAGTATGTAGGTCATCTGTTTCAAATCATCATTTGTTCGTACTTAAAATGGCTTTGCAGTTATCATTCCACTTTATGCCCTTCCCATCACTGATATTTTATATGTTTTTGTAGTGTTGTCAAGACAGATAGAATTATGGTCCACAATAACACATTTCTAGTGTTATCCTTGTATGGCATTGCCCCACATACACATACATACATTTTGGCACTGACACCCCTAAAGCACCCCTGTGTGTATTGTAGGTCAATCCAGCTGTGAGGAAATATTGCTTCTTCAAGGGTATCCTAGCTCAAGGAGATACTGTATTCAGACCATCAAATCTGAAGTCACAAAACTATGTGCATGAAAAAGAAAGAGACATTTGCTCCTAGCTACATAGGTAAACTGGAATAAACTGTATTTGTGGGTCATGCATATCTTTATAGCCAATTTTTTTTATGCTCACTGTGGTTGTATATTTTCCTTCGATCTGGAGATACTGCATTAGCTCACTGTTGACAATGTGTATGTGTGTTGTGTACTTCTTGTTACACAACTTGAATAACAAACAGGTTCTTCCTCAGTTCCCCAAACGTCCATAATGCATGAGATGCTGGAGTCCAGTAGATCAGCGTATTTCTATGTGCATTGTATATGTGCTGTAGTAAAAGGATAGTTGTAGAGAGCCTCAGCAGCATCAGAAAGGTAGATATTTGACAAGTTTTCAAATGAGTATATGCATGCAGTGTGCACCACACATTTAGCTTCATGAGACATGCAGGTCACACACATATACCTGCCCACACACACATACCCCCACCCAAAACCCACACATGCAATCTTTGAAAGCAGGAGCGGTAAGTGGAACAAATAACATGCACTGAGACAGACTAATTTTTTTTCCCCTTCATCTCTTTGGCTAGCTAGCCTTCTGATGTGAATGAGATTGAAAGCTCCATCAGCTACACCCTGTCTTTCAGTGAAATTCAAAAGCACCCTAATAATCTGCGTCCTACTCTGTCCTCTCTTCTCTTCCCCATCACCCCCCACTGACCCCCTCTCTGAATTGCCACTCCACTCTACTACTCTCCGGGGATGCAAAAGGGCCTGCAGATGCTCCAATCGTCTCTAATAAATTGTATGTAGTCAGTTACGCTACACAGCTGCCAACTGGCAAAGATTTTAACCTCTGCTTTGGGAGAACTCTGGGAAATAAAGGTTCCTCTAAATTCAATTCACCTTCAGCGATCGCTTTTGAAAGCTATGTCCAGGCCAAAGTAAATGATGAAAAGTATAGAGGGGGGAAATGGGTGACACACAGAAAGAGACAAAATATAGAGGCAGGAGCTACATGATGGAAGGAAAGATTAAGCAAAGTAAACAAACAAGAATCTGGCAGTTATTAAAATACATCGTCTGGATTTTGACCAGATGATGTATTTTATATATAAAAAGAGTATAAACAGTTTTGGTCAGATAAATATCCTCATGGAAATTAAATCTCAAGACCTGAGCAACAAACAAAATTGATCATACTCTGTCTAATAAACTCACATTTACTACTCTTATCACTCCAATCTCATGTATTAATCAAGAAAAAACACTAATAATACTGGTCCTAATAATTTGGGAAAATTTTACAAGAATCCCTTAAATTTGCTTACACTTGTGATTATGAGGTTTAATCACTGAAAAATATGATTTAAAAAAACTCATTTATTTTTTTTGCATCTGTTTGATATATTTTTACATTATATGTATTTTCTCTCAGCTTGACCACCTATAAACAAATACTAGTGTTATTAATTCTGGAGCAAACAGGCCAAACAAAACCCCCGCAGCAGCCCTTGTGTGGTTTCCTGTTGCCTATTTACTCCATGCAGTGTGCAAGCTGTTCTAGATACAGCTCTGAATCATAACCCCAGACTGAGAAATATATGTCACTCTGCTCTGGAGGGATGGATGTTTATTATTAGACTTCTTTAGAAATGCTGTGCCCTATTCCAGGTTTCCCGTACCCTGTCGATGATGGGGTGAGGGCCATGTGAGACAGGAAATTGAAAGCCACTTGTTGTTGGAGGGCTTTTTTGGAGGAACTGAAGTACTGGTGTACTACAGTATGGGCATATGGGTGAGTGGCGAAGTGATCACTTCTCGTCCTCACTTCTCGTCCTCACTAAAGATATTGCAAAATAGAGGAAGAACAAAGAAAATGAAGCAGAAAGAGTGATAGAGGCCTTACAGTCAGGATGCTTTAGTATTCAACCCCAGTATTCAAGGTTACTGCACTTCAGAAATAAATTTAAACAAAATTAGGTGAATGTGTTAAATATGAAAATCATTGTTTTGTATTTTTTTCAGTCAAAATTTGGTTGATTTTACCTGAATGCAGGATATACAGTTTGGGGTAATAAACTGGAGAGGAGATATTTAAATCAGAATCCTTAATGGAATTGAACAGCTACAGAACTCATATAGCACCTTAGAGGCTGATACACCACCTGTCATAAGATAAGATAAGATAAGATAAAATACTTTTATTAGTCCCACAAGGGGAAATTTCATGTTCTCAAGATGGCTTCCATCTGCTTAGTGATCATGATACCAGCTATTAAAATTCCCCATTGATGAATTCCCACCTATTTATTTCCCAAACCAGATGCAGTAAATGCAACAAGAAGTCCTCTGAGATTAAGAAAGATGGAGAGAAGAATCTAGGGAGAGAGGAAAAGCTCCAGGGGAAATAGATGGAAGGATATTCATCAAAGGAGTGGGGAAAATCTGAGCTCAAATGGGAAAAAATAGCATGAAATAAGAAAAAAATAAATAGTTGGAGGAGATGAGGAAATAAAAATGGAGGGGAGACAATGTTTCAGAGGGAGGTCATAGCTGGTGCTGACTGGGAATGAAGAGCAGTGAGAATAAAAGCAATTTGCATTACCGTTCCACTGAGCTTTCCAGTGCCTTTCATTTGC
>NW_005187427.1:1938437-1974429 GCF_000239375.1 Pundamilia nyererei | reverse complement strand
ACATCTCTCAATAGGAAAACTTTCTTCAAGGTTAGTTAGAAGAAGGAGATCTATAGTATTTAGTAATCCTTATTCTGGCCCTCACCTTTTCTCTTTTGATGTGGACTTTGTATTCCCACTCTAGTCCAGCCTTGTTCACTTACAATCAAAACAAATCACTTTCCATGACTTCTGCTATTTATTTTTCTGCTTTGTGTATTTGGTTCACAGTTTTTGTTAATTTCTTTACCATATCTAAGTTACATTATGCCTTAGAATATATAGCTATATATACTCCTTAAGCTTTAAAATTGTATATATACTATAAACACTAAATAGAGTGTGAGCTGAGCAATCAGCTGAACACAACTTGGTAGTAACCTGGATCAGGTGGTGTACCGTCCTAGTGTACCATTCAATAAGGTGGCAGTGTACCATGTTCCACACCTGCATTGCTAAAATGTCTGTATGGAGCTGTGGCTTTAACACAGTTGGGGCCTATACTTGTGGTGGCAACCCTTAAACTGAAGGTGAACAGAGGGCCATCAAGCTAAAAAGACCTTTTCAAGGGTGGTAGGCCAAGTGGAATGCAGCTTTGGCAGCCATGTTGGTCTTAAACTGATTTTTCCAAACTGTTGGGGTGTTTGTGTCTCAGAAGGTGGAGTAGGTTGTAGTTTGAAGGTTAGTGGTTAGTGGTTTGATCACTGGCTGCTCCAGTCTGCCAAAGTATTTTTGGGCAAGATACTGAATTCTGAGTTGCTCCCAATGCATTCATCAGAGTGTGAATGTGTTTGTGAAGTTTAGATAGAAAGCATGTAGACACTAAACAAAATATGCTTGTATGAATGTGTGTGAAGGAGTGAATAAGCCTGCTGAGAAGGGGAAAGCGCTGCTCTGCTCACACAGTATACAGTGATAATGGGATGCTGCTGCATTTCCTCAATCCAATTCCCATATTGGGAGAAGTCTGCGGACTAGGCAAATAATGTGCCAATCACTGGAGTAGATAATTAAACAACCCTGCCACTAAGAAGTTGGGTCAAATGAAGTTCACATTGAGTTTCTTAATGCCCCGGATATTGTGGGCCTGACCTAGGTTAGCTGACACACACCTCTGCAACATTACATGGACTGGTACCTCAAGATTGGCTGGAGGGTGTATTCCAATATACTTAAGCCTCCCTGGGAAGGTCTGTTCCAGGGTACTGAAGAAGCTACCTCCATTTGTCAAACCCCATATTCAATAGCAACAGTTTGGTTTGCATCCTGGTTGCAAAATACTATCAGACTTAGAGTCAGCCACTCAGCCAGGTCACAGCCAAGAGGTTAGGGTTATCAGGTTTGGTGATTTCAGGATGTTGTCTCTGCCTTTTGCTGATGTTGTGCTTTTGACTTTACCAAGCCACGAACTCCAGCTTACACTAGAGTGGTTTGTAGTTGAGCGGGAAGTGCTTGGGATGAGAAATAGCACCTCCAAGTCTGAAACTATGAGAGGGTCGTGGCTTCAGACTGGAAAAAGATGGACACTCCAGGTTGGAGAGAACTTGCTGCCCCAAGTTCTAATGTGGCGTTCTAATGTTACTGTTTTGTTTAGAAGCAAGGGGAAAGGGAGAAAGGTGTAGTGAGTTAATTTGACATCTAACTAGGATGTCTCTTTGGAGCCACCTAAGGTCATGTCCTGCTGGAAGCTCCGAGGGAGTCCTAGGACATGCTAAAGGCAATATACTGGAAAAGTTACCTATGGAGAAGGATGTCTGGGTGCCTCTGCTTAGACTGAGGCCTCTGTGACCCAGACTTGATACTGGATAATTGGTTGAAGTTGAATGCAAAAACATACCATCTTTTTTGTCTCCCCTAAATATGAAGAAAATATTTTATCATTCACTAGAAAAAATTGAGATAATTGTATCAGGAAGAGCATTCAATGTAAAACCTGTACTCAAAAACAAATATGTAGATCACAAATGGATGCTTGTATATATTTTTGTGTCGTCTTGGTAAGACGCTGATAAAAAAAAGTATGCTACTATATAGTTTGTTTGTTTTTTGTTGTTTTTGTTTTTTGTTGTTTTACTTATTTTTCCAAAAACAAGAAGAAAAAATAATTGTCAGATACACAAAGCAGAGTTTATACAAGGGCTTACAACACAAGACAAAAAAGAATAAGACAGAAAGACCTGAAGAAAAAGCTTTAATGCCGTGCAGCGATGAGGATGAGAGGGTTAGTAGACAGGGCGGCTTGAAGGATGAGTGGGGTTGACGAGGTCAGACTGGGTAGCTGGAGCACCTTTATTTTGGGGTTTTCAGTAGTTTTTCTTCTTCGTGAGTTCACAAAACTGGTCTTCAACAATGTATTTGAAAAAGATGTAGAAGGAGCTTTAGTTTTATTTTTTTCTAGTGTACTGGAGAAAAGATATTCAAGGACAATTTATGACAGAAATAATAGTTTGAGCATTTCGGGAACAAACCATCTGCATGGCCTTTCAGAATATGTTGAAGTTTGTTGCAGATTACCTGCTCACTTAAGATACATATACACACATGGGCATTAGGTAGTTTATACTATATAGAGCTACTGATTATCACTTAATTTAGTGCGTGACTGTGAGTATCTTTTTTGTCACTCTTTCAACATAATGGCCTGACCTAAACTGTCTGGAATTGAATCACTTTCCTAAGTGGATGGAGGGGCTTTCCATGTGTTCTTCTGTGTTGTTTATGACTCATAACTCTCTCGTGTACTGTTTTTAGATAAGATACGTGCTTGGATTAAACACAGATTTGTTTTATTTTAGAAGAAATCCTGGTCATTACGACTAATTGAGGGTCATCATCCATAGCTAGGAGTAAGATAGCTCAAGATTATAAGCAGTCTAAAGGACTTACTTGAATATGCTCTGGGAAATAATTGTCGCCTTTCTCATTTGCATTTCACTGAGATAGCTGCAACTTAAGACTTATAATGACAGTACCTCTATAGCGATGAATGCTGATGGCAAGCTGAGCAGAATAAGCATATAGAAACAATCTTACAGCAGGATATAGAGTGGAGTGCACTCATGACATGATTGACTTTACTGCTTTTTCAGAAGAGTACTATATATTTCCAGTGTCTATATATGGAGTTGTAATTTCTGTAAAATAAAATTTCTACAGTATTTTAACAGACTTACTTACTAACAACATGTTATAGAGAAGCAATCAAAAGCAGTTTGACCAACTGTCTTATAGATTATAGAATTTCTTTTTTCAGTTGTTCCAAAAAACTCTAATAATATATTTAACCTTCCAAAAAGAAACAATTATTGCAGAGTGTAAAGCATCCTGCTGAATTGGATATTGGTTATTAGATATAATGGATCATGTCATAGGGTTGTGTGTGAAAATTTAATGATCACTTCGCATTGTCCCCTCTTTGACAGTGTGGGAGCACAGCATATTCTGCACACATAAATTCAATATCATTCTTCCTGCTTCACTCTGTCTCCTTTTTCATTTCTCTCCATCTCTCTATCTCTCTCCAGCATAGTTTATATACCGATGCTCATTATGACTGTTGTTATGACAGCCTCCCTTGCACTTACATGCACACACCCGCTGCAGTTATTCTGGTGATTTACAACCTCTTTCCTCCACAAGAGAGATGCACTATAACTGTTTTTGAGGGGAGCTTTATGTTCACTGTAAACTAGCCACAGTGGCACCTCCACAGGGCCTGTCCTGCTCAGCAAACCACAGCCTCCTCAAGCAGATCGGTGTGCAATAATAGGCTCTCAGGGATGACAACTGAAACATTCACTCAGTTTAATAACCAAACCGCAGGCCATTTAACACCCTTCTTTTTCCACCAAGGCTGTCCTTTATTTATTTATTTTTTTACACTATTTCTAAAGAGTATTTCAAATTCAAAAAGTGGACTTTGCCTTGTGGGAATTGTGGCTTTAAATGAAGTTTTTGGGCAGTGGCACAGTTTTGTTTTGTTTTTTGTAATGTTGCCTCTGTGCACCATTGGAGTGGATATTTAATCAAAAAGATACAATTTTAACCTATAAATCAAAAGCATTGAATTAACTGTTTACAAATTATAATCAAATTTACACATAATCCCAACAGTTCAGAGTCCTATACCTAAATGATCAGACTATGCAGATGAAACATCTGTTCATTGGAGCTCTGAATTTGAGCGTGAAAGAAATCACGATGAAAGTATCATCAGTGTCGTCTCTGTGTCGGCCACAATATTGTCATTGTGCAAATAGATATGGACCTAACTGTGAGTGCAACATAAGATCGAAAAAGTTATTATGTAGTGCAAAGAATTCTTTAAGAATGGAAAACCTGTAGAGAGTTGTAGGTAAAAATCACGGTTCTTTTCTTGTATTCCTTTATTAGTCAAGACTGTAATGCCACAAGAAGAGCATACACATTTATAACACATTAACAGACCCTTGTGTACAAACTGCAGTTCTACAAGGAACATTTGTAAAAAGGTGCAACACATAATTGAAATGTCATTTTCAGTGTCCAGACAAAAACATCTGTGTGTTTGTGAGGAAGAGGTACAAAAGCATTCCTATTGTTCCATGTATCACATGAATGCTTTTGTGTGATGCTGTGTCTAATAAGGGCATCAGAGATAGTATAGGAGGGGAACATTTCAACAAGCATCTCTTCAGTCACACGTGCTGTGGTGCATAGCATGGCAGAAAGAGCAGAGTGTGAGCTGTTACGTAACCTCCAATCCGGGACAGAAATGTTGCAAAGGCAGCACGTGCAGTAAAGGATCTGTTGGCGCAAGACTGAGGCTACCCAGAAATTAGATGACTATAGTTATTTACTGAAAAGACACAATAAAATATTTGTTTTAATTTTAATGTCTCTTTAACGTTGGGTTTTAGCATCTCTTGTTTCCAAAAGTCTTCCAACATGGTATTAAGCCTCCTAATGAACTTTTAAATGGAGATGCAGAAGTAAGGTTTCCCATTATTATTATTTTATTATTTTTTATCATAAATTAAGTAAATAATGTACATTCTTGATTTATTGCCAGTAAGGTATTATGTGGATGAATCCATGTAAATGGCACAAAGACTATAATGAAATTATATGAAATGGGTGTTTACACAATTCCAAACTATGTGTGACCCTAAATTTACCAGTGTCACTCTGTTCCTATTCCAAGTCTAATTATAGTATTGGATGCTAGTATTGCCACTCTACTGTTTATGTCTTGAAAAACCCAGTTCCCAAACTCATGGTTGTCAGCACCCAAGCCAAATAAGGTACAAACAACAACAACATGACAAAACCGATTTAAGTCAGACAGCGGTTTTACTCTGAAAGCTGCTCCCATTTTCCTGACTCCATACAGTCGATATCCAAGCCTCTAGTTCCCAAGGTGCTGTTGGATGTCAGATCTGTAGCCAACAGGCATACTCAAAAATGCATGTTCAGCCTCTTTGCCAGGAAGTGGATGTGCCAGTCATGACAAAAAGTTCCCTGAGACAGCAAGTTTGTTTAACTTAGTTTTTCATGGATGATTGGTAGGCTTCTTACTGCAGTAAGCTACATGAGCATCTGACTGCTGGCTTGACTATTTTTAACGTGCCCCAGATTTACCAACAGGGAATTTTCTTGCAATTTATCACACTTCTTGTATTTCTTTTTTTTTTAAATAAATTATTAAGCTGCTCTATGAGTTTCAGGTGATGTGTGCACTGTAGATCAGATTTCCTTGTACATTTATTCATATATTCATTGCCGGTTACTGGCAGCATAGTTTCTACCACAAAAGTACTGTACTACTGCTCTATACTGTAAAGTACAATATAGAATGATACTGTATTATTACAGCGGTAGATGTTTTTCACATCTACCGCTATGACTTATGGGTTTATTTTGACAAAACCAGTTTTTTACTGACAAATCCTCATGTTCAGTTTTGCTAGTGTACAGAGTTTGATCATTTATTCACCTGCTAGGCCACAAGGTCAGCTTTAATACAACATAAGTGGAAGGAAGCTGCAATGTTAGCTATATAAAAATATAAGATTAAATAATACAAATAAATAGTTCAATAGACTGAGCTGTGGACAATGCTGTGCAGTGTTGTATACAAACTTCGTGATAAACAATTGCATTCATAAATAAACAAATTGAGCATACTGTGCTTCCATAACTGCAGCTCATATCACCATTTCTCTTTTTTTTTTCAGTAACATCCTACAAGTTGCATGTTCTGTGTGATGTAATGTTGGTGTCAGTATTTACTGTAATGTTGTATTATCGTCATGACATTTTACAGACAGAGCAAGGTGATAGCAAGCCTAAATTAGCTGTGACAGAAATCACAGTCAGTGCTTGCTGCTCTTTGAATTTAAATGCTAAGATCACAGTCAACATCCTGGCTCACATAGTAGATTTGAGGGATTTATTTGATCATCTTTTTTTTTAAGGTTTGCTAATGTAGTTGTTTTTGCAGTGGTACATTTCCTGGCACATTACCCCACTAATTGCAGAAGTGAAATAAACAGTCAGCAGTAATTTGCATTGCACTCCATGCACCCTCAACCTTGAATGCTTGTAACAGGAACTCTCTTATCAAAACATTGCTTCACAGCAGAACTACTGCCCAAATCCAAAAGCCAGTGGCAGAAAAAAAAGGAATACCATTCAGCTTAATTCAGGTCACACGTAGAACTACAATGATCAAAATGTATAGAATTTATTAAGGGTTTTAACAAATTTTGAACTAAAGAAGAGCTCAGCTTTCCTTTGATAAACTGAGCCCTTAGTTGTGTGGTAGGCAGGTGAGCTCTCTGTCTCATTACTAACAGATACTGTTGTTTCTAGATTTCCACGTCTTAGGAGAACATTAAGCAAAAGCCAAAATCCTTTCCTGTTAGTGATTTCTGCAACTCGAATACATTCTGTGAGAGAGTGCGCTTTCTATACATTTCTTCATTTGACTTGACTGCGATATCTAGCGTTCCACTTTTGGGCTGAGCAAACAGTAGATGGGTGAATATGTTATGCAAGCACAACACAGCAAACCCAAACAGTTCTTAATCCCAGAAAGACAGCCACTGTCAAAGGAAATAGAGCATGTAGGAAATACTCGGTAAAACTTATTTTTTGAGGTTGCTTGGAGGTTATTTAGATTTTTCTCAAATATGCGGTCTCTCTTGCTTTGTCTTTCTCTCTCTCTTCTATGTATGAGTCACATGAGTCAAAAATACACAAACACTCGCATTAAACCAACTGGACATGCCACTGACATGTGCTATACTCCACAGCCATACTGACAAAAACATAAACACACTTACACACCAAACACGAGCCATCTTTCTCCCTCGCTCTCTTCCTCTCTCTGACACATACACACTCTTTCACACTATCTGTCTTAACCTCATGTTTCTATGAACAGAAGGAATTCCCAGTTGCTTTGTACTGAGGGTTTTTTGGCCTGTAGTGCTACTATTTCATTTGCTTTAAAGTGAACTTCATCCAATATTGAAGCCTGTCTAGTCTGGTCTAATCTAGGAGTTTGCATAAGTAAAGTCTTACAGACCAGCTGTGTAAAATGCTTGTTTTTGGGGGGGAAGTAACCACCTCTTCTGTTGTTTTTCTCCACCTCTCTGTTTTATTCATCTTTCCTCCATGCTTCCCCAACTCCTTTCCTACCATTTTATCTTTACCCTCTATTTTCTTGCTCTTTTCTTTTCTCTGTCCTCCTTTGCCCGTCTTTGTGCACTTGCAGGACTACACATTGACAATGTACTTCCAGCAGGCATGGCGAGACAAGCGGCTGTCCTACTCTGACATCCCCCTCAACCTGACCTTAGATAACCGGGTCGCTGACCAGCTCTGGGTGCCTGACACCTATTTCCTCAACGACAAGAAATCGTTTGTCCATGGTGTCACAGTAAAAAACAGAATGATCCGACTGCACCCAGATGGTACCGTATTATATGGTCTAAGGTGAGATTTTAATCTCTTAAAATAACATTTTTGTCAACACAAGAACAAGAACTAAAATGTTATATGCACAAATGCTGCATGACCTTGGTAACAAATAATGACAAACATGTTGCACAAGAATTGTGTTCTCTTTTACTTCATGTTGTCAAACAATTCACACTTAATCCTTGTCAGCATACTTTCTATTTTAAACATCTTGAAAACATCCTGGAAAAAAGAAAATCTTGCAGGTGAGGTAACAGTGAGACAACCATTGCTGCACTGGACCAAGTCAGTAATTAGCTCATTAGAGCCAGATGAAGAAAACTACTGATGGGAGGTGCAACATTCCCCCTAAGCAAAAATGATAATGTTGAGGAAGTGACCTACTTGTGTCCTCATTTAAAAGACGTCTGCACATCACCAAGCCAAGCCTCACTAAAGGCTTGTGTAACACTAAATTCAAGTCTTTTGCATGCTCTCTGCATAATTTACCTCACCACCAAGTATAAAAAGCAGATGTACTTAGAATAGCTGTAGGTGTAAAGCCTTGAAAGTTCATCTGAAATTAAATTACTTTTTTGTTTCTTTCGAGATCCAGGGACGTTCAGTACTAACATTGCTCATTTGAAGGCTGATTAGATAGTCAGCTGCAGCACACTGAACTCTGTAAATGTCATTTCAGTTAGTTTAGATCTTGTTCTTCAATACCACTGCTAATAAAACCGTTTCTGTTGTTGCCTTGCTAGCTACGCCTTTCTGAGCACATTGGGGTTTTTTTTCCCGTTACCCCAATGTTACTACATGTCAACTAGATTTGCACAAATGATGTTAGATTACTTTTTCTTCCTAACAATAGTTAAACATTTTCACGATCAAAGTAATTTTGATGGGGTTGACTAACACTGTGAGATGATTAAATATTTAAGCCATTAAATTTATTTAACCTACTGAAACTCAAAGAGCATTAGGTGACAAATTATGAAGTATGATTGGTAATTTTTGCTGACAATGATGCTGTACGCGTTCAGCAGGATACTTCTCTACCTAAAAAACACCACAACTTTTGCAACGTTTTTTAAAACAAACTTTTAGGAGGGCAACTACTTTAAATATCTCAATGGTTTTTCTCCATGCAGGTATTTGATATGATAATATGACATAACCTAGCTCTTTCCCAGAGACCCGAAGCAGAAATCCTAGTTGCACTATATAAATTGATTGATCATTCCACTGAGTTTCAACCTCTCTGAGTTAACATGATGACCATGCGTTTCTTACTCCTCACTGATGTCTCATCATTTCATTTTGTAAATAGGCCTCTTATGCCCAAAGTCTATAAAATGTTATTGAAAATCATAACACTTTAATGGCTACCATGACGATGAACCGGATCTGCTCTGGGACGGTGAAATTTAATAGAGATTGAGAGAGCACAAGACAAAGGATGAGAGATGTGTTAAGAAGAGGATTAAAATGGAATCTTGCTATTGTATTTTTCTGTGATACTCTTCATTGCTGTTGTTGGATAAAGTGGATGGAGAAGGAAGAATAAGACATTTTTTCTGAGATGAAGAAATGGAAGAAGAAAGCACTATGTGGAAAATTCTAAATAATACATTGTCTTGTGCTAAAATCAGAATAATCAACAGTCAATTTTCATGGAAGAAATCCAAAGCTCTTATGCAAAAAAGGGAAAATGAAAGAAAATGGGATAAAAAAAAAAAACAACATACACAAGCTTTAGAGATGTATTGTTATATTTGTGAATTTGTCTATAAATACTCTAAATTTTGTAAGATTTTTTTCAAATGTTATGCCACATTGCATTATAGAGGACCTCCACTTTAACAATCCAATCACGTGGCCAATCATGAAAGAAAATCAACAAAATCATTTGTTCTTTTCAGCTAGGGAGATGGCTCAAAAAGGTTGTCTAGAGATGTTCGGGGTCAGGATGACTTTACCTGTATGTTCCCTGACCCTGAAGGTGCACAAAGGCTGGAGAGAATTCTCCTTTTCAAATTTTTTGAAGCATGGTTGAAGAACTAAATAGCAAATTGATCAAAGAGCCAAGAATAAACTCAATATAATTTTAAAATGCTTTGAGTTTCTGCTGGTAGGGTTTTTGTTTTGTTTTTTAATTATTTATTCAATAATTTGTGTGCTTGAGTGGTCAGTACGGATTGCAGCCCAGTGTCTCCAAGCATGTTTAACTGCAGGTTGTTAGAGCTGCACCATCAGATAATCCACTTCTCCTCCTTGTTTTGGCAGATGAAGTGATAATTATGAGCACTGTATCATCAGCAAATTTCAATGGTCTGATCGTAGGGTTCACTTAGCTACACTTCTTAGGTTATTATTGTTTTGTTTGCCCATCATATACTATCAATTGCTTGATTAATTATGCAGAGCAAGCTATATTTGCAAAATATATCACTAGTAATCTTTTAAAAGTGTAGTGTAAGAATAATAAAAATATTTTAATTGACAAACCTTTCCTTTATAATTGGGAGGAAATGTTTTCCTTTGTTTGTTTTTAATTCATTTGTATTTAACAGTTTTGGACTGATATATTTCTCATTTATACTGTCTTATCTTGCACACAGTTCAATAAACTTTTCATATAATGGACACCTACCAGATTTAAACTTTGATGGATCGAGCAGCAGCCAAAAAGTCTCTGTTGCTTCAAAGCCAAAGTGCTTCATGTCTAGAATGTCTAAAGTGAACAAAACCCAACAGAAGAAAGCTCGAGGCAGTAGCAGATTGTGAAGGTCAGATTATACTGAGATAGAACTCAAATAGTACAAATCATTCTTGTGTCAGGTCATCCAAGTTAAATGTAAAATGAACAGCTATCAACACACTGATGCAATATCCAAATGGGGGAAAAAAAATCCATAATCACACGAAAAATGGGTTTGAACGTTTCCCATCCACTGAAGAACTTGACACAAAGTGCAAATATTACTTTGGATGGAGTAGGATTAGACTGAAATTGGGGGAAGAAATCCATCACCTTTGACACTCAATATCATGTAAGTAGGATGACCAGATTTTTGCAAATCCTAAATTGGGTCATGGAATCTTGTGCAGGTCAGTGAGTGCTCATAAATCCACACAGCACATGCAGATACAGCATATTAATGCCCACTGAAGACCTACTAAAGCTGTGCAGTTATTCAATTTATTATGTTAATAAATTCAATTAGACTACAAAAATGTGTAGACACAAGCATGCATTAAGATGAAATTCATGCAAGTGGAAATTCTTGTAGTCTGACATCAATTAAAAATATTTGAATGAAAAAATGTAACAATAATGCATAATAAAATCAGGACGAAAACATAGTGGCACGATGGACTATCAGCTTCTCTAGAACGTGCCCTCTATCTCTACAGCTCTATTTGGATAAATGGTTTAGAAAAATGGATAGGTGGATGCAATTCAAAAGATTAGATTTAGGTTAGACTGGAAGCAGTCTGAACTAAGTCCATCATATATCTAACAAAACCCGTGACAGATTAATAAATTTTGGCTATTTTGTTATTATAGGCGCATAAAGCTAAAACAGCAATTTCAGGCTTTGTAAAGGCTTTTGAAAGATTTATTTCTAGATGAAAACAAGCGAGGTGCAGGGACTTCTGCAGTTTTGGCATATGAAGTCACAGGATGACCAAAATAAATATCCCTACAACCATGTTCAGTGACCTGTGGTGTTTCAGGAAGATGTACTGTCACAAAGAAAAATGTTTTGAAAATATAATTAAATGTAGCATCTGCAGATGTTTTAGAACTAAACCCACAATTGTTGCAGCTTTCAAGAAAAGCTAAAAGCTAAAATTGACTCCAGGGCAAATATTACCTGTGCAAAAGCAAATATAAAATAATAAGACTGCAAGCATTTTTGGGCTGAGAAACCAAAACAAGAGTTGGTGTTTTGACTTTGTTATATATAGGGAGTATTTGTTGGTAGATAGGGTGTTTATCACTGAAAAATACCCACCTTTAAACCCAGCTTTAGGAGAGCTCTTAGCATACACAACTAATGCCTGATTGAGAATTAACAAAAAAATGTCTTTGAATATTAAGATTAAATGTTAATGTTTTACCTAGAGCATCCTACTTACTATATTTTCATGGACATCAGTGGGTGGAAAGCAGCTGGCTATGGGGAATGATGACTTTCTAAATGCTGTCATTATCTTAAATATCAAATAATGCAGCTCTGGTGCACAGCACATTCACTGTTTCAATGAGCTCTGAGCTCTGCCAGCAATCAGAGTGGAGTATTTTGTTTATAATCACAGAAAATGGCTAGACTACAATTATGCAGGGGTACTCCTTTCCAAGTACAGTGCAAGGAACATTTACGATATTTTTCACTGAAAACCCCAAATAAAAGGGACCTACTTCTCTGAGTCCTACTATTTTTTTTTATGTATGTATAATTTAACTGTACTAAATTATAATGTTTTTGTACAATTGATTATTTGTTATGTTTTTGACTGTAAAAGTTCAAATGTTTCTGTTGCAACTACTATAAACTAAGACCAGCATAAATTGAGTACAAATAAGTGACTGAGAATATTTAAGTAAAAAACAAAAGTAAATCATTGCAACGCATTAATCACTCATATTTATTGTGATTGTGACCAACAGCCCGCACATTTCTTTGGCCTGAAATCCAGTCTCTTCCCTTAAAGCTACTTGGCCCTGATTTGACCTCACAAGTTAGATCAATCCAGCAAGCCAATCTCTGAGCACAGCTTGAAAAATATGGAGGGTCACTGCAGGTGATGCAACATATGGGACTTAGTGTGGTTGGCAGCTTTTTCAGGGAATGTTTTTTTTTTTTTTTTAGCAACCAGGGAGCGTAAGCAGACTGAAAAATGTGGCTTTGCATCATTTAATGGATGGAACAACTGGGGGAAATGAGAGGGTAAATGGAGAGCAAGACAGCAGTAAACATAGGCAATCTGATGCACACTTCTACAGTGTAACAGCTACGTAACATGCTCACACATTACCTCATACAAACATGCATAACCTTTATCTTTTCTAAAAGCCCTGCCAGAGGCTTGTGCTCTGAGTTCTACACCGGTGACTCCGACTTGACACAGAGATCAGAAAGTTGCCGAAAAGTAACCGGCAATTTACTCCTTGGTTAAACACATGGAAGCCACAGAGCCCCATCACCAGCAGTAAATCCATCAGTGTGAAATAAATGCTGACAAAGACAGGGGACAAGAGAGAAAGAAAAGGAGAATCTATCTAAACCTCTTAGGCTCAAAAAACCTCACCGTCACACTCTGTGGGGTGGTAATCCCTGAGGTGTGTAATATGAAACAGCATGTTAATGTTAGAACTCTTCCCTTTGAACTTCTTTACTGGCATTAGAAGGAAATGTTATGATAGACTGCTCACTGTCTCTCTTCACATCCTCTGTCCTAAAATATTCTTTCTATGGCTTTGTTTTTATTATTTTACCTCAATTTTTTGAATAACTAAGTAAATTACAACATTTCTTTTTCTTAGCAAAATTATTTAAAAAGTAATACTTAAAAGTTTATCATAAGAGCTGTCTGATCTTATTTTACTATACCTGTAAAGTAATAGTAATGTGTAATATTAATATTGAAATTATAAGTAACATTAAGTAATCTCCTACTTTTTTTTTTTGTATTTGCTTTAAATGGGAAAAAGCTGGGGAAAAGATGGGAAAAGCCTGAGACTGTAATTGTCGCTATGTGGCTGTGAAAATTAGGTGAACCAATGACTCCACAATTTCAAGATTTAAGTGTCACACTTTCTATTGGCAGAGACTTTCTTTTTCTTTGTGTATATTCTGGCTAACAATGATAGGGAATTATAATATTATGTAATCTGAACAACAGGAAACATGCATACTGTACGTTAAATGGTGGAGGTCCAAGAATGGAACCTTGAGGAACTCCACATTTAAGTGTTGTTTGTTCAGATTCGGTACTGTTCAATTCAATTTAATTTTACGTAGGGCATTGCGATATGACCAAAATCTCATATCCCAATATAAGACATTTATTGTGCCGACAACGATATATAGATCACAAAAATTTTAAATTTTCTGTAAATTCTGTGAATCTCGGCAGCTCTACTTCCGTAAAGTGTTTTCAGCTGGGCGTCGTGTACCTGGAGTCGAGTGTTACATAAGTTGAAACAGCTGCAGTTTTCTCTGAGTATTTTTTTTTTTTTACCTGATGGCTCCTTTTAGCTTCTCGTCTGTAAACACTGTGCATACTATTTCACGTGATTCGGTTTATTTTGAAAAATCTCAACAGGATCTTCAGCTTTATTGTGAAAGGTTTATGTGGAAAATAAACAAGCAGACGGCAGAGCCACGCGATGGTTTTACCGTCATTGTTGCTAACGACAACGCATAAAAACAGTCGCTTGTCCGTCTGTAGGGTGATTATATTAAGTATAAGAGAAAGAGAGAACTTTAAGAAATTCTACAGTGACCATCAAAACGATGAAAAATATTGCCGTAAACAGTTTATTTTGCGACTCCATTAAACAAACAATAGCGTAATATGAAACGATAGACGTTTTCATATCGCCATCTGATATATATCGTTATATTGAACAGCCCTAATTTTACGTATACGTTACCATAAACACAAAAGCAGTCACCTCAAGATTCTTTATATTGTAAGGTAAAAACCCTGCAATATCAGAAAGACAAGCAATCACACAATCCCTACGAACAAGCACTTGGGGACACTGGGAAGGAAAAACTTCCTTTTGAAGGGAAAAAAAAACTCTGGAAGAACCCGGCTCAGAAAGGGCAGCCATTCACCACAATCTATTGTTGGTGAGGGGAGAGAAAGAGAGAGGAGAAAAGAAGGGAGTGGAAGAGAGTTTAATAATAACTAATGATTAAATACAAACACAGATTTGTAAACATAGAGAGTGAAGAAGAAGTGCTCAGTGCAGCATGGAAAGCCCCAGCAGACTAGTCCTACTGCTGCATAATGGAAGGATGGTTCAGGCTCATCTGATCCAGCTCTAACTATAAGTTTTAAGCCAGATCTTTAAAACAGTCTCCTGACTCTGAACTTGGAGCTGGTTCTACTGAACAGGAGCGTGAAAGCTGAAGGTTCTGCCTCACGTTTTACATTTAAATACCCTAGAAGTCACAAGTAGGCCTGCAGTCTGAGAAAAAATATCTATTGGGATGATAGGCTACTCTGATATGAGTCACAATATAGGTGATATATGGTCTTTATAGTCCCTGACAGTACTGCAGCATTCTGGAGTAACTTAAGCATTGCAGGGAGATTTTAGAACAACATGATAATAATAAATGAATTACAATAGATATCCTAGAAGCAATAAATGGATGAACTCGTTTTTCAGCATCACTTTGAGACAGGATGTTTTTGTAATTTGAGAGATCCTGCACAAAAGGAGAGCAACAAGTGTCTGGTTAGACACTTACACTGGTAGGCATCACCTTGTTTTCTACCACAGTTTTTTACCATTACCACTGTTTTTATGTACAAATACCTCAGTTTTACCTGATTTTAGAAGCAGGAAAGCTTCTAAATTCATCTTCTTTATGAAAGCTGCTTGTCACTGGCATTGTATACAATGCCCATTCGCACTCCTTTTTTTGCCTTTTATAGTCGAAACTATGAAATGGAAACGCAGAGGAGATTCTTGAAAAGTAATCATAGCACTGTTGTGTTCGTTTAACCAGGCTTGGGTTAAAAACATAAAATCAAGATCATTTTTTGTAATATATTACTTTATAAATTAAATGCATTAGCTGTGCACTCTGAGTACACTTGGTTAATGCTTTTGATCTTGCCACATAGGATCACTGTTTAGACAAGTGGCATGGAGTCTGTCTCATCTATGATACGCATCTGATTGGTGATGTGTGTAACCACTGCTGCGTAATATATCTTCAATTTGGCTCAGCTTCAGTGTGGAACGTTGACCAGTGAGTGAGTTCAGGCCAAGCCACCTGTCACAGCCAGGTGGCTTGGCTGCAGGTTGTTACAGGGACATCCTCTGGAAGCTTTGGATAATAGGGTGGATGGAGTTAGTTAAGGAGGAAGGAGCATATTCTGTCTGACTATGTATGGTGTCCTGCCTATGTATTCTGTCCTTGTTGCGACTTGAGGCGACTGTTGTTGTGATTTGGCGCTAAATAAATAAAATTGAATTGAATTATTCACAGAGTTTAATTAGTATTAGATGTTCCAAGAGCAGGACATAGATTGGCAGCAAGTATCTTGGAGTGATCTTTACAGTTCCAGAATAAACTGAAGTTGTCAATAAACTTTATCCAATAGGTGAGACATGCTGAAGTTAACAAGGTGTTTGAACTAAGTAGTCTCCTAAAAGATCCTATTCCCCTCTCCATGGTAGGAAGTGGGCCACAGAAGAATAACTGATGTGATGGATGCTCAGTTTAAGTGAGGCAGGGATAAGTTCTTTAATAATAAAAATAATCTTTTAGGTCTTCCTTTTTAAAACGTCCCATAATCCAGCAAGTGGAGCATAAAAGGAGAATATTGTCTCCAATTCCGCTGTTAGCTTCTTTGCAGACATGTTGTCAGTTATTGGATTTTGTTTTAATATATTTGCCATAGACACAGACTATGGGATGCCTCTTAGGTGTTAGTAAAATCTTGTAACGCTGGTGCATAATTGTTTCCAAATCTTTGCTTACAAATAATATCATGTAATGTTGATTATATCCTTAATTTGAACGTCCATTAATCTTTCTGTGTTTGTATAGTAGGTGTTTATAATTTATGAATATAAATGTATTGGCATTATAGTGGCTGTTTGAATAATGGCATAGTAAAAGAGAGATAGAACAAAGAAAGCGAAAGAGGCACAGAGGCACACAAGCATGGTTATCTCTGCTGTGTAACAGAGGATTGGACTCAAGATGAGCCTCTCCTCTGGCACAAATTTATCTATGTTGTCAGGTGTGCCTAGACGATTACCCACCATGCTGTGCTGCTCTGTGGCAACTCCCTCAGTGGGAGTGAAGTTCTCACACAAGACCAGAGTCAAGGAAAGAATGGCAGCCTATTACTCACAGCCTCATCCTTATGTTCCTTTCACAAAGTCTGATGGACAACATAACCTTATCTATTGACTCATGGTTGCCTTCTGTTATTATCCCTTATTATCCCTTGCTGCCTATTTGTTTTGATATTGACTGAAAGGCTGAATGCCTTTATGGTGATAGATACAGTATCCACAGAATATGATAGGATAGAAGTAGTAAAACAGTAAGCTCTGGTTCTTTGACCAGGGTTGTTTACACATATAAGCACATTTACCACAGCAGTACATTTCTTTGGTTAATTTCTCATAATCCATGACAAGAAATTAAGATAGAAACTGCTTTAGGTTGCTCTATTATTCACAAAGGGTTAACACAGCGGTTGTTTTAAAATGCTCAATTTAGCTAACTCTACTTTTTCTTTTTCTTTTCCTCTTTCTTTTTTTTTACACTAAATGCCTCTCCTGATGCAACCCCAAAGAAATTTGTGTCTCCTCCTGGTCTCAAAGTTTTCATGTGTTAGGTGACTGCGACACTGTGGAGTAACTATAACAAACGAAAGCATTAAATAGTATTAATAGCTATAAAAAACAGTAAGTCAGAAATCAGAATAGTATGTGTAGTGGAACTATAAAGCTCTATATGCTCCTGATTGTGGTTCACATCAAAAGAGTCAGAGTTATGTGGTCAAAGAGGGTCTTGACATATTGCTGAGATCAATTCCTCGAGTGTCTTTTTAGTAAAACATGAAACATAGAAATACCATCTAATAAAAAATGTTAAACAAAACAAACAAAGAAAAAAACACCAAGATTCTATTTAGATTGCCTCTCATCCCTCATTTGAAGTCATGACATATTTTCACATTTGAATTATTATGCTAAAGGGAAAGGATAAGTTAAGCCTTGGGGGGCAGTAATCTAACATTTCTCTTTTCCCTCCAAGCTGTTTTATCTATCTTTACCATTTCCCATGAAGATAATAATCTATCATTTTATTGATGTTCGCATGCTCCATGGAGTCATGAAGTGTTCATTTGTGGCACATCAGGTGCTATATTTGAAAGCCAAGTCCCATTTAAGCTTGGAAACAGGAAATTATGTGAAAATGTCATTTAAAGTACTTTTTTAATGGAATGTATTAACTGAACAACTCAGATATTTGAGGTTTTTATATAGCTGTATGTTAGGAGTGTTAACCCATCAGTACCATGCTGTAATAATGCTATAATAAAGATATTTCCTTGTTTAATATTCAAAGGAACTTAGATTCTTCTTTTAATTATTAAAAGAATAGCTTTGTACAATTTATGTCATTTTTGTTTGTCTGTGCAGCATCTCACAATAAACAGTAATGTTCATGAAAAGGTGATGTCTGACAAGATGAGTGCACACTTAAATAAAACTCTGACACTAACGTAACATCATACTTATTTAAGTTATAAGACATTTTTTGTAACTGCTATAAGTAAACAAATGAAAGTATAATATTGATCTTTCAGTCTGAAATTTTTTATTTATTGTGCTGATTCCAGTTACACTAACATCATCATCATTTTATTCACACAATAATACTGACCTACAAAGTCAAAGTTTTCAATAAGGTTAATTTGATCCCATATGGCATTTTAAGGCATTATTACATTCATTTTGACTTTTACAGTATATCTCTCTCTTCTGCTGCTGTCACCACTGTCCCACAGAGAATAAACCCCACAGTTGTCATGATCCTGGGTCTGTTAACCCAGCGTTTTGAGTTTTAGTTTATGTAAGCCCTTCAGGTTTCCTAAGTTCATTTGTTATCATGCCTAGGTGTTTCTAGTTCTTATTATTTCCCCCTCGTGTTTCCAACTATGTTAAATCTCCCCTGCTCTTCATGCGTTTCATGTCTGTGTCTTACGTTGTCAAGTTCGGGTTGTCATGTCTATGTCTCATTATGTTTCCTGTTTTATTGTGAAGAGGTCTGGTGTTTCTGTGTTCATCGTGTTCAGTTTTACTCTCCCACTGTGACGTCATTATGTTCATGTGTGCCAGCTGTTTCCCCATGTGTTCCCACTTCCCTCATCATCCTCCTGTGTGTATTTAGTCCGTGTGCTTTCAGTCATTTGTTGTCAGGTTGTCTGCTCATCCATGTCTCATCCCCAGGTACCCATGTCAGTTCACTATGGTTAAGCTTTTTCATGTTTTGTTATTAGTTCACCCAGTTTAGGTTATTGTTTAGTTTTCACCGATGCCCGATTATTTTTACCCTCATTGCTAGCCTCAATAAACGGCTTGTTTTGTTTATCCACACTACGTTTTGGTCTGCGTTTGAGTCCTCCTCTGCAACACATACGGTCTGCCCCAGCCAGACCGTGACAACAGTGATTCATATCCCAGGTGAAACCTAACAGAGAACCCACAGGATTATCCAAACAAAGCTAGAATTGGGACATAAGGATTAGCTATTCACCTATAATGCCCAGTGGAGTTCCCACCACTACCACCGTTCCAGTCTTTAAAAAATATATATAAAATAATTTTGGGTTATTTATTTATGTATTATTTTATTTTTACAAGATTTGGATTTTGTTCAGTTACTCAGTGCCATGCAGCTAGCAAATGGTCATCAAAATTGTTTAGAAAATAAATTAAAAGTAAATAAAATGAGGCAATTAAAAGAAAAACAAAACAAAAAGTTGATTCTCAAAACTAACAGCATCTATATTATATATCTTTGTCTAGTCCCTGCTGTAGTTACCCTGTTGAAAAATAGAGTTTGCTCTCTAATTTTGCTGTGATTTCTTTTCAGGATAACTACCACTGCTGCTTGTATGATGGACCTGAGAAGGTATCCACTGGATGAGCAAAACTGCACACTTGAGATAGAAAGTTGTAAGTAATTGATTCACTAATGACCATAATGTGTTCTTTTTTTTGATTAATGTGTTTTCTTGTCAGAGTTGAATTAATATGTCGACTCAGTTTAACAGTTTAAAATTCTAAGTTTATGTCTAGCAATTTAAATTTGTCCCTTTTAGCCCGTGTTCTTCCTTTGTACTTTAATAGTAAAGTAAAGTTAAAGTAAAATGAGTGACTGTGCCACTCATTCACAAAGAAATTTAATTTACCTCCAAACAAAAGTGGTTGAAATTTAGCTTTAATAAGAACTAATGGTGAATAATGATAAATACATTTGAATGCCTGCAATGCTGCTAAAGTGCATTACACCCTGAAAGGCATAGATCTGGTGTTAATGTATGAAGGGAATTATAGCATGAAGGTTTAAAGGACATCAGGATCACACAATACATGGATTTTAACACAAAACAGTAATGCAAATATGCTTCTTGTAACAGTTATCTGTTATTAAGATTATCATAGTTTTACGATGACTGTCATGTCAGATGATTTTATTTTGACTGGAACTTTACTTTCTGTACTCATGGCTAAGGGTTCATGCAGCTTCACAGCTGCTTTACAAACTGTTCAAATGAAACACGCTATTTGTAATCAAGCAGCCTGCTACAAAAGTGTCTGTGAGAGCATTGTTGTAGTAATCCATGATTATTATACACAAACCACATTGTTCATACCACAATGTTTGCTTGGTTCATGATAGGCATATAAAGCTCCATAACTGCATTTCAGTTATGGATATATTCTGTATCCATTCTGAAAGACATTTATAGAACAAAAAATAAATTGACAGAATAAATACCAATAAGAAAATAATTAAAATCAAGCTTTCTGTATTCAGTTAAATAGTTACAAAATGCATCAAGGCATATTCTGAAGTGGAAACTGTATAAATAAAAATAAATAAATACATACACACATTTGTAAGTAAATAAATAAATGGGGTGATTTATTTGAGGAAAGGGGTAATAAAGGGAAGTAGAATGGAAGAAAACATTTTAAATGTATCATGCATGTTTTGTCAGTTTTTGTCATTATTGTCATTTAGTTATTGCTTAGAAAGTAGACTGATTGCTGCATTTATCCCCCCCCCTTTCGCAAAGACTCGAGTTAAACCCCCAATACTCATTTTACTTCTGGGCAGCTTTACTTTCAATTTCTACTCCAGCTGGTCCAGCAGCCTCTGATAGTTCTCTGTGTTCTCATACTCCATCTTTCCTGTGTTACTGTAGAACTGCTAGATCTCACAGTTATAATTAGCCCCATGTCAGCCACGCCCATGTCTGGTTGGTTAGTTCGAAGCTCTGTTCTTTCAAAAATTTTGGAACTCTTCCATAAGTACTTTGAATTCATATGTGGCACATGTATGTACGACATGTGCTATATCTTCAGTACATCGTTATGCCTTTCAGTGTATGTCTTTCCAGCTTGCAACCTTAACACTGCTACTATGTGCTTAACAGTCTCCAGGGCACCTTTTCATAATTCTTCTCTGGTAGAATCCTACCTTTATGGATCTAATGTTAAGGGCCTGCTCTCAAGCTGTTCTTCAGGACTGCATTCTGTGGCCAATGATAGGATTTCTTGATCTCAGTCACTTCCTTTATCTGCTGATGATGCATACATTGCATGGAGGGGCTTGTATCCCATAGATTTTACTCCTCCTCTTCATTACTATACATCTTCTGCTGCCTAAGGCACTCTCATAGCAGTTCATCCCCAATACCCATCTTCCTAATGTATTCAGAAATGTTCTGAATACATCAGGAATATGTATTGGCTCTCACAACTGGATCTTGGCACTGACACTCACTAATCCTCACCATCCTTCTTTTCATGGCTGGTGGAGTCTCATGGTGCTGGACTTTAGATGGAACCATCAGTGCCCTCAGAAGTTTGTTTGTATTGATGTTACTGGCATACCAACTCTTGTGGCCACTTTATTATTTAAGCCAATATCTATTTTGACATTGAAAGCGTTGATGGTATGGGTCTTATTCCTACAATGGAAAGGGCTCATCAGCACTTGTTCGTTTCAATTGAGCTTTATTTATATAGCACAAAATTACAATAACAGTTGGTTCAAGGTGCTCATTATTGTTAAGAGGCTTCATATTGTCTCACTGTCTATTATCTATTTGCTGCTTTACCCGCCAGTTCCTGGTCCTTTGACATTTTGTTGTTTCAATACCCTTTTGAGCTTTGCTCATATGTGTGGAGCTTCCATGTTATGTAGAAGAAGTTTATCTACCAGTTTGTTACCTGGTATTTATACGAATTATACCTTTGTGGATATAGCCAGTATGAGTATTGTTAGCCACTCATGTGATCTTCGAATAGAAGTGGATCATGGCAGGTCCTTGTTGCTGTTTGCATACACAAATGCACACAACTGCCACATATCATCTATATATAGTTTGTCATACTATAATAAAATCTAAATGGGAACTTCATGTATATTTTTACTGCAAATGTAACCCCCTGCTTTGTAGTGTCCAGTTGAACAAATTGTCTGAGTTCAGAGAATGATGGTAAACAACTGAGAGGAAGATGGAGAGGAGTGGAGCATTAGTGGTGTACATATGAGCTCACCTCACAATATGTCTAGTCATTAGTACCACAAGCGCACATCCTTCTCTTTTAATGTGGTTGGAGTGTTTTCTTTCTCTTAAGAAACTAGCTGGATATTACTAACTGTGGCTGTGAGCATCCATCATATAGATATGGTTGTGTATGTGTAATTATCATAGCCACTAAAACATACCCAATAGACAAAACCTCTGAAAACACATGCACACTTAAAAGGTTTAAAGGACTCCCAGTGCTAATATAAAAGGGTAGACTACTGGTTTCCATCCATCTATCTCCTTTATAAATTCATTAGTGTTTTTTTCCTTTCTCAAAGTTCCACCACAAGTGTTTCTTTCTTACTCTGTATGTATCGCTCCATTAGCCATTCTATTTTCAAATTGAACTTTATGTGACTTAGAGGCAAATGTAAACCGCTGATTTACCAGCTTTTATTCATGCTATGGCAAAAGTGCTCCATAACAAGTAAATAAGGTTTTGGAACAGTGGACACTTTATCAGCATAGCGAGATGTAAAACTGTTAAAGTTAATTAATCTGTTACCGTGCACACAAATCTCAAAGTATTAATCATGCTTCAATTCAGATCAACTCAGATCCTATGGTACAAAAGTTTGTATTAGTATACAAAATTTCACACCTAGACTATTATTGAAGGATTTTCTTGCATTTGAAAATGCCATTCCTACATTATTTATAATGCTCAGTGTCGCTGTTACAGTAATATACAGTCTATATGCTGCTGTATAGCCCTACCTTCAAAAGAAAACTGATTCGATCAAAAGATACAACACTGACTTCATAACAACAGTAGCTGTGAACCTTTTCAATAAATCATACCAAGATTAGGATCAGTCAGCCGTTAAACATTGAACACTAGCCAAGAAGCATCTTCGTGTAGCAGCTTTACAAACTTGTAGTGTAGTAACTTTACAAAATGTATGGCTCTACACAAGACGACAAAATTGGTCATTTCAGCAAAGCTGTTTTAAAAGCCATAAAATGAAACAAAGTAATTAAGACAGCTATGTACGTATTCGATAACTTTTACATGTACTGAGGGGAAAGTAAAAGGCACATTACATTAGATGTTTCAGTCGATATGTGCTCACTATGAAACTATCATTTCATTACAGCATCTCTGTCAACTTATAGTTATATTTTCTGCACCAGCGATCCCCATCATATGGACAGCCACTTCCACTCTATCTCGCTGTTGCCATCACTGCTTATCAGAGCCCATTTTAGAAACTGCAGACATTCTCTGGGGTGTGAATGGTTTCCACACGTGGGCTTGCATGGCTTATTTATTTATCTTATCTTTAGATGTTCCGCCCCTGTCCAGGCATCCAAGTGAGCTGCAGCTTGCTGTATACTGCAAAACTTTAAAGATATTTTTTAATTACTAGGAATAACATTAAAGTCGCTTTGAACTTTGTAAAATCAAAGTTAGTTGCAGACATATTTAGAGTTGAGTATCCTTCTCAGCTTCACTGGGCTATGCGTGAAGCAGGCATTTGTCGGGGGGTGGATTTCAAGTATCGATTTTTGTGTGAGAGTGATGGTGATGTTTGTGAATGTGTATGTGGACACATGTGTTTACGCATCACAGAATGTCTATTAATATGTATTAAGTTGATATGCATTTCGTCTGATAAACTGTGGGGAAAAAATAATCCAAAGGACTTGCTTGGTGACTTTAATAATTTTCAATAAACAGTCAAAATTTAGGGAGTCACAGCATACTGTATTTCAAAGTATTCTTATTTCAAATGTTTGCAAATGCCAAATGTGTTTACAAGTTTTATTTACAACATATTTAGAAAAAAAGTATAGATGTGAAGAATAACATGATTGTTTTGATTCATAATGCTTTATCATGACCTTGCATGCCAGTGGTATTTAATATATGTATTAGAACTTGGTATTCTTTTATAATAAGTATATAAAAAAAAAACACTTTTTTTATTATCCCTGATTATCTTCTGCCCATAGCAATATCAAAGCCAGTGTTTTATCTCCTTCCAAAATCCTTCTTTGCCCATTAAAACAAATCAACTGAGACATTATTTCATAAGCTTGATAAAAATGCCTGGAGTCAGATTTGGTCAGGGAGATATGCCAGAGTCCCAGTTAAATAGCTTTAGTATTGTATTGCTATCTCCTCTGATGTTATCGTGAACAATTTCATTTATTTTTGGTCTGGCGGTGCTCTCTGACATTGGAATCCATAAGAGAAGGTTTTGTGCTAGTGTAAAATAGATATCGTCACCCCGTGTTTTATTATTATTTAAAACTTATTGTTTTTTTTAATCTAAGTTCTGTAATCTTGTGCCAGTTAATAGTTACAAAGCCAAGTTTCTTATTTCACCATTTTGTAATTAATAGATATACTCTCAACTAATTGTTTATTTTGTGTCTCTTACTATATTCCTTGCAGTTAATTTCATATGGGATGGGAATTAAGACAATCTGAATGTGCTAAACACTTTGACACAAAAACTTCAGTAAAATAAAATTGCAAAGTCAGTCTAAGGGTTAAAGTTCTTAGGTAACTAAAAACTAAGTTATAAGAGCACTGGGTCAAACTTCTACTCATCTATGCTATTACAGTACAGAGGTGTGTGTAGTCCTTGTTTGTTGACAGTTTGTTTTTCCTAACATGCCCCCATTCAGTCATCCACTTCAGTCATGCAGTAGCTCTGTTCCCCCCTGAGTGTGTCCACAACACAGATTGATAATTACTGCTATGACCTCATATTGTCAATTCACCATAAGCACATGGCTCAGAAAGACTCTTGTTGTCTAGGTAACCCTCTCATGTATTTACTACCAGGTCTTCTACAAGTCAAAGATATCCTTCGCACTCATTGGCTGTCATCAGTGTTGGTCAAGTTACTTGAAAATAGTAATTAGTAAATAATTACTGATTATTTCTCCAAGAAAGTAATCCAGTTACTTTACAGATTACTTATTTTCAAAAGTAATTAGTTACTTTTAAAAAACATGATACACAACCCGAATACGTAATAAAGCAATAGACCTTTCAGCCCAATTCTATTTTTTCTGCATAATCGATCATATAAAATGTATTTAAATGAAAAAGTCTTGTTTTAAAATTTGTTTTATTAGTTTTAATATTTTAACTTTATACATCAAGCAAAAATTTAATTATTTGCAACAGTCTTGTTTAATCTAATTTGATCGGATATCGGAGAGAAATAAAAAAATATCACAAAAACGCCTCACAAAACTTGCGACATGGCGTAACTCGGCTCATAACCGTAGCACGTCAGAGCAGTATGCGTCACGTGATAGAGCGGCTGTGGCGTGCGAGACCTGTCGCTACCAAACCAGCATTTCATCTCAGAGAAAGTTATCCCAGAGAGAAGTAAAGCAAGTGTGTAAGTTCATCTCTGAATGTTTGCAAAGCATTCCAACGTTAAGCATAACAACCGATATATGGAGCGACTGCCTCTTCCCTCTCCCTCGCTCTCCTGCTGCTACTTCAATCATGAAACTGATCAATGATCAGCTGATCGGCTTTTCTGTCGCGAGTCCGTCTCTCTTGTTTGTTTTTGGCCCACTTTGCACCAGAAAGAGGGAACCAGCGGCTAAACAACAGCAGCACGTTTAAGCTTGATAAGCTGTTGTTAGAATTTATTTAATATTACTTTCTACACCAGGATCCATTTCTACACGTAGTAAGCTAGTACTTTTGGATTTTTTGTCGCTTAAAAAATTCATCCAAACTAAAATTATTTCTGTCTGCCCCTGACCAGTCCTGACTTCATTTCAGTCATCTCAACTAATATAATTTCCTTATACACTTCACTCCATGAGGATTTTTTTCTTTTCTGGCACCTGTACTGAGGAAGTCATTTTACCATTCCTTCTTTGGAAACTTTTTGTTATAGAAGAATGACCGAAAGTCACATACATGTTAACAAAAAAAAATTACAATAAGTAAATAAATAAAAATAAAAAGCAGACAGATAAGCCTCCATCGAACTTCTGCTTAGAACTTGTTCCTGTGCTGCCATCATTAGTGCCTGTGAGCTGTCTTTCAGTCCACCTTTGTCTAACCATTGATAGGTTTTCTTAATATCAGCCACTTCTTCTACCTGTCAGTGGTGCATGCAGTGCAGGGGCCTGTCCTTCCATGATATTTCCTACTCTTGCTCCTCTTCTTTCTTGGGTTTCTGCTGCCTGAGGTATTCACTAAGCACGCAGTCAGTTGTGGCCATCTTGGATTTGGGTGTCCCATTCTTGGTTCTGACATTCACTAGTCCTAGCCCACCTTCCTTACACTTAGGGTACTGTCTCAAGGTGCTGGATTTGGGGTGAAACCATCCCTGCATAATAGGGAAGTTTCTTTTCTTGCCGTCAGTGGCTTCTATCTCCTCTTTTGGCCAGCTTATTATCACAGCACGATATTATTATCAACTAGAAGGACATAGGTGTTGATTGCCTAGATGTTGTTCTTCTCAGGACTTTCCTTACTCTCTGCAAGAACTTGATGAACTTGAGCGGCCTCTTCATGGTTCCCATTTGCCTGTGGAATTTGCAGGTACTTGTAGCTGTCCTCGTTGTTTGTAGTGTTGCCTTCTGGTAGTACAATCCCCTCAGTTCTGACTACTTTCCCTCTCTTTGTTGCCACCTGGCTTCAGTTTCTCAGGTATACCTCTTCAAGCAGCTGGCCATAGCTGTGAGTCTTTGCTTGACAATTTCTAAGGCCTCAGGTATGGGCAGCTTACTTCTTATGCATCCATTTGTTAAATTAGCAGCACCAATAGTTGGCTAATCTTCCTCCATGCTGCCTTTATCTTGATGGAGGGTACTGCCTTTTGTGGCTGTTGATCTTGTAGCCAAGCATCTCAGTGATCAAAGTTGCTGTGGTGTCACAGTAGTGATTGTCCATCTTCTAGTAGACCTTAAGAAGGTACTTCACGTAGTCTTGGTAATCAGCCACAGAAGGTCTAGGTTTTCATTTTAGCTATGATCCTAGCTATCTCTCAGGTCATCTCCTCTCACACTCACAACCGTTAGTTCACATATAAATATTTTGCCACATTGCAGTTATTGCGAAGTGCACAGTAGTGAGAGATCTAAATAGTAAGGGTATCTTCATGTTGAGATGGCTTTGAATAAGATTTTAACACACAGTAATTGCACTACTGAGCTTTACTTGTGTAACTAACAGAATTAATATGTTAGTTACACAAAAATTAATGACCAGCATTCATTCTTCCAAGGTTGCAGTATTGCGAACTGTTATATGTGTGGTTCAAGGAGTGTTAAGAGCACAAAAGTCGATTGTTTTGACTAGAAAATAATAACAGGTAAACAAACCCACAACTTAGAAACATTTCAAACCATATATACACTATGCAGGCCTTTTGAGGAGAAGGAAGCAAATAGGAATAGGAAGCATATTTAAAATGCACATGCTTTTACAAAAAAAAAAAATTCAAATGAATAAAAGAGTTTTTCCTTGCGGACTGCCATGAATTTTTCATCAGTAAACCAAAGCCCAGTGACTGCATCTAAAGTCAAAAGACTGTAAACTGGTAACAAATGCAAACCTAATCATTACTAATTAAATATACAAGAACGACATGGGATAGATTGTGAACAGATATAGTGTGTAGACCTTATTGTCAATCAGTGATTCTTGTTGCTTGTACTGTCTCGCAGATGGTTACACTACAGATGACATTGAATTCTACTGGCGAGGAGGAGATAATGCTGTGACAGGAGTAGACAAGATCGAACTTCCCCAGTTCTCCATTGTGGATCATAAGCTCATTTCCAAGAATGTTGTCTTCTCCACAGGTAACGCATCATAAAAATCATGATTCATTATCATTGTTACTATTATTACTAGTAATTTTACTTCATTATTATATCTCTCAGTGTCTCTGTATATTCATAAAATAGTTTAGATGTTTCATACTTTATCAGTACTGACTTTTTTCACTGTTTCAACTTATATATATGAAAAAATAATTTCCAGAAATCCTAAACATCATGAAAACAAACAGGCATACAGATCTTTGAATGAATCATTGTCTTCGGAGGCAGATGATACCATGACATTTTAACAACAAACAAAAGAGAACACTGCCTGATATAATGAAATATTCATATGTTCAAGTTTTTCATATTCATGATTTTGTCATGCAAACAAGCATTTGTGAGCAGGACAGTGATTTTTTTTTTGGTGATTAGTTAAAGCCGCTGCACTGAATGATAGCGTAACGTAAATTCAATATGAATGTTGCAGCTGCACCAATGAAAGCTTGTTTTGTCTGCACACACTGCTTGTGCGTGTATGTATGTGTGTTGTTGTGTATTGGTATACTATTAGTATGCAAGAAACTTTACCCAAGTGTCTACCTGAAGTGTGCTGGATTTTATTACCCAATATAGAAATGGGGGAATTCCCCTGGTGTCAAACATTCACTGGCTACAGCTTGGTTATAAAACTGTCATAATTATAGTGCTAATTTGAAAAACTCTGTAATTGAAAAAAAAACCCCTCAAAGAAATGTGTTGTAGTTGGACAATTGTAGTAAGACTTTATTGTATACCAAATTTGTATTTGTTTCTATCACATATATGCTGACATTTCAAATAACAGGCTATACAGGAATAACCTGGATTTGTCCTCATTCATCTTCATAGAACAAAAGTCACAAGATCACGAAAGTTAGACTTTATCCTCTGGATACCACAAAACAAATTTTAGTCAAGAGTTGCAGAGATTTTTCCTCTGGCCTGACAGAACACCACTGTCATTGACAGAACCACGTGATCAACATGGTCACAAACCCCTGTTTTCCTAATGAAGCATGTTTCAGCCTTCAGATTTTTAAGCTTTATTTTGAGTGTGTGCCATGACCTTTTTTTAAGGAAGGTAGTAAAAATCAGTTGCTCATCAGTCAGTGATATTGGAAAGAACAAATTTAAATTACTTGGTTCAAACTGATCCTGATTACTGATGATTGTGTTCATATTTTTTGCCACACACCTGATATCTTTGGCATTTCACATCTTTTCTGTCATGGTCCTGGGTTGTGCGACCCAGTGTTGAGTTTTATGTATCTTTTGTATTCATTTATGCTCTAGCTTAGTTCGTCTAGTTAATTTCTAGGGTGCTGCTTAGCCCTTTGTTTCTTAGTTGTTTATGTCATCTCCTCCTGTACTCAGTCTCCCTGGTTCGTGCATCTACCTGTCATGCGTCATGTCTGTGTGGTTGAGTTCAGGTCACGTCTAATCTCCATGTTTCCTGTTTTACTTTGAAAGTCTGTGTCTAATGTCAGTGTATGTAGTTTCGCTTTCCCTGTCCTGTCATTAGGTTCATGTGTATCAGCTGTTCCCCCTTATGTGTTTCCACTTCCCTTGATCATCCCTTATGTGTATTTAGTCTTTGTGTTTCTTTCAGTCTGTGTCGCGTGGTCTGTGTTCCCACCCTCCATGTTTTCACGGCCAGTCTTTGCAGTCATCGTCATAGTTTTCTGAGTCTTTATAGTTTATCACAGTATCAGTTTCCCAGTTTAGTTATAGTTTAGTTTGGTCACGGTATTTCTGCTTTGTTTGAACTCTATGTCATCAGCCATAATAAAGGCTCGCTTTCAGTTTAAGTTCACTCCCGTCTACTCACTTGCGTTCGCACCTGGGTCCACCACACACACCAGCATTTCATCTCCACAGACCGTGACATTTTCTCTTTTTTAAACATTATTTTTAATTATTATTCTCCTTTCTCCAAAGGTTCTTACCCTCGTCTGTCTCTGAGTTTTAAGCTGAAGAGAAACATTGGTTACTTCATCCTACAGACATACATGCCTTCTATTCTCATCACCATCCTTTCCTGGGTCTCCTTCTGGATCAACTACGATGCCTCTGCTGCCAGAGTGGCTCTAGGTAAGGTTCATAAAACAATAAATAGGCCAATAAAAGGGGAATATGTAGTTGAAAGCTTGCCCAACCTGTGTGCTGGTTGTACTAAATACAAAAATGAAGAGCATGCATCTTACATTCTCTTGTTCATCTTTTCTCATTTTATCTCTAGTTGCTTATTTACTCGATTTTGTGAACTTTTTGAACTTTACACATAAACCACACTGTTACTGTATCTTTTGCAAGTATTGTGGGTGTTAGTGGGTCAAATATTAATCAAGTATAGGGTTAAATCATAGAACTATAATGATGGTTGACTAGGCTGATTTGTTTCTACTTTTAAACCAGAAACCGTCTGTTCTTTTTTGGGGAGCCGCAATTTCCTCCAGTCATTCTTGATTATGTAAATCCCATGTTGCCTGGGAGATTTGTAACGAGCTACTCTGTGTTTATCAGTGGTTCACTGTCTTCTTTTTACCAAATTCCATTTATTCAGCTTAATCTATATTTCTACCCAACCCCTCCCTTTTGTCAACAAGGCAATTTTGCTGATTGACGACTGGGCTATATGTAGTGGTCCAGGGGAAGGCATGCATGGGATTTAATGAAAAAAGTTAATGTTTTATAATAGAGGCAGGTCAGAGTTGGGAAATGTTTGGCCACCTCCTTCGCCATACTAGATTTAGAATCTACTTTATCCTGACCTCCTTTCAGGCATTAAAATGGACTTGTAAGGGCTATATCACATGATCACTATGTGCAAAAATCTGTTGTTATTGTTAAGCTCTTATCACAACAGCTTGGGAAAATTGTTTGAATCCTATTTTGACCAGTATTAATTTATATTAATTGGCTAGAACTCTTGGGATGCTCTTAAAAAATGTTTCTTAAAGCCTGGATGCAATGACTAGCACAATTTAAATGCTATAAAAATCAAATTAAATATATAAAAAAAGTAAAATAAGTCTATAACGCTGCTCATTTTGAATGTGATGCATTAATAATAATAATAATAATAATGAATTGCATTTATATAGTGCTTTTCGAAACCCTCAAAGCGCTTTACAATTCCAATATTGATTCACTCTCACATTCACACACTAGTGGAGGCACGCTACAGTTGTAGCCACAGCTGCCCTGGGGCAGACTGACAGAAGCGAGGCTGCCATATCGCACCATCAGCCCTTCTGGCCAACACCAGTAGGCGGTAGGTGAAGTGTCTTGCCCAAGGACACAACGACCAAAACAGACAGAGCTGGGGATCGAATTGGTAACCTTCCGGTTACAAGATGAGCGTCCCATACCCCCTGAACCACTGGGTTTGCTCACTTGCAAAAATATGAACAGTGTCTAATTTTCATGGTATTTTCATTTGAGAGAAGGGATATCATGGCCCTACAGAATATTGTAAGGTCATGCCATTTGACCCCTGATCTCAGTTTTACATTTCACATCTTCCTTTCTTTCAGGTTTACCCCAAAATGTGTTAAATCTTTAAAGAAAGTATTGGCAAGAGAAAGAAAATGAACTGCATAGTTAGTTAGAAATATACTGTAGTGTAATATATAATAAAGTTACTCATGACCACTTATATACAGAGTAGTACCCATTGTTTATTACCTACTCCTACATAATGTTTGTGTAATCAAAGTAAACACACGTCGTGCTGCCCTTAACCAATTTTTACTGTACAACAAGTACGTTAAAAAAACAACAAAATTAACTAAATAAATATACACTGAATATACAGTGTTTGTGTGCACAAACTTGGCCAAACAAAGATAATCCTGATATACAAAACACAATACTACTCCATTAAAATGAAATGAGTGAGCTGCCTCAGCAGAGTTTGCACTTTTATAGTACTTGATAGGGCTGGGCGATATGACCCAAAATTCATATCTCGATATTTTTTAGCTGGATGGCGATATAAGATATATATCTCGATATATATATATTTTAAGCCATAAAGTAAGAACAAAAAGAGAGTTCTTAGTCAAAGCTGTGTCCCAGATGTCACACAGGCACTTTTATTAACATACAGCACAGATGTACATGAAAAATTACTCAAAATTAAATTATGAGCATTCATTAAATAATAATGCTCCATAAATAAAAGAAAACAAGGTTGTTTTTGTGCTAAACAAATGTAAACTAAAAGACGCTGAGCGTAATAACAAAGACAGACAGATTTCACAGCTGCTCGGTTCCCAAGTTTTACTGTGTGACTGATAGCCTGGAGTTTGAAATCCGCTTCATAACCACGTCTCTTACAGGTGCCATTTATGGTCCTTATACACACACAGTACGGTAATATTACGTTGATGCACAGTACGTATCACTCCGCGAAGCTCTTCGGTAGCCGTAATGCGCCGACAATCTATCAAGCGGTGCAGCTCCGTAGCTTACCAAAGTCGTACTCAAACATTTTTGACAGATTGCTGAGCACCGTGTTCCACATAAAATCGGTTCGCGGCCATCAAGCACAACCAGAATTCATACATAAGGCGCGCTATCAATTTTTGAGAGAATGAAAGGATTTTAGGGTTAGCGCGGTTAGCTCGTTAGCGCGGTTAGCTCGTTAGCATGTTTAGCTCGTTAGCACGTTGACGCCGTCCAGCCCCACGCATGGGGCGATGCGCAGTAACTCGTTAACGGAGATTTGCCGTGTCCGTCTTGTCGCTGCCTGCACGTGAAGCGATGGGGTAGGAGGGGGAGTTGTCTTCAGTGAAGGCGAGGCGGAGTAACGTTGCGTAGAGACAAAAGTGGACGAAAGAGAGGCAAACCTGCGGCTCCACAACTATAATTATAACGTAACATAGTCTATATCGATATAAAGGATATTGTCACATCTTATATCTCGTACAAAAATATATCGATATGTTTTAAAAACTCGATATATCGCCCAGCTCTAGTACTTGATGTTATTTTTTGTTGTCGTTCTTATTGTAATTTAATTTAAATGCAGCATTTTAATGGTTGTTAAATTAATGTATTCTAATTTATTTATATGTTACTCGCTACTTTAGAAATTTTGTTCCAATTGTTCACTAGAATTTAAATAGTACTGCTGTTTTTTCAATGAATGAGGCATATGTAGGAGGACACGTAAGCACTGTAATTTAACCATTTTAGTAAGTTCTCATATAAGCATTAGAATCTGGCTTCTCTTACCATTTCTCATTTCCTTTATATGAATAGAACAGTGCTAATGTAAGCCCAACACATGTACATCCAAGAGCGAACATTGTGTTAAAAATTACAAAAAAAGGGAAAAATTGCCATGTAATAACTCTTGCAGGGGTTTGTGTGCCGTGCATAATAAGCAAATTCTCAACACATTGATATGCATAGTCTGACAGTTTGTTTGGGAAGGCTTTGGAACTCAATAGGAGTTCTCCACTAATGAACAAGATCAAGGTTGACATTTGAATTTCAAAATACTCCACTTCAGGTTCTTCTTCTAAAGCATATTTTTAAAATCATGGGGCAAGCCCTTTACTTTCACTGATCAAGGTCACCTAATCAATCGAATCAGCAGCCAGCATTTGGAGGCATTTCAGCCAATGGTGCGCAGCAAGTCACTGAACAAACCGTTGTCCGTCTTGGACAACCCAACACACCAGCTGCATTCCACAAAAAACCAGCAGTGCACATTCTCCCACAGACTTATCCAACCCTGCTGAAACAAAGGACGCTTCTGGAAATCATTCTTTGTTTTCTCTATAAAACTCTACAACAGCTTTCCATTTTTCTGATAGGTGAACACAACTGTCAGAACATAAGCTTCCTCACACATTTCTATATTTGTCCCTCTTACTGACATTTTTAAAAAAGAGTACATATTATTGAGTTGCTCTGCTATTTGCAAGAAATCTATTTTCCACAATCTCAGTCTTTTTTCAATTTTATTTCCTTTTATTTGGTCACTATTATTAAGAAAATTTTACACTTCCCAATATCATACAGTAAGGCCTTCACCTTATATGTGAAGGCCTTACTTTCACAATGTTATTAATATTCCTTCCTTCTTGAATTATTGTACTCGTGAGGTTTTTAGAAAAGTTGACTTCTGACTTTGTCATTGAGGTTCAAGGTCACTTAGATTTGAACTCATTTGAGATTATTAGTTGATTCCCGTATGGCATCAATTTGAAAATCCTACATCGCCACATTCATGAGTTATTGCATTGATAAGATTTTCAGAGAAGTATACCTCTGACCTTGACCTTAGACTCACAGGCCGGGACTCAGACTTGTCCAAGATTTGTCGTAGATTTCTCTATGGTATGACTTCTTTCTTGAGTTATCAGATTGACAAGATTTTCTGAAAACTGGACCTCTGACCTTGATCTTGAGGTCAAAGGGCAAATTTGTAGTTTTAAATCTGACTACTGAATTTCTCAATATCTTTTTTTGTGTTTTTTGTGGTTAAGGTATTACCACTGTGCTGACCATGACTACCATTAACACTCACCTGAGAGAAACGCTCCCCAAAATCCCATATGTCAAGGCCATAGATATGTACCTGATGGGCTGCTTCGTCTTTGTTTTCCTGGCTTTGCTGGAGTATGCCCTAGTAAACTACATCTTCTTTGGCCGGGGCCCTCAGCGTCAGAAAAAGGCAGCGGAGAAGACAGCTATGGCCAACAATGAAAAGATGAGAATGGATCCAAACAAGGTAACTATCTAATAGCTTAGCTTGTCCCTGTAGTTTGGTCATCTACCTGCCTACGAGCATTTACAAAGGACTTGTTGAGTCCAGTATACTCACTGCATTGGTCACTTTGCACAACATAGTTGACATCTTCACACAGCCACATCCATTTATGCTCGCCTGAGGTAAGGTACCCACTACAGTATTCTCGTGAACGATAGGTGTTGGCACTTAGATAATAAGAAGCCAAAACTGGAAGTCAAAAAATTGCTAAGTTTTTTTTTTTCCCACAAAGTCTCATCTTTTCAAACTGCTGCAACATCTCACTTTGTATAGTCTGCAAATCTCTGGCCTTCATCAATAAAATGGTGATGAGAACCAATGTGATCCTTGTGTCTTCAACCCAGCATTGGCAGCAGTAGTACAATGTCCCGGGTTACACAATTGGCAAAAGGGTGGCTTGCAACAGAATTATTGCAACTTGGTGTCAAATTGGCATAATGCTGTATAATGCTGCTCTGCCACCACAAGAGGACAGGTATAATGGGGCCCTTATTGAGAATTAGTATGGTTTTCAGAAAAATGTTTACATAAACAATTAAAAACTAGAAACATATATTTGAATACATAGGCAAACCACATCTGATGTTTTACCTCTACATGCATGAAAATGCATGAAATCGCATTTACAGTGAAAATGGATTATTCAGATTGTCTAAAGAGTCCAGAATAATAATTAACAACATTCACTGTTAAAGCAGCTTAGTAGGATTGTTGTAGCCCGTGTTTGGAAGCCAAAATGACTCGTGAAAAAGAGGAGGGTCTCGGAGACAGATGGCTCTTCGCCTTGACAAAATGCAAATGATCACCATAACATGGCTGCACCTGGACTGCTGAAATACTCAAGGCAAAATGCCAAAGAAAACCAAATAG
>NW_005187427.1:1921833-1938417 GCF_000239375.1 Pundamilia nyererei | reverse complement strand
CTATTTCAAAGAGTGCACAGTCTATATAGCAATTTAGGAATTCTGTTCTGTTAACCATTTAGGTTATGTCTACATGGAATTTGAAATGGAAACACTAGAACAGCGGTTCCCAACCTTTTTGCGCCACGGACCGGTTTATGCCCGACAATATTTTCATGGACCGGCCTTTAAGGTGTCGCGGATAAATACAACAAAATAAAACTAGTACCGGTACCGAAAAAAAAGAAGATTTATTCATAACACACGTGAAAAGACCCAGGAAAACCGAGTTAACGATAAAAATGATAACAAAATAACGCTGAAAACCATACATTTCACAACTGAGCCTCAACTCTCGCGGCCCGGTACCAAACGACTCGCGGACCGGTACCGGTCCGAGGCCCGGGGGTTGGGGACCGCTGCACTAGAAGATAATTATTTCATAAACTGCAAAATGTAACAGTAACAATTTTTTTTTTTAATCCAGTCCATCAACTGAACCACAGCAATATTGTTTTGTTTGAATGTGCTTGCAGTGGCTGGTGGGGAATGTAGTTGGCAGAGATGACACGCTGTATGCAAGAATGAAACAACGTGATATGGATGGCCATGAGTCATTGTGGGAACCAATCTTTGTGGATGATGCAGCAATTGGACTTGATCAAAAAAATAAGGTATCTGAAAATGATGTGCAGGTGATTTCAAATGAGTTTTGTGCTAATGTCAATGCCAATGTCTCAAAAATAAACCCAACACTACATAAACTTGAATCTAACAAACTTTACTCTTTTACTTGGGCAGATGGACCCACATGAAAACATCCTTTTGGGCACCCTGGATATTAAGAACGATATGGGTGTTTCAGAGCTGGCTCTGGGTCTCAATGACCCACGGAATACCATGTTGACATATGACAGCTCAGCCCTACAGTATCGCAAAGCAGGGCTGGCCAGGCACAATTTTGGCCGAAATGCATTGGAGCGTCACATGACTCAAAAGAAAAGCAGACTACGGAGGCGTGCTTCACAGCTAAAAATCACCATCCCTGACTTGTCTGATGTAAACTCTATTGACAAATGGTCACGGATGATCTTTCCAACTGTATTTTCTTTCTTTAATGTTGTTTACTGGCTTTATTACGTTAATTAGGATAAAAAAAATGTTTTTAAAAAAAAGGACATTCATGAGGGCAAGACCAAACAGCAAATATGTTGCTAATTTTGTCTTTGTGTCTTGTTTGTTTTCTATCCATGTGATCTTGTAATTGCTAGACTGAATCGGTAAATTACGGACTGGATCTGTCATAACTTGGAAAAGAACATTTGCTGGCTTACACGTGAAAACCTTACACTAGAGATTACAAACATAAGGTGCCTGTTCCTGAGTATTTGTTTAACATTTTATGTATTATGGGATGTGTGGATCTTTCCGTTATTTAAAATGTTTGCGTTTCTTATGTTTTTATTACTTTAGATTTAAACTAAACAGTAATTGCCAAACTGTTATATAAATGAGATATGAATGGATAAGCTGACACTTTATAATGACCATTTACTTTTACCGATACTAATTCAAAGTACTTGAAGCAAGTTTCAGGTTAATAGGGCTTTCTGTCTCAATTATATCAAAATGTCATGTTTATATGGGACACGGGGGCCTGAAATATACTTTTTTAGGATTTTGTTATTTGAAAAATCATTTGAAAATGGGGAAATTACCAAAACATTCCAGATTGATTGAGTAAGAGTTGCATGTTAAAAGAAAATACAGTGAGTTTATTATGATTGTTGGGTGCTATCCACTGTGTCAGACAGCTAAGGGAACAAACAATATTATTCCTGTTATTCACTTAAATGAGATTTATTTTAACAGATGCATGACAAATTAAAGGATAATCCAACATATAATCTATTAAGATGGTGCTGGGCCACCATGTGTCACAAAAATCAATTCAGTGCATTTTCACATTCATTCCCCAATTTTGTGGAACTCTGCTGAAGAGATGGAAAATTAATCCAAAACATATTCTCTTAGTTGTATTCTAATGTAATAACCAAAATCTCTGTTTGGTTTATTGGTTGGTAGGTTTTTGGACCACCTTCCCACAAAATGCCACTATCGGCAAAACAAAGCCACCGGTTCTCCCCACTTGATCACTTCAGTGATCAGTGACTTCATTGTTTTTCCTTTAATTTGTTTCTTATCTGTTTATCGTTGTTACATGGGTTTGCTTTAAATTGCTTGATGATATAATGATTGTTTCTTTGTCTCTTGTTTTGTACAAAAAAAAAAACAGTCAGTGAAATTAAATGGGTGCCTGTGTTCGATGGAAAGAATAGAATTCATAAATATACAAGCATTATGTCATTATAGTAGCAACTGACACCACGATTTGAATATTTATTTTGACTTTTTTGTTTCTCTGTTTCTTTGACTCAAATGTGTTTATTTATTCATCTTAATCCCAAGCTAGACTTGTATACTATATATGGGTATAAAATTACCATGTATTGTTTTTACATTGAAAAATATGTTGACAATCACAAAATATACAGCTGTCAATACACAATGAATTTAGAACAATGACAAAATACTTGCTAACAGTACTGCCCAGAAGGTGGAATTTATGTGGAACAACTGATTATGCACAAAAGTTGTTATAAGCCATAGAGGCTCAATAGTTCTTCTAACATCTGGTGCTCATGGGAGTGTTTTAAGAGAAACCTTATTGATCTTTTTACACTATATATTTCAATTTCAATTTAAAACAAACCTAGGGCAGCGATACACCAGTTCCAAAGTCCCTTTCCTGTAGCTCTATACTATTTAGATCATCAAATTGCTCTGTTAAAAAACAAAAACAAAACTAGAGGTAAAAAAAAAAAGAGTAGCAAAGCCTCACATGTGAAATTGTACCTACATAAACATTGTTAAATATAGTGGAAGAGGGGAAAGCTAACTTCAGATATTTACCTAAAACACAATCTTGCGCATATTGCTGAAGTCCTCTGGAGTGATATTCATTTTGAGTCTTAAGGCATGAGTGAATACTCTAAGCATTAATATGTTAATGTTTAATCAAAGTGTGGCCAAGAACAGTTATGACCCACTGCATGCTCTGTGTAGAAGTAAATCTTTTTTTTTCTAATTACCCAAATATTCACTCAGTTTTTGTGTTTAATTCATTTCACAAATACATATACATAATGTTTACAGGTTTATTAAAAAAATGTCTTAATAGTTACTTGTGGTGTTATTAAAAATACAATTTTTTTTTCTAGAAATAATTTACTTAACCATTATAGTCACTCTCCAACAGCTCACAAACAAGTTAGACACACTTTTAATTATCAATAAAGTGCAGATTCAAGTGAGCTTTCAGCTCTGGTATTTATATATGTTAATTATCAAAATAGTCAATTTCACACTGCTTTCTTAAGATTGAAAACTGTGCATTGTAAGTGAAATATTGTATTTTTGTTCAATGGTTATGGTGATTATGTCACAAAATTTGTCGTCTTTGTTGTTTTAATATATCTTTCTATCTCTCTCTCTCTTGCTCTCTTTTTGGGTCACTTTTAGAGGGATCTACTAGAAAATGATTGTTGGTGTGAATCTCTGAGGAGTTCAACAAAAAATTTGGGAACATGTTCCAAAAGCATATTTATATATGTATATAGCAAACATATATATTGTTAATCAGAAATTGAAACATATTAATACATATTAATAAATACTTAAGAACTTTCTACACAACAAAAAAAAAAACAAAAAAGATTTTCAATAGCATTTATATTGTAACATGGAAAGAGATAATGCAAAAGCAGATGTAATGTAAATAATCTATTCAACAATGTCACTTGATCACTTTGATCTTATGCTATTAATCGGAGAATAAGTATTTGTTTTTGCCAAAATGTAAACATGTCTTGATGAATGTAGTTGATGTTCCTTTGCAGGGTGTTTTTGCTATAATGTTTCCGCAAATGTATACGAGATTTTTGTACTAATAATTAGCTAAACACAGCTTAGTCCACACCACCACTAACACAAAAACACACAAATACAAAAGGTCATGTGATTAAGAGGCTAATAATACCTTGTATCAGACTAAAAGTCAAACATCTCAGGTCAGCACAGTTCACACTATTAACAACACCGACTACAATATACTTGTACTTAAAAAAAAGAAAAAAAAAGCGGCTTGGTGCATTTGTTTTATCTGTTCTCCCTGTAATTTATTTCCCTTCTCCTGTTTAATATAATGCTCATGATACAGTACAGTACACAGTAACTATATTAAAAGTATGGTACAGTATTTGACCATAACCACAATCTAGACATGGCTAGTATTTAAAAAAAAAAATACAATAATAAACAAAGTTATTCTATCCACATCAGCTGTAGACATATAAAGATAACTCAGATTTTAAAAACAAATCTTAATAATAGTGCTATAACACATGATGTATCTGAGTATGAGTGTGGGAAGTGGGTGCATGTTGGCCAGATAGCAATGCATTTCCAAAGCACAGTTTGGATGTGTGTTTGTACTTCACAGCACTTTTTTGTTTCATATATTTTTATACTTCTATATTCCAATGTAAAAATGGCAAAACCCATTTTTCTCTAAACCTTGTAAAACAAGTTTGAGCATTTTTCATATTTATACAATGCTTATTGGTTGCATTGCCCCTTAGGGATAGTGAAAATGTAATGATTTGTATGATAACGAAATCCTGTCAAGATACCTTGTTTAAAATTTAATTCATATAAAATACATGGTTGTAAATGGTTTGAAAATGTTTTTTTTTCTTAATTCCTGGAAAGTTAAGGTTTTTGGAAATTCTAGATTCTATTTAGGAGAATCTGGAACGAATGACATCTTAAAAGCCTAAATGACACATCTTTCTGGCTGAGTATGTCTGCACACAGTCACAGAAGAAGCCTTAGCCTCCTGCTGCCCTGGACCTCTTTCCAAGCAGCATCAATCCTACTCACTCTCAACACCCTCCACCTTGGAAAACCCTTGTATATGGCACTCATAAGAACATAGCTGCACATTTTTGAAAGACAAGCTCTGTAAAAATTATGTCTTTTCTTGGGAAGTGAAATTATTTCCCTGATAATAAATATTATATACAGTTCAGAGAATGCCTGTTTTGCACTTATTTCAAATGAGGGGGAAAAAGCAGAGTGATCTCAATGCATGGCAAGTATTCCCAGTTGTGTAAAATTCACAAAAAGTAGACAAATGCACTTGAATTATGACCGACTGCAACATATAATGCAGTTGATGCTTATGCAGTACAAAAAAGCTAAAACGGGTCATTTTCTGACATGATGGCTTCTTTTTGTGATTCATCTTCTGGAAAGCACATACCAACACTTCAGAAGGTTAATGAGTCATTCACATATGTATGAACTTTGGAATATTGTACACAAATCTGTAAAATTAGTAAAACTGCCATAAGAAGACTCTGCACCTGTACATTTCCCACTGAAGAATTTTGTTGAATGAATAATTGAAAGAGCCCATTTTCACTGGAGCAGAGTTTTCTCTAAACACTCTTCCCATTATAATGAAACACACACACACGCACACACACACACCTATGTTTTAACATGACTGTAGTCCAGCCAAAGCCAGATAAATCAAAAGAACTTGCATGTGATAGCAACAAAATTGTATGTAACTATGCATAACCTTTTCCATTCCACACAAGCAGAATGTTATGCTGAGATTTGAAACAGAGCCACTGTGGTGTAGAAATAGAGCTCTTGTGGCTCTGAATAGGAGTACATGAGTCATGACATAGAGCGGTAGGCAAGCTTGGCATCGCAACAAAGACATTAGAACGAGTGTGAAATGTGTCTTTTTATCTTTCACCCACAACACCTTTTTTGGTCATCACCCACAGTCTTCAGTTTGCGATTAAACTTACAAAGGGAATCAGTGACTGTTCAGCCAATATATCAAACCAGCATTTTTTTTAATGGTGACTCAGTGTTGAGGGATAATTGCAATACAAAAGTATGACTTTGTGTTAGAGCATCTGGATAAATATAGACACCGGAAGTATATGTGCGCGTGTTAGTGTGTGTTTCAGTGTATTCTAATATAAAAGCCCACCTTCCATTTTTATATAAATTCTTATGTGATTCAATTTTTGATAATCCAAGACTCAACTCTAGCAATCAGCTACAGAATCTGTTCCAGTTCTTTTTCTGCTTAGCCCAGGTAAGATTATTCTGACATTGGTTTAGGAATTGCTTGATATTAGGAATGCGATAGTTGTAGCCCATTTCCTGTACAAATCTGTGCATAGCGGCACTTGATGCACCTACCCATGAAATGATGATTCTTGACAATCTTCTGAAGCCTGTGGTCATCTGTGTTCCTCGTACCCCTGTTCCTAACACATCTTTCTCTTCCACTCAGCTTTCCTTTTATATACTTTATGTATTAAATCTGTGTTTATTCAGTTGTTGTCTGATACTAACCTGTGAGATAACTGACCAATTACTTTCACATTCCTTTTCCTTATCTAGAGTAAAGTAATGGTTAAATGTGTTTGTTGACTTTGCTTGAAAAGCTCTTTTCCCACTGTATCTATTGAGATAACCTTTTCCTATGAGAAAGGCAGAATAAGGTTGGTGGATTCAAGCTTTACTTTTGTTATTCTACTTTGTTAATTTATTTTCTCATATTATGTAACTTCATGAAACATCTTTAATTTCTCTGCCTCTGCTTCTCTTCTTCTGCATGTGTGTGTCCCTAGTTAATTAGGAGGAATATATGTTAATGGGACGCTGCTAGCAGACTAATTAAGATTCTGATTAGACTTAAGATACTGTCAGCCAGTCCCACTGTGTGTGCCCTTATGATTATGTGTGCTTATATGTGTGTCTTGCCTCTGGTTTACTTGTTGAGGAAATCACCCAAACTCTAACATGCATTTTGTCTATGGTTAGAAAATGAAACTAATTCTTAGCTCTTATGGTGACTCATACTTCATGAAAATATCCCATTTGATTATTTCTCTCAGACATAACATTAGCGGTAGATTTTTAAATAAGAGGGTACAAACTTTTAGTTTGGATTGCAGAATAGGCAGAATTTAAATCAGGAAGATACTGGACTTATTGTCAAGTCTGTGCGAAACATATTGATAAGAGACCAAAAAGTAATATGAAATATTAAATAAACCTGTATTTAAAAGTACTTATTTCAGGGGGGTTTTCCCCACTTTCACTTTATTGTCTACAAGTCATCAGTATCAGTTATGATATCGGTTTGGATATGTGGTGAGAGGGAAACATGAAGATGCAACCAGGAGATGTCCTTACTGAGTCATCAGAGCTGAACAGGTGATGGAGAAACAGGTTTACCTTTTAGGTGACATGAATGAGTTGAACCGAAAGTTATGAACTGTTTCTGAGAGGCAAATAACACCAGGATCTTTTGTAGCTGACGGCTGGTAACTGTGCAGGGGCGGGTCTCATTAACAGGGAAAGGGGGGCACAAAGAAATACTTTTCTTTCTTATTCTCATTTAAAATGTCCAGCTTTTAATAAATAGTTATCTGAATCTTACAACCAAAGTTTTTATCTGATATAAAATGTATATAAATCATACATATACCAACAAGTTGTATCAAACCAGAAATTTAATGAGCTGGATTTGTCTCGCATTAACTGGCTGGACACAGAGGACATCGAAATTCAGCTGATTGAACTGAAAAGCTCGACTCTGTGGGGGTCAAGGTTTGCAGAACTACGAACGCAGCTGGAATCCATAGCTGTGTGTGTTCATGGAGCTTGCATTTTCACCTGCTGGACATCACTACCTGACAAGTTTAACTGTCTTCAGAACATTGCAGAGGCCTTATTGACAGTATTTGGCTCTACATATCAGTGTGAGCAGATTTTCTCTCACACGAAGAGTGTACTCAGGTAGCTTTCTGAATGCAGGACACTCAGAGACCTGTGTCTCTGAGTGGGAAACCAGAGATCACATTAACATGAGTATCCCTGTATTAACAAACATGCCATATTGGTCCAGTTTATTTATTTTTTATCATTGTTGTGAGGAGACCATAAATAGCACTTGCATTTTCTGTTGTACGGTGCATTTGCAGTTATGGAGTTCATGTTATGGATAAAATGTGTCCTTTTTTTTTGTTTCAAAATAGTGGAAAACTATTCGCTGATAGCTGCCAACATCTGCGAACAAATATAATTCTATAAAGTTGTTCTATATAGTGTGTAACTGTTGATATAAAGCATTATTAAATGTATTGCTAGTGCAATTCTATGGCACATTGACTTCTGAGGAAATTTTAGATGGCACTCATCATCAGAAAGGTTGCCGACCCCTGGTCTAAATAATCTAGAAAAATATTAGCAATACCTTAAGGGACAGCAGTGACCCAAAAATGTCTGATCTTAATCCTTTATTGATACAGTAGATGCATTGGTGGACTTCGATGTGTACTAATGTGAGAAACACATTGGTTGAATTAAAAGAATTACACATCAGATAATAAGGTGGTGTCATTAGGTATCATCATGAAAGCACACTCTTTTCTCCTTATGTACAAACAGGTTGTTGGATGAAGAAAAACAAACGTACAGATCTGCTACAACCACTGATGTCCATTTGTGGGACGTTTAGAACTGCAATAATTTGTCTACTTTGGGAGTAGAAAACACATTTTCTTAATGCATTGCTTTAGAATGAGCGTAATCTATTGTAAGAAACTGTTTTAAAATTCTGGGCTAAAAGCCAGATTTTCCCACAAATTGAAAAAAATGTTCTAGCTATAGTTATCATTCCATTCAACAGTGATTTAAAAAAAATGTACTGGCAGCTAATCAACAAAATGCATATGTTCCAACTTTGTGTAGTAATGTCTTTTGTTTTCTTAGATGAATACATTAAGCTCTTTAATTAATTATTCTCTTTTGTGCAGTCTATCCAGAAATATGTTTAATATAGGTTGGATAAACACATATATAGTAAAAGCAATTTTGCTATGCATCTACATCAGGAATCTGTAGATAATTAAAGAAATTTTGATAAAGCATTCATTAAGTGAGCAAAACACAAAGTGAGTGTAGATAAAAATGTCACGTTGCTGTCACAAAGCCCAAGATTCAAAAAGCAAATCTGCTGAATACGAGTGTGCACAGTTTTTCTAGATTTTCAACAATAAAACAATTTTCAGACATTCCCAGTGTAAATTCTGTAATCATTTTAAATCTTCTAACGAGGCCATGTGTTCACATAGCATAGACACAAACAACTGCAGTTCGGTTTCTTTTTAACACTACTCAGGATATGGAGTTAAGGTCATACTGACTGTCACTAGGTGGCTACCGTCTTGTGCTTTTTAACAGCGTCACTTCTCACTTCACGCTCACAGAAAAATCACCAGTGAGGAAAACTGCTTTTTCTACACCTTAATATCAATAGCAGTTCTCATCGGGTATATTTTCCTGATTCAAATGTCATATAAAGCCAACTGATGAATGTAGGCATTTAGTATATTCTATTATGAATGGATATCACATACCAGCAAAGACCCAGAAGGATTAGATAGATACAGTACATAGAAATATGCATCCACATACAAACACATTTACAAACCAAATACATGACTCTTTATTGTCTTGGTCATCCATATTTGGTTATGAATATTATTTATGTTCTCACTTTTGTTTGATGTTAGACATTTTTAATGCTTTTAAAAAACAGAATGTCTCATTTAGTCTCTTTTGACAGTGACTTGGTTGATCAACATACATCAAGATATAGCAAAGGTTCTTACAAATGTGTTGCTACATGTGCAATGTTGGGTGCTTGAAAAAGACGACGACTGGACTTCTTTAAACATTGTCCTTAATGTTGTTATAAACTCCCTGAGATAAAAGTCAATTTTGGGGCTGCTTAAGTTTAAAGAAGTCTACTCGCCTTCTTTTTCAAGCTCCAAAGACTACAATTAGCTGCATGCCTGAAAAACTACAGATGAAATTTACCTATGGAGTATATGGATGGCAGATTGAAATGTGCATTGAATAAGGCTGCAAGAAAAGAAAACAGCAAGAAAATCATGAGGAAGATGGAGCTCCCTAGAGGGAGAGAAAATGGACCAAAAGAGCAGGCTTTATACCCTTGGCTACTTCTACCTCGCTGCTATTTTTCTGACAATACCAGCTGCCCTCAGAGGTATAGCAAAGGGGGTAGCAGGAAGTAAGAAGGGTACAAGCAATATGTAGGACAAATGGGATAGTGTAGTAACACAAATACTGTAAATATTTTTACGTGTTTCACAATTTCCTTTTTGTGTATGTATTTTACGTTTCCGTGCCCAGACATTTACAGGGGTATTCAGCGCATCATGTATGGTCTATATGACAACGTAAATTAGACAATGATGGCCCCCAGGAAATGTTTTTTGGTAAAGATCCAAAGGTGACCAAAAATAGACCAGATGGAAAATGATATATCAACCAGATTCTCCTCCCTCCACTCCTGTCCTGCCATTTTCTAAAGTCAAGATTAGTGATGTCATAACTTGTGTACAGTATAAAAGCCCACTGAACACTTAGAAAATGACTTATTTCTTTTAACATGGCCTCTACTTCCTGGGAGTAGCATGAGAAGAGGAAGAGAGGCTCTTTGAATACCACACCATGAGATGCTTACACCAGGTGGAACCCACAGGGTGCCCTAGCTGTGCAGAAATGTTGTACAATTATGTGTTAATTTGCCCATGTGGATAGGAAAGACGAGTGAAGGAAGACTGGACTGTCTGTCAGTGCCAAGAAAATGGTACATTAGCTACATTAGCCCTAAATTACATGGCTGAATATATCTGAAATAGCTCCACTTCCACTTAAAAGCACTAACATCCTTTCTGTTACACAACATTAGTAGCATTAAATAAGGCCAGTTTAGCAACATTATTTAAATTTTAAAAGAAATTCAGACAGAAGTTTCTCTGTGCCACCCTTGAACAAAAATGTTTTTGATTCCTTGTGGTTAGCGACTTTAATGAACAAATCCACTTGAATAGGATAATCTGTAAATGAAGACACAATGCATGAATCCTTGTTTGTCCCTAATCTTCCAAAGCACTTGATGCTATTAAAAGGACCGGCAATTGTATTTATAAAATCACTTTTCTCTGCCAGGAATATTATTTCAATACGTTATTCCGTGTGTCTTTAATTAATTTCACTGTGGAAAGATCCAGAGGAATAAAAAAAGCTATGGAACAGAAATGGTTGCGTGGGAGAACAGACCCGCAATCTCTTTACATTAGCAGGGATTAAGAACGTGAAAGCATAATAGATAAAGTATATTGCTTTCATGGGCAAATTATTTTCAATATAATTTCCAGTTTCATGTATTGCATTCATTTTTATTGGCTATGTCTATGAAAAATTTCTGAAGCCAAAAAAATCTATTCCAATAAACAAAGTACTGAATAAGCTCAGAATTTATACTAATATGATGGTGAGAAATTGAAAAAATAGTACTCATGTTTTCTTAAGAACTGAAAAATGTCCAAGTGTATTTCCATAAGGATTTTGGCACCATTCTACTAATCCATATGCAAATACATAGAGATTACCCATTTTATCTTTAACAATAAAGAAATTCTAAATGGCAAAACAGATTAATTGCATAACACTGAATAAACAATTTGTCCACCCAACCTGTGTTACAAGATAAATCCCAGTATCAGTTGCATTAGGATGGGCTGCATATAATCCATGTTTGCATCAATGACCTTAATTTATATAATGGGATAAATATAGAATAAAAGTCAGAAAAAGTGAAGGACAAAAATGTAACTGAAAACAACAAATAAGAACTAGAGTAGGACATATAGAGAAATTAAAACTGACTGATGTGTCATTTTAATTTGCAATGAACTACATTACCCTGCTTCACTCTCTCTTCCATCATAGTTTTATTGTAATAAAAAGTAGGAGCTGACGTCAAAACAACAAACAAAAGGAGCCAATCTCGAGGATTTAACAAATTTACCTTCTCAAAAGAAACAGACCAAATGACAGCAACGTGCCTCCCTAACTAAGAGAAAACATGAGAAAACTACAATCAACAAAAAGGCAGTCCACCCCTACTTAAGCGAACAGCGCTGGGCAAGTAACAAAAGGCCTGCTGGTTGGAATGAGCCGAGGATAAATGACTGGCCGTCCATGGCGGTGTCATCATATAAGCTGTCTACAGGTAGCTAGCCAATCCGTATGAGCCGCCCTCTGGAGCCACCAATCACGGAAAGGCACATACACACTGAGATTTGCATATTACACAACATTACAACAGCAGTCGCAACACAAAGTTTAAACAATTTAACACTTAAATTAAAGAATTTAGCTCTCAGTTTTCTTAGTGAAAAAAACCTAAACAAATAAACAAAGACCTGAACAAGGTGGCTAACATTAGGAATTTAAGGGATTATATAGGTTTTGGTTTCAAAAACATGTTACCCTGCTACCATAGGGTTACTTGTACTATATGTCCTTGCACAAGGGATTAAATGTCTTCTTAGCATTAAAATGCACTGGACTGTCTTAGTTATTCTCAACAGACCCATTCAGTGCCTACATTGAGCAGTTGAGTGCATTTTGATTTTCGAACTTCATGCAGAATATTATTTGGAAGCTATGCTACTTGTTAGCATAATTGTGGACCCATGAATAAGTAATAAAAATATAAGACCACAGTTTTTTTTTATTTGAAGAATAATGTGTACTCAATAGACCACCAACATTAATGTGCTCTCTGCCACACTGGCTTGCAAAGAAGGGGAATTGAATTACCTGTCCAGAGTGTACCCTGCCTCTCACCCTATAGTAGCTGGGAAGAGAATGGATGGATGGATGGATGGATGGATTTCTAACAGCTGATATAACATACCCCTTATTAATTCTAAAAATTTCCCATTTTGTTGCTAAATAGAAGTTTAAAAGTAATTAATTGAAGTGTTGCATATAAATCATAGATATTAGAGGTAGGAAAATTGAACAATTTCAATATAAAGCATAACGTTTACTGATGACCCCAAACTGTAAAATTATGTTGCCAATTCTTACACCATAGTTTTCATACAGTTACCAAGCTTCAGTATTGTTAAGTTGTATCTGTTCTAGGAGTCTGGATGCATGTGATATTGTATGTGAATTCTAATGTGCTTCATCTAAAGCATCTAGCCTTATTTTTGTGTGTTGTTTTACTGAAACCATGTGGCTGTGCACGATGAGTCATTCACTTGCTCAGTTAGCCAGCCCCTCTTGGCTCCTCCTGAAGGCCATTTGGTTAGTAGATGTGTGGCCATTTAAACTGGCCAGTGCTGAAATGGCACCACAGCACAGACGGTGCCTGGTGAGTACCTGCTCTTAGCTCATTATTGGCAGCAGTCTCATGTTGGCATTGCTTTTTTGCTGATTCTCAGCATGTCTGCAAGCAATAACCAAGCATTATTGGTTATTGCACATCTATATGGAGAAAAGGGCCTCAGCTGGAGAGGTTGCAAAGTTCACATAGGTTTGTACCTGCATCGAAGTCAAATAAATTAGTTTATTAATTAAACTATGGTAATATTATGTTTCTCAAGAGCTTATAACGAATAACACACAACTAGTTTTGTTTATTGTTTGCAAGCTAACAAGGAGTGTGTTAATGAATTTTGCTGGGGAGTTTTTTTTCCCCTGTAGCTTCAATCAAGCTTTCTGCTCCTGTGTCAATATTACAATCCCCAAATCAATTTTGAACATTAGATGTAGGGTGCTGACACTGGCCTGTTGTGTTAATTGATGTGCTAACAAATGGCAACACACCAGAGTTGATTTAATAAGGCTATCTCTATTTGCAGCGTTATAGAAAAACACAGGGGAAGAAATTAGGGCTGCAAAAGAACAGAGACCAAAGATATGATTATAACTCTTATTTTTTTGCAAATAGAAAACAGTCCTTTTTCCCTGGTTATGAAGCCACAGATTCCATAAAACATAATTTTCTTTGCATATTTACGTTATTATTTTGTTTGTTTTTAAAAAAAAAAGAAAGTCTATATGAGATATATGTCTACATACATCTCAGGTTTTCCACCATGAAATAGGTGCTGTGAAGAGAAATTAACTAAATGTAAACTGTGATGAGGCTCATTTGGTCCCAATGTACACAAAAGGTTTTAAAACTAAAACCTCAAAAATGTCTACTTCACAAAAGACATTTGAGGTAAACTAAAGAGTTGGAGACTAAAGGGCACAACAAGGGGTAAGTTGCAACACAATACAAAAAGCATGCAAAATAAGAGGCTGTTTTAAGAACTGTAAATTCTAGAGCTTCTTGGTAAACACTTAAGCGTCATTGTCCACAAACACCTACATTCATCACTCCATCAGTTCATGCAGAGATTGGAATAAGGCATTCTCCTTTTCTGCCCCATCTTCATGGAACATGTTGCAGAAGGATTTGAAGCTTTCTCAATTGATTTCACTTGCAGACTTCAAAATACATACAAATGTTTTTGTGAAATCGTCTCTGGGAAGTTGTTTTTGTTTTTAATATGACTATGTACATTAGTTTTTGTTTTGTTTTGTTTTTAAATTAATAATTATTTAATTTTAATATGACATTTTAATATTTTTGTCTGGAACAGGTTTCTCTTGCAAATGAGACATTGGGTCTCAATGGGACTACCTGTATAAATAAGGGGTAAATTAAAAAAAAACCCACCAGTTTTTACTTTGGAAGTGTCAATTTTCAATAATTTTCAGTTTCGGTTTCAAACGATCTCTGGTCCTCATTCAGTGCTCTTCAGACAATATTGTTTCAGTTTCTTCAGTTGGACTTTCTCCTGCTTTTTTGCCTCAGCAATGCAGGATCCTCTCTTACAACACAAATGCTTTCTCAGCTTCACCTTACATAGAGATATGGGGGTCTGGCAGTATGCAGATAGTATACAGATTGTACAGGTCTGTTGGGTTAGATTGATTCTGACTGACACATGCACAATAGTAAGAATAAAATACGGTAATTCATGAACCCAGTGGTATTTTCATGCACATGTATTTTCTAGTTAATGGGTGAATACAAATGAATGAAGCCCGCTCTCATAAAAGCAAATTTAGCCACTAGCATATTTCCATCTGAATTCATTGGATAGGTACACACAGTGAATAAGCTATAAAATGCAAACACTCCAATAAGCAAAATGCAAAGAGGAAGACAATGAAAAGGTACCATCTGAAATTGAACAATGTTGACAAGTTTTTCTTTTTGCAAAAGGAAAAAACATTAAAATATACTGATGATTTCAACTTGGTAGGGAGCTAATTTCATACGTTAATACCTCAAAGGCCCTGCAAGAAATATGTTAAACAGTAAACACTAAAACACAAAGTTGTCAGTGAAGCTCTGTTCAGAGGAAACAAAAGGGCAAAATCAGGCTCTCACAGCAATGATTCCAGCAATGGTTTCGTAGTACTTTGCAAGTAAGTAAAGTAAATGAAATCAAATCTGTCTATATTCTAATATTTAAAGATCAGTGTATTGTTTTTTGTGTATTCTCTGTTTAAATGTTATGAAACAGTACAGCTGCCGGAGCTGTAAACTATCAATACTCAAAGCTTTGATTTCTGTCACAGGACTGCTGTTACTTTATTCACAATAACAGCTTAACATTTTCAAGAGAAGCTTACACAGCATGTGCTGTGACAAATGCAGATGGATAAACAATAAACGAAATTGAAGAACTACCGTGAATTATTTCATGTGTTCGAAAACATAAGGAATAATGAAAAAACAACAACAAAAAAAACCAATCCCTCTCTCCTTGACTCATTCTCCAATTTTAGCGTCTTGCTTAAATTGTAAGACTGTGTTGGCAATATTCTATTTGTTCCTTGGGGTGTCATGGGAATCTGAAACGAGATGTCGGGAGAAAGTCTTTCAACAAGGAGTCTTACATGGAGTAAATCCCTTGTGTGGATTGTCAGAAAATTGAATCAGAGCCCACATTGATGTGTTAGCATTACTGAAAAATTTCTAAAGCGCTGTGCATTTCTAGTAGGATTTAAAATGCAAAAGGGACATTGCTGCAGTTCTCAGAGGGCCGAGGTAGAGAACTACTTAAGGGATTTTTGGTTTTTAATGGAATCTGTCAACATACATCCCAGATTGGCTAGTATGTAAGCAATATCAGCCTTATTCACTTCTGTGCTTCCTGTAAGTATCTGTTGTTTATTGTACCATATCAGTTTTACTCCAAAGCTGTAAAATGTCGATGGGGTATTGTCGTTACCCCATTGGCCGGGCGGGAAGCGTGGACAATTGAGTTGTGTAAGTGAATACAATAAATGAGTCGACATAAGACTTTCAAGTTAATACAATAGATGCATCTACTAAAACTCTGGGTTGAGTTCAAATCCTGGTGACCTGAACGAATATCATAGGTGCATCTACTAGGAGCCTGACGGGTAGCACTGCCAGCTTCCAATATTTTTATACAAAAGAATGATGCTTTGATGTTGATGTTTTAGCAATGAAAATAGGCTTTTTTATTT
>NW_005187427.1:1903803-1921425 GCF_000239375.1 Pundamilia nyererei | reverse complement strand
TTTTTTTTTGGTGTAATTGCCAGAAGCCTTGATGAAACAAAAAGGAGATGTAGCACCCCACAGTTTAATTGTGTAAACTTCTCCAACTGATCATTGGATGGCCACGGAGCATCAATTCCAAAAAAACGACGTAGTCCTTTCAGTCAAATAAAAGACTGAAAATAAGATACATAGCAACCTTAATTATTTGTAGAGTCACAGAGGTCACCAAAGTAATCTGAAACAAATTAAAGTCACTGTTGTTGTCCTTGCATCTCAAAAGAAGGTGAATTTAAAATATTCTAGCCCTAATGAGACTTGCCCTGCAGTCCTTCCTCTTCATTGGCATGTCTTATAGGATTTCTTGTAGTTGAGAAATCCAATTTGAGATGAAATTTTACAACTGTTCTCTTGAGAGATAATCACATTGTTGATAAACAATTGTACTGCTGTTAAAGCCATGTTTTTATGGACTATATTTAAAGACGGAATGTCTTGATGTGACTTTGTAGCCCTTTTGTTTTTTTTAATTTGATTTAACCATCTTGCTGAAGAGAGGGTGATGATAAATTACTAGTTAGTACAGCAAAATAAAAAAAATAAAAAACATTCATCTATTTTCTTTGGCGCTTATACAGCAAAAACGTGAAGTGTTTACATTGTTCCATAACATAAATCTACTTATTTTTATGTATGCATATTTCAAAGGACCATGGACTGGCAAGGCTTGAATTCATCATCGGGGGACAAATTAGCCAATAAGTAAAAAGCTAGTCTGGAAAGTAATTATAACATGTAACCCACTATTTTATGCTGAGTGTTGGAATAGTATCCAATAGACAATGCAACCTCAAGGAAAAAAAGAGGGTGGGAAACATGTCCTAGGCACGGTTTAATTAAGGTACATGTGATGGGAAATTCATCAATCTCTTACAGAAACCCAAACATGTTACTATGATTAATTGGTGAGGTTTTGCCTTTTAGAGTAATTGGATTGTTAGCCTTTTCCAATAGGGAAATGTTTGCTACATTACTTAGAAGTAGGCACACTCTAACAAACTGCTGTGGTGCATTGGGATGTTTTCAATAATATAAACCACCATAATAATATGCTATACTGTGGAATCTTGGGCATTCTAAAAATAGTAAACAGTGTCTAAAATTTCATCTTTTATTTCCACCAGACTGAGTATAGTGATTGAAGTGAAACAAGGATCAATGCTGTATTTATTAACACCAATTTAAAAAAACAAAAAACAAAACTGATCTAACGCATTCACTGAGAATACTGATACTGAGAATACTGATACTGAGAATACTGATATATGACATTAGGCAAGTGTACGCAAACATATATTTGTGTACAGTAAGTTATATTTTGTAATTATTAAATACATACATACAAAAAAATGTGTTATTTTAACAATGTGCTTTATTTTGAAAAAACAGAACAAAACAAAACATTAGGACACATTTAAACTGCTCGTCTGTGGTCCCTAAATATCATTTAATTACTTCTTTCCCAGTTGTCATGACACTAGTTCATTTTACCAAGAGGCTGTAATCAATAACACTCCCTAGCCAAACAATAAATTTGCTTTCAGATGGTGAATGCCAATAACAACTCACTATCAGTCCCATGAAAATGTAACCCCCTTTCCTGATTTGCATATTTGTCACATTTAAATGTTTCAAATCATCACAAGTATAATATTAGACAAAGATAACCTGAGTAAACAGAAAATACTTTTTTTTTTCTTGATGATTTCATCCATTAAGGGGGGAAGCTTTCCAAACCTACCTTGCCTTATGTGAAAAATTGATTCCATCACTTGATAGAGCCTGTCTTACAAAGTGAATTAGGCTGAAATACCTCAAAAACCAGTACATAATGCTCTAATCTAAAGAGAAACATGAAACATGATCTAAGGAAACAGGTGAGAAACAAGACATCTATCAGTCTGGAAAGGGCCATAATACAATTTCTAAGGCTTTTGGATGAGATGAGCGCCATTATCCACAGTTGGAAAAAAGATACCTGGAAGTATGGTGAACCTGGTGAACCAAGAGTGATTGAGAGCTTATTCAGAAGGCCATAAAAAACCTAGATCATCTAAAAAACTGCAAGGCTTACTTGTCGCCATTAAGGTTTGTGTTCATGATTCAGCAATAATCTTTATTTATTCCAGACTTAAAGTCCACAATTTAAAACAAAAATTAAACAAATCACATAACAAAAAAACAACAACAAAAAAACCAAATAAAAGCTACACCAAAATCACCTTTCAAAAAGACATAACAACACCAGTGTTTCCACAATGAACCGATAACTTGTGGTCCTAAACCTTTTATCTGTCTCGTTCTGAAAGTGCTCTCAAAGTGCTCAGCCTGAAAACTAATTTATATAAGAGGATACTCAGTTGTAAATATGTTATCCTACACTGGCTATAAATGTCACCATTGTCTTACATTTGATCTGCAATACGATATCCATGGTATTTGACCTTGTTACAGGCAGTAAGATTGTTTAACAATTTCAACTTTGATCTGAAACACACAGGCAAGTCATTGTCTGAATTGTTCAAGAAAAACAAAATGACAATTGTAGAGTTGCCTAGTCAAAGTCTGTGTCCAAAATGCTTTGGTATAACCTTAAACAAATAAGTAAATAACATTCCTCCACAATAAAGCATAAATTATTCATTACAGTTATAACAAAAGTTTGATGGCAGTACATGATGGCAAGGGTGGTAAAGCCAAAGAGGTTTGGATAGCTCTTTTCCCTTAATAAATGAGATAATGATATAAAACGGAATTTTGTATTTAAGCAGGCTATCTAAAATTTAAATTTGTTTGCTGATCTTAAAAAAAAGCTGAGAAATCAGAAAAAAGTTAAAACTTTTTCGTGGCGCTGTATGTTGCTGCTCTGAACCTGTCAGGGTGCTGGATTGTTGATGCAGCATTTTGAATGTCTTTCGTATTTTTGACTCCTTTTTGCTGTTTGGGGAAATGTTTAAGTTCTATTGTTTACAGTTGGTATGGAGTTTAGTCTTGGTTAGGTTCTAAGTTTAGTTAGTCTTATGATCTGTGTTTTCTTGTCAATGTGTCATTCCCTGTTTCCTGCGTGAGTCTGTCATGTCCTCTGTGTTTGTCTATTAAATTACAGCCGTGTTTCCCTCTGTCTTGTCTCCCTTTCTGGTTTACATATTCCCCTCATGATATCATTCCGTGTCTCCCCTGTCTGCGTCTTAGTGTTTCCTGTTTTACTTTGACAGTGTCGCGTCCTGTGTTTAGTGTGTTTAGTTTTGCTTCCTCTGTGTTGTTAGGTCAACTCCTTCCAGTTGTTCCCTGTGTGTTTCCAGTTTCCCTAATTCCCCTCTTCTGATTATATTGTGACTGTTTTCCTCTGTCCTTTGATTGGCTCTCTGTGTTTCTTGCATCATGGTCCAGTTCCCTCGTTCATGTCTTATGTTCTGGTTTCCTTGTGTTTTAGCTTAGCTTCAGTTTGCCCGGTTTAGTTAGTCAAGTCTCAGTCTCTCATTTTGCCTTTTATTTGTAGTTATTTGTTCCAGCCTTCGATAAACAGCTTGCTTCCTGTTCAACTTCACTCGCTTGTAAATGTCTGCATTTGGGACCTCCTCCTCTCTTCACATTCTCTGCCATTGCACTTCATTGTCAACCTTTCATTTACTGAGTTACTGGTACTTGAAGAGATATTAGTGGTTTAGTGTGCACTTGCATCACTACATTCCTTTACACTTACATACTTAATGCAAATAAGCAACTGTACGGGAGTTGTTGTTGACTGTTCTGACCTAACCTAAACAGCATACTGTATGTAAGTGAGTTTGAGACACATGTACTGCTCTTTCATGCCACCACAGCTACACTTGAAAGAAACACTTAAGCAGAGTTTAGTGCTGAGTTAAGTACCCTTGGAGCAAAATTAGTATTTCCATCACAACGCTACCTAGAAAATAAAAGCATAAAAAAGACAGGGAAATGTATCTAGCAAGTGAAGAAGTCATGGATTATTAAAGAGGTTAGACATGAGAGGGAATGCTTTAAAGGAAAATGTTAGAAGAAGGAAGTGGTGAAGATGCAAGCTGTGAGGACATTTGTTTATGGAATGGGTGAGTATGTTTGGAGGACCAGCTGGAAGTAGAGATGGGACTTGCTTCTCTCAAGCTTTGCCAGCTGGTGCACCTGTTTCAACTCAGGACTGGTGGAGACTCATTCACTTACTGACATGTATTAATGTCAAGTGAACTTGTCTTCTGGCAGGAAAATTGACACACACGTGGAATAGTAGTTAAGATAGTCAAAACCAGTGTGTGTGTTTGTGTGTGTGCAAAAAAAAAATGTCACTCATCGCTTACTCATCATTCATTTGTTTGAGAGTGAATCATTAGCCTGGACTACAAGGCAATCACAGCATAATTCTGTTTTCCTAGCATGTTCTCTGAAGAAGAAAAGAAATCGGAAAAGTGATTTTAATGATTTGACAGTTATAATTACATGCCATGCTTGGCTCCGGTAATAGCAGGTTGTTGTAAATATTTTGTTGCCATATTGGTTTTCATTGTGTATAATGTTGATTTTATAAGATTACAGACTTAACAAAGATGCCAAGTTTATTACTGTTTTTGCCTTTAATTATTATATGCATGAATTAGTTAAATCATAAAGGAGTATAATGCTGCATAGGCATGCATTCATTTGTGCCTTTGTGCCCAGCTTTACAGATTTTAAATGCATAACTAGTGTGTAGGGGTTTTTCATGTATGTCCTAGTGGTGAAGATAGTTATTATGTTGCTTAACACATGAAATCACACTGTACTGTATGATATTACTTTTACCTATTATTATTATTACCATTATTATTGAATATAACCCTATCATCATTCTGGAGTCAAACAGGATAGCATATGAGCTACCCTGTTTATTTCGAGAAAAAAAAAACCCCAGACATAATCCTTTTAGACCTTGTTTCATTACCCGTGATATCAAGAAAGTTCTATCTAAATTACTTTAATAAGCCACATCTAGGTAATATCTTAATGGAGAGAAGGAGAAAGTGATAGTCTGATGATGGTGAGACTGTTCCCTGTCCATTCAATTTATCATTCCTGGCAATCTGTGATGTAAGTCTAGCCTATGCAAATTGTTGTGTAGAGACAAATGTTCTTCGCTGTCTTTGTCTCTCTCACTTTATCTCTGTCACTCACTCGCTAACGTACACGTACACACACATGCACACACACAGGGACATATAATTTAACTTGACCAAACACCGTCACCCTTTTTATCCAATAAAGGGCTATGACAGCAACTTTATCTCGGCCTGCTGGTTCCTCACTGATGGTTTTCTTTTTTTGACAGCTTTAATGAGATTAGAAAGAAGCCAGAACCACAGAGACATGTAACGCCTTTAATGAGATGGAATGAAACTCAGCTAAACTATTCATCAACTGGGATTGTGTTAGGTGTACCCATGCAACCAGCCATGCGCGCACACACACATACACGTGCAAACATGTACAAAATCTAAGAGTGCTTCCTAGCCTCCTTTGACTCAACACGACAGCCCTCCAAATTAAAGCAGTCGTGACTTGGTGTTGTACGCATTACCGGACAACACTAGATTCCACTGCTTTGACTTCCTGAGATGAGTCATACCCTAGGGGGATTTATCTTACTGGCTAGATAGAAGACAGAAGGTATAATCTATTTAGATATCTCAGCATTTATCTTCCCTTCCCCATTGCTTCCATTTTATCATTATGGTATGTACGGTAGATTTTCCATCAAAAAACAAAACATATAAAAGACGCTGTCAAAATTGCGTTAAATGAGCCCTGCAATAGCAATTGTTTTGGATAAGAATGAATTCTCTTGCTGACTAAATGATCTATTTAGGTGTAGTCATTTCCATCTTTCACATCTGAAAGAGACTTACGAATTGTGATTATCATTAGTATCATCACTATTATTATCTTAAAGTTTGTCTGGCATGAAGATTGTATTATAACTGTAGTATGCAGTAGCTATCATAAATGAGTTCGAGGAAGCGATATATTTAAATCCTTACTGTGACTATTCCTACTTGTAGTGCTACTTATCCTTACAGACCAGGCAAGTACACTTAACTGGCATTTCAGTGTATCTTAAGCAAAATATTTAACGAACCAAATCAATCCTGCTATGATATCTTTGACTATATGTCCTCCTGAAAGTTTTCCTTGTAATACGAATCATGATTTCTTTACACTCACTTTCCATCAAATTAATTTCACAATAGAGTTGTTAAAATAAAATGTGTGGGTTAGCAGCCCTGACTGCTATGTATGTCATCTCTATGATAGGCCCCTGGGCAGGCATTTTTTTAGATTCTTGCCGCCACATTGTACCTGAGCAAACACACTGTCTCACATTCTCTCACTCTCTGTCGGTCTCTTTCTCTCACACATACTGAAAGTGCAAAAATAAAATCATATGGCAATAATCATATCAATAACATCCTTCTAGTTTGTGATCAGTACCATAGAAAGCAAATGCAGCATTTGGGAATGGACACTGTTATTTCAGCTTATGCTATAAGCCAGTGTTTCCCAACCACTATGTGCTGCAAGAAATGATCAGGTGTGCCGTGGAAGATTATCTGGTTCCACCTGATTGGTGCTCTAAGCGACGGGCGTAATGGGCAGAACAATTATATTCTCTTCTACTAGAGGGCAGTACAACTACCTGCTCTAATTAAATGGGTTACCAACTGCCAGTAAAACAGAAGAAGACAGAAGAAATTACATAATAGTCATGCTGTGAGAAGAGGCAGCACTTAATACCAATAGATAAATATTTGAAAAGAAAAAGCATTCAATCTGACGTGGTCCTGGAGAAATTTCCGACCCAGATGAAGGCCCTAGCATGAGTAGTGGTCAGAAGAAAGCAAAAAAAGTATACTGGGGATCAGAGATGGGCAGTAACGCGTTACTGTAATCCGATTACTTTTTTCAAGTAACGAGTAAAGTAAGTGATTACTATTACAAAAAAGATAATTACATTACTGTTACTTTTCCGTAAGCATGCTGCGTTACTGCGTTACTAAAACTGTGATTCTTTTGTGAGTGTCTCATGACAATGATGTAAGCGAGTGCGACGTTTGTGGCAATAGCTGTGTCCAGATCAAGAATTGATCATATATCGAGTGTGGGAGAGAGTATGAGCGTGCAGCATTTAAAGCGTGGAAGTACTGACCTTACTTTGAGTTTGATTCCGTAAAAAGTGACAAAAACATTAGCATCCGCTGTTCACTGCGTGGGAAGAAAACTTCTTTTTACAGCGAAAAAAACCCTTAACTTCTGAGCAAGCACCGAGTGCGCTACCACAGAATGTGAAATTCACGGAGACACTCGCGTATTTTTCCACCGACCGCTGCGGCACACCTGCACCAGGGCAAACCTCCACCTACCCCACTCCCGCTATACAGGTGAAAATAGAGCAACAGGACCGCTGAGTCTTTGATTTTATTTATTTTCTGCTGTGTTTCACTTGTATTTATTTGAAAGACTGAGTGTAAACAGAAAAAAATATTTTATTTTATGTGCAGGAATGTGCAGAAAATAGGTTTAAATGTTAAACATATTTCTTCCGGTGAGTGAATGTTGCATATAATTTAATGTTTGTTTGATGCATAATAAGTGATGCATAATAAGTAGTAAGTAAAATAAGTAATCAGTAAAGTAACAGGATTACTTTTTGGGGGAAGTAATCAGTAATTAGTTACTGATTACTTTTTTCAAGTAACTTGGCCAACACTGCTGGGGACAAACCGAGCCAATTCCGCTATACCTGGTGCTTTTTGTGACATTTTTGTTTGGTGGTGTGCCGTGTGATTCTTCTAATGTGAAATATGTGCCATGGCTCGAAAAGGCTGGGAAACACTGCTGTAAACCTACTCCATCTTCTTCAACTAGGTTACCACAAGACTAAAGTAAATTTAACCTAGCTAAAGTAACCGAAATATAATAATGTTTGTAACCATGGTCGGACAGAAGTCATCCTGTTCACTTTACCATTTAGCACATGATATATAGAGTCAAATGCTTTAAATGTAGAATCTGTGTACACAGTTTTCATTGTTTCTCTTTATATATTTGAATCCGTTTTCTCCAGCTGCAAATAAGCAATTTTCTGAAGCTGTAAGCACTGGCATTCTCCACGTGTGGGCAACTGTGAGTAAGAAGCTAATGAGCAAAATGGTCAATGAGACTTGAAAGGGACAGATGGAGTGACTGAGTGAGAGAATGGCAGATGGAATGACTGAGAGTGGGAGAGGAGTTGATGGCAATGAAGCCAAGGATTTGTGAGAGGAGTTGAATGATTTGTATGGGTGCATACATAGACATGTGGGTTTGATGTGTCAGAGGTGGGGGTGGGTTGTCCTATCAATGTCTAATTGTCTTTGTCTTAAATTGCAATTCCACTGGTCTGCCAGTGGCCCCATTAAGATGACCTTCAGTTGCTAATGGAAGGGGAATGGGAACAATGTTGCCCATGATGAGGGCACAGAGGAGCTAAAGAGTCTGTGTGTGTGTGTGTGTGTGTGTGTGTGTGTGTGTGTGTGTGTGTGTGTGTGTGTGTGTGTGTGTGTGAGAGAGATCAAGGTAATTTTGTTTATTTTGAGAGAAGATAAAATGAATAATAGCAAAATTGGTAAGTAAAGTCAAAAGAAAGGATAAAACGCCTCCAACTGTCCATAGTTTGATATTTGAAGCTGTTGGTAACTGAGGAAAATGAAAAGGCTTTTCATTGATGGGATAGATGGGGCTGGTGGTGGTGGTGGGTGGGTGGGGGGGTATAAGAGTAAGGCACCTGAGGCCTGAGATAATATGATGATAAACAGTCCCAAAGGAAAAACCCTTTCCGCCCAGTCATTTCTGGATGTAAAAAAATACAATTAAACCTACATTGAAATGAAAAAGCATACATAACGCACTCTGTATCCTGCCTAACCTCTCTAGATAGCGGTCACATGTTTGCTTGTTTTCTCAACAAGTACACAAAGAACAAGGTGTGACTCCCTCGTGCGTCAGCACCATTCATTGAACACACGCACTATTCTCTGCATCCCTTTGAAACACAAATCCATTTCTGATTACATGTCCACCAATTTAATGAGTCATGTTTCTGAAGGGCACGTAAAGTTGACAAATTTTCATCCTCCAATCAGAGGAGATGGGCTTTGCTTTTGATTGTTTTTGAGTATGGCTGATACACGAGAATTACGGACCTGAGCAAACTAGGACAAAATCAAATCTAGATAACTGCAGCACAGGCAAAAGTGCACACACACATATACACAAACACACACACCTTTTCTCAGAGATACAAACGTGGCTTTATTTTTACAGTCAATTGGCTGGCATTGTCCTTAGTAAAGAGTTATATTTCTTAAACAGAATCAATCATGTTACGAGACAATTAGAAGCCCAGACAAAAACGCACTTTTCTTGTTTGTTACTCTGTCCCTCTTTGTCACTGTGCTTCTCTGCCATTGCCTTTCTATTCAGGGAACATTTTAGAGGCAAAACACCCTGCAAGTCATACTCCAAAGTCAAAGATCTATAAACAGAGAACAGTGTCACCTGGTGGTTTATTCTCAATTTATTAAAAACAGTACGTGGTGAATAATTGATACACGACAGTAGCCATTGCTGGACTGACTCACTTTGGTTATTTTAGCTGTTAAATTAGATATATCTTTAAAGCCTTTACAGCCAGATTTATGACCTGGGATCATGATCCGGAAATAGTGGAAGTGTCACATTAAAGCCTTGACATTTCTATTTTGTCACGAACAAATTCTGATTATTTAGATAGGTGGATATTTAGATATAATGGTCATTTGGATAGTTTGTGTATTTTCATAACAGTATTTCTAAAAAGGTTTTATAAAACACTTAAGTGTTTTTTTCTACAACATTCACAGAAAATCCCATCATGCATTAATCCTTACTTGGATTCACAAGGTTGTAAATGCAGAACACATTTGAATGTTTGAACCAATCAACTCAGGAACAATTTCAAGAATTGAGACTTGGACAATCTTTTCTTCTTTTGTGTTATCATGTGGTTGCCATGGTGTTTGTCTTTTGGAGCAGACCAACAGATTCATTTTAGTATCTCAGTCACATCCTCATTTTTCTTTTTAAGTTCTCCTCCTCCCTTTCCTTATCGCTCACCTCTTCAGAAGCACATGCAGTATGAACACCAACTGCTGTTTGCATGACAAGGCTGATAAGGAAAGATACTGTTCAGAGTTTCAGACCATGATATTAAATTGCCCTTTTCAGTGGTTTGCCGTTTTTCACAGTTGTGTGACTCTGTGAGACAGTGTACGTGATTTCTGAAGTTAAGCCCACCATGGACCTGATAATTACATAGATTTGTGTTTTTATTTATTTTTTCAGCATGTCTCAAGTACATGGATGCACACTTAAACCCACACACGTGTACGCCTGTGGTGTCAAGGTTTTATGAAGCATCAAGTGCCTTGCTTCATTGGGCAGATTGTCCCCAGAAAACTGTAAGACTGAAATCCCAAAGGTCAGCTGCACTATGCATAAACAGACATGAACCACTGGCCCGGATGTTTTCAGCAGCACGCGAGGCAGCTCACAGATAAACATAAATCAGAAACGGTGCCAGTCAGAACTTTTAAGCCTTTGAGCACCATCTGGTTCTGAGCCTATCCAAGAGGAGCAAATCCCACCAGGTTAGGAAGGACAGGAGGATGAACAAGAAAGGGAGAGATGTATGAGCACGCATGCATGGATGTGTGTGGATGGCGAGTAAAAATTACAGCAGGAATGAAATGTGAAACGTACTCAAAGTAAGAAAGTAAAACATAGTCATTTTTATACTGAGCCATTATTACTACCATTCTCAGGCTGAAGCAAAGTGGATAAATGAATGGATGAACAATTAAAGTCAGAACTTCCCCAAATGACGCATTACTGGGGGAAACACATTATTATGTTGTTTAAATACTTCAATGTGAAGGCTTCAGTCTCTAAAATGAAATAAAAAAAACAATAAAAAGCCTCAATACACTGCCCAAGACACTGGAAAAGACTCAAGGAAAATAAATATTATGCTTTTTGCAAGTGTAAATACAGTCAGCAGCATAAAGACTAACCAGCCAGAAGGAAATATACTGGAAGGGACAATAAAAATTTCAATACCAGCAACAAGCAGTTGAGCCATGATGCCGCAGTGACTTTTATCTTGGACTGCTATTATAGCACAAAGAGAACTCATGGCAAGCTACAAATTCATTGATTACTTCAAAGATCTGAATAAGTGCATCACCCACCAACAACAACACCTGGAGGAACAGTCAGTAATGCAACTGTTTACTACACTTGCATGACCTACATTTTTGTGAGTGCAACAACAAATAAATGAAATGTATTTATTGACCTCTTTTTCTGATACAACTTTATGTTGAAGTGATTTACTTTAGCAGTAAAGCATGATAGAACTTAATTGTATGTTGCTTTATGATTTATGAACTATACTTACAGGATGCATAACTACAAATTACGTTTAAAAGGGGAAAGAAATTCCAGATTTGAAACATAAAGCCTCAGTGGCTACAGTAGTTGCTTCATCCATGAATATATAGAGGGAAATAGTGAAGCAAAAAATAAATAAAATGTGTGGCTTCATAGTGGAGGAAAACTCATGTGATTGAAATTCATGATCCTACGCCATTAAGCCACTAAATCTCACTCTCTCTGGATAATTTCTTGCTCTTGATATGGCTTTATCTCCACGGCCTGAATCAAATATGTCATCAACTGTTTTCTAAATCATGAAATCAAAGTTAAAAGGAGGCGCAAGTCTAGTTTTCTCCCAGGATACGTGAATCATAGTAGCTGAAAGGTTGCTATGGATTTTTTGCCAAATCATGATAAATATATAAACTTACTACTGCTTCCTAATGCAGAACAGCCTTGTTAAAAGGACCCATTATACCATGTTAATCATCAATGTAAACTTACCTATTGATGCAAAAGAACAAAAGTCATTTTCTGTACTTCAGAAAACATTACCTAGATAGGTTGGGAACAACAGCAAAAGAAAGCCAATAGCTGTACGCTAATTAGTGACTATTGTACTGTTGAAACCTATCCACAATTTCATTATATCAAGTCCCACAACCACTGCAGTTCACTTCCTGTTCTACTACTGCTGATTTTCACTGGCAAAATCAGCAGTATGTAAACCATAAGCAAAAACTGAAGCTACTCCTTTAACACTTTGTCAGACCTTTTCAGCAATTATACCCAGATCTTTATGCATTTAGATCCATCTCAGGCAAATAAATACATGCTTAATTGGTTTGAAATTAAATGTTTGAGTTAGATGTTTGAGAAATTAGATGTTTGAGAATTTTTCACTTTTTACTTGAAACAGACCTAGGTTTTTTTCATTGTTCATACAGAACATCAAGATCCCCTCAGTCAACATTGCTGTACTGAGTTTAGTTTGATCAGTAGGTATAATTCGGCCTATTAGTCCATTTCCATACTTGCATACATGTATAAATATGATATACAATTAATTATAACAGTTGGTTTATTTTGATTTGTTTTTCCAAAATAAAAGACTTACTTCCAGTGCAACATCATCTACTTCAAACTCCACCACTCTTTTTTGTGCTATGTGAGAATTCTCTGAATCATATGTTATGTGGCTTTCAGGAGTTTGTTTAGCAATGGTATAAATAGTAATACACAGTAGATGATTACTTTGATAAAACTGCCTGTGCAGGCTAACAATTTTTATGAGTCTCCTGAGACCTATTATCTTTCTGTAATTACTATTGAAAAGACTAAGGGAACTATTTGTCCCTTTGGTAAGTATTAATCATACTTCTTCATGCCTGTGAGCTGCACAGCCCTGCTGCTTGATAAATTGTATCACTGAAAAAGTGGGATTTTACCACTGAATAGAGATAATACATTACTTTTTGCACTCAGGTTCATCCATGAGCTCATCCCCATCTTGAATCATTGTGTCAGGGCTCTGTGTGCAGGCGGATGGAGAGGAGGATCCAAATGTGAGACTGTGAGACTCTGGAATTGAATTGAGACTGAATTGAAACTCAAAAACCTCAGCTTTATTGCTGGTACGAAAACAAAACACGAAGTGAACATGGAATATGGAGAACCGAAACACACAGGCATAATCTGATGGTACAACGCGACACTGACACAGAGAAACACAGGGCTTAAATACACAGACGGCAGTAATCAAGGGATGAGAGACAGGAGGGGAACACACCTGGGAGAAATCACAGCTGACGAGACAGGGGAAACGTAAACTGAGTACACTCACGTACGACACAGACCTTCACAATAAAACAGGAAACTCAGACACATGGAACCAGACAAGACATTGAACTAAACAGACAGATTCACAAACAGACGGGGTGACACCATAGACAGACAGATACAGACGCAGACCGAATATAACACGTAGAACTCAAACAATAATAATAATCATGACAATAAATTGGAAAATGATAACAATAAACTTAAAGCGCTGGGTCACCGACCCAGGACCATGACACATTGTTATTGTTACTCACTGATTAAAAATTGCGATGTGTGGGCCATGAACTTTTCAGCTTCCGAAGTGGGTTGAGACAGAAAAACTTTGAACTACTGCCACAGACAAATTTTTAAAAAAATTGTTCTTGAAAACCAACTTGTGAGTTACACAACTAAGAGACACCAACAGTAAAGCTCAGTCACCAGTTTAGGATTAGAAATCATTAAGTTCTGGTTATAGTTATAGATACTGAATATTTAGAGAGACACTAAGCTATTCAAGGCTTTAAAGACGATGTAGGTGGATGTAGCCGTTTTCTGTAATTGCCTCTTTATGTGGCAGAATCATTTTCATAATCTTGAATTGAGCAAGCACTCATTATTAGGCCACATGCTGTATTAAATATTGGTGTTTGCATATGTATATTTGTCAAGGACAAAGAAAGGAGACCTTTTGATGTTTGTCTTGTTATTGCTCTGTGTGTGATTGTGTGGTGTTTGTGTTGTTCTATAACTGAGTAACACATGAAACTGGCAAAAGAGAGCGGCAGAAAAAGAAAAAAAGGATTTTGCACATTTTAACATTCGGCAGCAGCCCTCGGTTGGCACCTTCAAATATTTGCACGAACAGGGCTGTTGGTGCACTCTTCTCTGTGTGCATTTATCTGTGACTCCAATTGTCTTCCTGTGTGTTTGTCTAACAGTGTGCGCTCACCCACACTTGTAGTGATCTGCACTGGAGCCAACAAGCAGGCATTCTCACTGCACCCAGCATTTGTCTATTGAGGTCAGCTGTCCTCGTAACCTACCAACGCTGCAAATGCAGCAAATAGAACCTGACGCTGGTAAGTAGTCCTCCCCACACTTTGTGCAGGTGGCCCTGTAATCAGCTGTCCTGGCTTTTAAATGGGGCTGACTGTTCAAGCACTTTAAAATACACAGGGCAACAGAATTCCAATTGCTTTTTTGATCTATGTGTGGCTGGCAATAACAATCCAGTTTCATTGATTATCATCCTCTTTTTGTGGTTTTGTTCCTTCAGTACATGCACATAAGGTTGGCAGGTTATTAATATGAACGACTCAAGAAACCCTTCAATGTACTAAAAGAGATCCGTTTTCATCACAACTACATAAAAAAAGACCGGAAATTCAAAACCTATTTTCTCAGCTGCCAAGGCATAAGTAAAAGACATCTGTTTGTGTCAAACAGGTGGCAGTGATCCTTTGAGCCACTCACCATCGTCTTTAGAAAAAGCTTACTGTATGCTCTATGGCACAGTCTCACACTTGAATCAGATTGATTGTGTCATAGTCAATGTCATGCCTAGTTTCCCTTTCTAGACACAGGAGTTTTCACTTTGAGGCTAGCTGAAAGGAAATGCCCACACATTTTAGCCCTTTTTGAATGGTTGTCAGTTGTACTGCATCAGGGGTGAAATTGTCTAACATGACATCAAAACAACATGACAAAAAGGGCCAAAGACTAAACATGTCCTGCTCTGTCATATAGACTTAATACTTTACCATCACTGCTCTCCTGCTTCTCTTGTTTTTAGTTAAATTCTCTTCTGGGTCTTTGTATTAATGTCCTAAAGGATGTACCCGTTTATGCTAAATCATTGTATATGAGTTAAATCACATCCACATTTTATCCACTGAGAATGGATAAAACTGGTTTTTATCATCTCCCTAAATGAGAGCTTACAAGATTCATATTTACTCAAAATATTTAGTCAATAGTATTGTTTTCACACTATGAAAAGAATTAAGAAAAAAAGCCTTTATGAAATGCTGAGACAGTTGTACCCACCAACCCCCTTTTCTTTTTATAAAAAAGTGTGGTGGTCCCTTATTAAATTGTAATCCCATGACCTACTGACCTGAACTGTATGTTTTGTGCTGACTTCCTTCTATGTACAGTATGTAGTAAAGTAGCAGAGTAAAACATGTTTAAGATACACAAAGATACAATTAATTACTTTCCTTTCAAATTGCAAAACTGACTTAACAAAGTAGTGCTTTTTTTTCACTTTTCTGTCCGCTTTAGGCAGTGCATGAATAATGCAGTGGATAATAATTTCCATAGTTTATACTTAATTTTTATTATTATAATTGTGATGAACTGTGTGATCCAAATGATCACTTAAATTGTCCTTGCGTAATTGTTATTTGTGTGAGTGTTGATATGGATCAGAAAGTCTTTAATGCTTTTTAATGCTAAGAATCATCTTTGGAAGCTGCAGAATACAAATAAGGTCATTTTAAATCATTTGGATGCATAATTTCACTTAATCTTACCATTATTGCAAGGCAGCTATTTTGCTTACTAGTAATTTTGTTGTTTTGTGTTACTGCACTTATAATTTTGAGCCCCGAGAGCAAAGAACGGTGCACATCAACAGACATCTTCAAAAAGATGCCGAAAATTCTGGGAGTCATTTTTAAGTTATTGCAAAACAAATTTTCTTTAGCTCATTTTCACTGCAGTCTACCTCTGTATATCACTGTCAGCTGCACTGACACTCTACAAGCAGGTTGCTCAAAGTGACACCATTGGAACATTTATGTAGCCCTTAAACATAAGAAGTAAGCTGTACAGTTAATGCACATGTCATACTATAGCATTGGAGAATGACTGAGCACAAGGTTAAACATTCCTAACATCGACAAGTACACCTGGTGTCATAAAGGTTCAGAGCCACCCAACTGAAACACCCAAACTGTTTGATGTGTGGATTTTACACGTGGAGGAAAACAAGTTTTGGGAAGCTTTGATTATTCCTTACATGCACGTTTGTGAGTGACCAAATTATATAAGAATAAATAGAAGAATAAAAATAACTTGTGCATACATTCATACAACGCATGTGGTTGATGATGTGACTCCTGATTTTTTTCTTTTGCTTTAAGAAATTATTTAAGTTCAAGCTTTGTACTGATGAGCAGTGTTGGGCAAGTTACTTTGAAAAAGTAATTAATTATAGTTACTAGTTACTTCTTCAAAAAAGTAACTGAGTTAGTAACTGAGTTACAATATTCTAAAAGTAATTAATTACTTGAAAAGTAACTATTGCGTTATAAAAAAAATGTTTAACCCTCTGGGGTCCAGGGTATAATTGGCCTTTATTAACTACTTTTGATTTTCCCTCTACATTTCACCTTTAAAACTATTTCCTTTGCCTTGTTTGGTATCATCCTTTTCAGCACAACCTCACGTGTCTGAATTTACAGTTATGTTTTCATTTTGACATACTGTATTAACACAATTGATCTAACATCAGACAAAAAACATAAAATCCGAGTAAAAAAGGTTATATTTTTTACTGTAACAACCACAAACATGTTTATTGAATCATATTTCATAACTTTAAATGCAAATATAAATTGTCAATTTTAAAATCCTATGTACAAGTTTTGCAAACAACAAAGTTATTTGCAGCCATTTACCTTTTACCTTTTTTTAAAATAACCATTTCAAACTATTTATATAACAATCAGCTGTTCTGCATTCAGTAAGATGCCACATAAATTATTTGTGCCACTCCAAAAAAATAATTTCTGTCCACTATAAAGGAGAACATCACAGCCTGATACCTGCAGGTCTGACAGCAGCAGGTGTATCACTGCTCCGGTTTTCATTCAGCAGTCGCCTCATTGTTTTGACACACAACACAAAACTATCCACAACACTACACACAAACTACACAAGGCAACACATTAACTGCACACTCCAAACACGCTAAACTTCACAAATCTCTCACATCTCAAAACTCGCTCTCTCTCTTTTTCTGCTGTCTTCCTGTCTCTCACTCTCTCTCTCTCTGTCACGCCTAAAACTTCCTGTCACGGGTCTGGGTCCGTTGGACCCAGTATGTGGAGTTTCATGTTTTTGTTATTCCATGTTTGAGGTTATTATGTTTTGGTTTTAGTTTGCATCAGGGATTGTTTTCTTGTTCTCTTGTTGTGTTGATGATGATGATGATTATGATGTTTATTATTTGAGTTTCATGTTTAAGGA
>NW_005187427.1:1884749-1903783 GCF_000239375.1 Pundamilia nyererei | reverse complement strand
ATCTCACGTTTAGTTTAGTTCAGGTTCCATGTGTCATTCTGTCTGTCTCTCAGTGTCAGGTCTGCGTCTTGGTGTGGTGTTCTCATTTCCTGTTTTATTGTGAAGGTCTGGGTCTCATGTGAGTGTGTTCAGTTTTACCTCTGTCTCGTCTTGTTGATCATTCCCAGCTGTGTCCACCACCTGTGTATTCCACCCTGCCTCATCTGCGTGTTCTCCCTGCTGTCCGCCGTTAGTCTCTTCTGGTCGTTCTCGTTAAGGTTTGTGCTCTGTAGTTTAGTTGATCCCAGTATAGTTTAGTTGATCCCAGTATAGTTTAGTTCCAGCTCCTTTCGCCGTTTGTCCATTTCCTTTTTGTGTTTAATAAACCACCCTCACACCCTGCGTTTGGATCCTCTTTCCTTTTCTACACGGCTCTCCTCACCCGCCGTGACACTTCCCTGTCTTCCTAAACAACCAAATGTCATGTTACCACATCATTTTTTTTGATTGGTCGACATGGTGCATTTTTCCACCAACACAAAAGGGCTGCTTTTGTTTTGTTTTTTTTTGTTTTTTTGGTCATAAGCAGAGAGTGCTTGCTAGCACTGTCCTTGGACGTTAAATGTGACAAAACTATTGAGGAAAAAACGCCGCGTATATATTGTCTATCATGACTCTGGTTTTACATGGCCTATCAACACAATTTGAAAAACTGGTATATATCAGCTTATTGCTTTGTAATCCTGAAGTAGTCATGTGATTGGCTTACCACGACTACTTTGTTCTTCCTCAGTCAAACAGCAGCACACATGCGATTGTTTTGCTCCAGGTGTTGTGCCAAAAAGTGATCGTCTGCCAGCAAATGATTGCCGTCCGCGGGAGCGCTTAAAGCTGTAGCACCCAGATTACTCTTAGACAGCTACTTCCATGCAACTGATATAAGAAGCGGTAAGGTGAAGACAGCTTCAACCGTCTGTTTGTTAAAAAATAGTAACGCGACCGCACCGCATTTTCTTGTTAGTAACGGTAACGGCGTTGTAACGATAGGAATAGTAATTAGTTAGATTACTCGTTACTGAAAAAAGTAATGCTGTTACTTGTAATGCTGTTATTCCCATCACTGCTCATTAGTCCTGAATTTAGTTCTTCCTCTACACTTCTAGAGTGGCTTCTCCTGTCTATCCTTCTCTATGCTAGTCCACTAAAGTTGTCCCATTTCATGACAATTACGGTGACTGGAAACAAAGTTCCACGGTGCCACAGGCTCAGAGATGTAAAAAGACAAATCTATTAATGGGTTTTACAGCTTAATAGGCATGAAAACAACACGTACAAACCTTTAACTGCTTGTAAATGAATGTAAAGTAATATAATCCAACTGTAAGCAGTGATACAATATAACCCTGAATTCCCTTTACTTCATTTAATACATCTGGAGGCCCACAAACGTTGGAAAAAATGATAACAAATACTATGGATGACAACATGGAAAAGAATTTACAACAGCACTATGCTTAAACAACATTTTTTGCATCTGGTATTCTTCTGTCAAGTTCCGCAAGTGATTTATAGATTTTTACTTCATGGTTTATGCACAAGCATACACAGCAGTTCATGGCAATGTTATGCTTCTCTAGCGACCTCATTGCCGTTTGTCACTATGGCTCTCTACAATGATTTTAAGAGACAGCTTTATGCTCCTTGTATCAGTATAGGATTGTAATACACTTGAATCTGAGATTGCAATCTTCAGTGCTCCGCAATACATAAACAATTTAATTCATGAACCGTGTTTGGGGTTTTTTAAGTCTAAAATTATTCTGTACTCTGGAAATCTACAGGCTGTTCATGTGTACTATAAATCTTCTATTAAATGTATCATAAACTGAAATCCAAAGTGTCTCTGAATGCCGACAGGGGGAAAGCTCCCAATTCTTTTCTCCCACCTCCTGACCTCTTTCTCTTTCTCAACCAAACACATAGACATACAGAAGCACAGTCATGCTCTGTTCACATCTTACTACATCTAAGGATAATTCAATTTTAAACCTTGCACATCACTGAACTGAACTTTTATTACAACAGACAGGACACTGCTGGAATTAACTGCTCCAGCCAGTCATGTTGCAAGAACATAGCAGCCAGAGTAAGATGACATAAAGAGTGGAAGGAGAAAAATTAAAAAGACTGCTAAACAGGACTATGGTCTCATATGTTACCCACTTCCAACATCAGCATGAAACACAAAGCTGTGAGTAAAACTACATATACAGACGTCAACTATTATACAAAAGTGCCTGGTATAATAATGCTAGATGAGGATTAGTCTATTATAGTTTACTTGGGAGTTGGGGGCTTTGATAACTGGAGATGCTCAGCTCTACTAAATTTAGTTTCTGCCTACAGTCATATTTTTTAAATAAGCTGAAATCCACAAACTACAGATAACAATGACAATACCTTATGATAAGTTAATAAATATTTTAGGAGAAATAAACTTTTAACCTGCTAATCACATGAACTAAGAAGAACACATCATTAAACATTTTTGATAAAACATGCTTGGTAACTAACTAAAAAATCTTGCGTGACACCACCAAGTATTCAGAACTCTGACTTGCCCTTCACATAAATAACTGAGGAAAGACTTATAAAGAAAAGGCTAATGCTGAGTTTTTAGCAAGTACTTCAGTAGTTTTTTTTGCTGACAGAAGATGTCTTCAAAACAAAAAATAAATGATGAGTGATCATTTTATTTTAAGTACATTTCAAAACACTCAAGGTCACATTACACAGAATGTTAAAAGCAATAAGAATTTAAAAAAAAAAACTATCAAGTCAGCAGCCAGGTTAAAAAGAAAGTGAAGAGAGAGTGTCAGTGTCACAGATGTCTGGTGGGAGGGAATTGCAGAGGCAAGTAGTGGAGCTCTAGACCAGGAGTGTCAAACATAAGGCCGGGGGGGTCAGAATCAGCCGGACAAAGACTCCAATGGAATTATACAAAGGAGGGCATAGATTTTGGTCTTTTAACTGTATTTTCACAGGTTTTACAGCCTTTAGCAGTAGTAACTGTCTAGGAATCAAACTTAAATAAAAGACTTGTGCTATTACCACTTGCCTCTGGCACCTCACATGGCATTGTTTTGCTCTTCACATGAATTTAACTTAATTTAATCTAATTAATTTCAAAATTAATCTATTTTTTTTAATATAGACACTGTTCTCTTCTATTCTTGTAGATTTCTACAGCTCTATCTTTAATGTAGTTCACTTGCTAATGCAAACCAAAAGGAACAATGCATGAAAGATGTGATGTGAAATGTTATAAACACTGATAACTGCCTGCAAATTTATATGTTCTAGTTAAAATAAATATCATTGCAAAATTCAAAACCATGGTTTGCTGGCTGTTAGGACATTTGTGTCATTAAACAAATGGACTTGTTATGGTTAAAAGAAACTCCTTATCCAGACTCTGTGGGTATGTGACTATCAGCTGTGTGTGCTTCAGCTCTCATTGGGACTGTTTGAGCTACAGAAACGCGGTGTCAGAATTAAATGTACAGTAGCTATAGACAAGGTGCAACTATCCTTGTCTTTTGTAAGTAGAGGTCATTCACTTGTTGTCCGCTGTTATTAGCTAAACCTTATGTTTAGTATTGTTCCACAAGTGAGCTGAAATCAACTGGCAAGCAGGTTCTTTGGCATACTAACACTGAGTAGGCTCACAGATCATACGTATTTGAGGGTTCTTTTTCTACACATTACATTTAAGATTCATTTCCCTTTTCAGGTCAATTAAAATGCACTCAGAAGGACAGAATTGCATTATACACATGTACATATATATGCATGACAATACACCTTTAGTGAATTAAGTTTTTTTGCTTGCAGTTTCCATTTCCATCTAATGCCATATAATTATTCAGAGGCTTTCCTGCATGCTCCATGTGCTCTTGTGCATTTGAGCGATTCAGAGAATAAATGATGGTATCAAATCACTTTGCAACAAGTAATACATTTAAATCAATCCTAACCTATTTGCAGGCCTGTGCATTATTCATAGCTGCAACCATTTTCAGTCTCTTTTGGAGGTACCACTTGGTTTTGCAGTAGATGTGCAATTGGTTTTGACATTTGTTTGCAGGTGTACGTGTGGAGTGTCTGAGTCTGTAGAGGGAGTTTAAATGGTTGTTCGTGTTTGAGCAGCTTTACAAAAACCTCACATGATAGAGAAAAAAAAACACATTGTTGTTCCTGAATAGAGCATTACTGCATGGTTTCCACTTGGATTCAAAATTACTTTGCAGCAGAGCCATTGAACACTTCATAATGAAATAAAGCTTGTCGGCTAAATGAGAACAGCTTTCCAGATTTCCCTGCATCTTCCCATACCAAGAAACACAGTCACCACCTAATATTAATTAATTTATTCACTTGGTTTTTGAAAAGAGAATTTGTATTAACATAACAACGAGAACTTTCATTTACAAAGCAGATACTAAGAATACCAGAATAAACCCAAAGTCATTACTCTGTAATCAGAGGCTCTCTCAATCTGAGTTGCAGCTAATTTCACCATCATCAAGAGGAAATCAGTGAATCCCTGCTGCTAGCTCACTCATTGCTTTGGACAAATGTCAGCTAATTGCTAAATGCCATGTATATCAGTAAGTCTATTTCAGTCTTCATTTGAAAAATATTGTCTCAGTTTTACTAACTCGAGAATTCATAAGACTATGCAGACTGACAACAGAGCTTTAAGTGGCTCATATAAAACGAATAACTACAGCTAATAAAACTAAATGCCCTTTGTGTCATGTTGAGAGCAATTTTAAAATGATTCAGAATGTATATTCTGTGCATAGGGTCTTTACAATAATTACTGTGACAGAATAAAACTATAAAACTTCACTTTGAGTGCTAAGTTTTAAACCGTTTACATTTTCAGTGTGGGAAGACGTAAAGTTCTAACTCACAGAAGTTTTCACTACATTCCAAATGATTTCAGTTTCATTTATTGATCATCAAAAGTCCTTACAAGTTCAAAGAGAATTCATTTGTTGGGTTAAAAGGAAAACAAAATATAGAAAAGAAGACAAAAAGAAAGATGGTATAAAAACAGTGTACCTTCAGAAAGTTTTAGAAATGTGCTTTAAATATCACCACAGAAAATAAGTCCTATTAATAGCGCACTCAGTGTGCTTTGACCTTCTTTCCCATTTATGTTCTTGTGGGTTTTAAACGTTTACGCTATCCAGCCTCCCAAATGTAAAGGCAGTAAAAGCTTCCCTTAGATGAAATAAAATGTCATAGACTATAAACCTGTATAAACTAAGAGCCACTAAGTCACAATGGTATGGCATACCATTCCAAAAGAAGCTGTGGGAAATTTCACATTACAGATGATTAATCCATCTTAGTCTCAACAATAAAATTGAGAATACAATGCAAAAACAAATAACATTTTTAAAAAAGTTATTCAGGACTTCAGAAACATTTTCTGTCTATAGGGACATACATAGTCCAAACATAAAAAACACACACAGATCTTGATCATTAGCCAATACTGTGTGAGCTGTACCCATGAAGGCTGGCAGCCTGTATGCCAGAGCAGTTTATTACCACTTTAGCTACTGAATGTGCTGACACTGACATGGAGGCTCCAAAGAGGGTTTCATTATCCCAACACTTCAGGGCAGCCTCCCTGAGCCAAATTTGCATTACTGCTATAGAACCTAGTGGATGACTGCAAAAATGTCCTTAGCAAAGTTATGCATAGCTATAGATATAATGTACGTAACAGCCCACTCCATTTTATAATTGCTAGTTCTGCTGCCTCCACTTGTTTCTGTTTTTCAGACACAGGCCTGCCATACCTGTTTCCCAACAGCAAATCATTCACTCAGCACAGATAGTGAATGTTTCCCTTTATTTACTGTCAGATTATCTCAGCAGTTTGTTGCGCTTTCTAGTATTTTCTTGTCTCTCATTTGGACCCCTGACATTTTTAGAGCACTCCGTCAGATTTGCTTGTTGAAATTTTTGGGCTGTTTTCAGATTGTGTCCCTTTAGTTAACTGTTTGCTTCCTGAACCATGTACCTGTGTTTGCCCCAAGCTTTGACCATTGGACATTGATTGCATCTGAATGTACTGTTTGATTCAGCCATTACGATATATCTTGCCAGCTATAGCAAATCCTGAACATACACTCTGCAGCCACTTTATTAGATAAACCTTGCTGATGGTGGGCTGGACCTCCATTTTGCCTTCAGGACTGCTGTAATTCTTGTTCACATAGTTTAAACAAGGTGCTGGAAACGTTTGGAGATTTTTATTCATATTGATATGATAGCATTGCACAGTTTCTGCAGATTTCAAGATTGCAAAATAATGACGCAAATTGCAATTCCGACACATCCTACGGTGCTCTATTGGAATGAAATATGGTGACCATGGAGGCCACTGAATATAATGAACTCATTTTCATGTTCGTTTGCATGTTATGCTCTTTGAAGCAACCGTCAGAAGATGGGTTCAGTGGGATCAACATGATCAGCAACAATATTCAGGTAGGCTATGGAATTTAAATAATTCTCTATTAGTACTAAGTGCCCCAAAGTGTGTCAAGAAAATGTTCCACCACCATCACCAGCAGCCTGAACCACTGATACAAGGCAGGATGGATGGTTTGATGTTGTTTATGCAAAACCTGACCCCGTACCACTCAAATCCTGCAGGAGAAATCAAGACTCGTCTGAACAGGAAAAGTTTTTTCCAGTCTTCTATTGTCCAATTTTGGTGCAGTCTGGCCAGTCTCACCAGTTGACCTCTGGTATCAACAAGAAAGTCCCAGTATATCACCAGTTTGTCAAATGTTTAGGTGTAGATGAAAATTAAGTTATTACTGTTGCAGTTACTGAAGTTAAAAAGAAGCACATACAAATAAGTACACTATATTTTCTTAATTGACATCAGTGTTTGGAATATTGCTTAAGATCCAGGTAACACTATTATTGCTAGGGGTTAATAAACAAACATTGCTCTTTCTTATTACTAAATCACTCCACACATCAAGGGAAAACAGAGGACAGAAGCATGTCACAAATAAAAGGATGCTGTGGCAAAGTAAAATCTGTCTTCTGTTTCCATCACTGAAGGGATGCTGTAAGGCAGGTTAAGCCTTTGTGGGCTTTGTGTATATTGCTTCAATGTATTCCCATAAATAACTGAGTCAAGCAGTGAAAAAATTTATAGAGCCAGCGGGTAAAAGCTGGACTGTCACTAAAATTTTATAACCACCATTTTCATTTACTTTACTTACTTTGCCAATGTCTTGAAAGGCCGATTAGTGGCATACAGGTTTGTTGTTGTTGTTTTGTTTGTTTGTTTGTTTATTTCTTTTCCCAAAACTCAGAAAGGTTTACATACCTGAGCATGCAACCTAACTACTGATTTCACCAGTAATATGAGAGCTCAAGGGAACCATCAAACTATGTGCTATTAGCTAAAGAATCTCTGCCTGAGCTGTAGCAGTCTGCCCTCAAACCATTCAGCCATTCTGCAATTGACCTTCATTTCATGTGCCCATAGGTACTGTCTATAATCGCATGTTAATGGAGTGTTTCAGTGTCTGGGTCAGACATAAAGCTCACCTCCTATAGGTATTTGCATTGCCTCTATCCTAATCTCTCATAGTTACCTGAGTCATTATTAGATCAAGAGTTATTTATAGGATTACCTTGAGCCCATAAAAATCCATCAGCCACAACATTAAAACTAACAGGTCTTGTACTTTGGGGCTTGGACACAGGACCTCTGGGTGAATTGTGCTGTGTCTGTTACCAAGACACTCAAAGTGACACTGCCTTTAGGTCCATTGGATTATGGATTACAAAGTGAGGTCCGAGTAGATTAGAACTGTCCCAGTACATTGACAGTCAATCAATTTGTCAAAGTGATAAATTGATTACTGGTATTACTGACTTTTATATTTTGGTTGATTGGTGTTTTCTTCAATATATCTAACATACTTTCTTTTCAATTAAGCAAAAAGGTTTGGGGGTTTGTTGAAATTTGCTGACAATAGGGCTCAAGAGAAAAAAAATGTCTATAAAATAGTACTTGTACTCCCAGCATCAACCTTACATTGTAATATCAGTTAGTTATCTTTGTCAGAAATGGTCAGTGGAAGGGTAGCTGTTAAGAAGCCATTTTTAAGGGAGGCAAACAGTGGCAACAGGTCTTATTGGGTGATGAATCCAAGTTTAAAATTTTGGGTTCAAATCACCATGAGTGTATTTGAAGGACTTCAGAACAGAGCAACAACGGTCTACAATTTGTAAAACATGGTGGAGACTCTGTCATGCATTGAAGCTGCATTTCAACCAGTGGTTTTAGGGATCAAAATCTATGGAATTATGAACACAGAAAAGTACAGTCAGATTCTGATCCACTACAGCAAAGTGTTTGATTGGCAATGGTCCCAAACACAGTGCCAGTATAGTAAAAGCATATCTGGATAGAAAAACACCCAATGGGACACTATCACTCATGAATTGCCCTCTCCAGAGCCCAGACCTCCGCATTATTGAAGCATTGGGGAACAGTGGGATCATCTTGACAGAGAACAGAACAAAAGGCAGCCACAGAGGAGCTTTGAATTTACTTCAAGAAGCCTGGAGAACAATTCCTGAAGAAAGACACGAAAGCTTGGTTAAAAATGTTGGGTGTCTCAAAACCTTTGCATAGTATTTTATGTGTCCAAGTACCTGTCTTGAATATAAGTGTGTCATAATCCTAGTATGGTATGGCAATTGTCTCACAGCACTTGTGTGACTCTTACCAGGTGTTCCCCTTTCTAACGCCTGTGAGGAAAAAGAGTTTTCACTACATCCCCAGGAACTATGATGATGCTGTGCTGCATGAGACAGGCTGCAGAAGCCCACTTAACACTTACAGCATGACATTACACTTAAGCTTAAATTCTCTCTAAAACCCATATTACCATGAACTAAGGAACACTTCAGACTACCATATTTTAGAGGGGTTTATCCCCTGACCCTGGCCTCTATTCAATCCCTTCAAGCTCTGTGTGTGCTATATTTAAACCAGCGTGATGACTTTTGCCCTGAACTGTCCCATCAGGTTTCCAGACAGGGCAGCATCAGTGCGGGAGGGGGGGTGGGGGGGTGTAAATGAGGCTGCAGAGCTCACTTTTAAGGACCAGATGGAGATGATCCTAAAGCAAGGCATTGGGGAACAGTACTGTCACTGCGCCTGCAGCCACAATGACCTAGAGAACTACTACTACTGAAAAGTCAGGCCAGACACCAGCTCTTATCTCTAATGTTGTTTTCACAGCTGGCTTAGCATATCTTAGCTTCTTGGCTAACGGAGCATACAACCTTTTAATTCGTAGCATATTCATCTTTCTCCAGATATACTAGTTTCCAATCAAGTGTTCATAAATTAATGCAATTTTTTCCCTTTTTATTTTATTTTGAAAGCAGAATATTTACTATGAGAGGAAGTAGGCTCTCTTTAATTAATGCATTTATTACTTTCACAGTTAGAATCACATTAACCTAAACCATACTAAATTCTTTTCACTTTTGAGCATTTCAACATTTCTTAATATTCACAAATTAAATGTCATTTTGTTTTCCTTTATATTACTTATCTCCAGTGTCTTCTGATTATATATCTCAACACTACTTCCCCATCTATCTTCACAGATTAAATCATCACTCACCTGCCACACCTATTAAAACACTGCAGTATATCCATCTAGTACCTTGGCTGTGTGCAGGCAGGCAGAGAGAAAGGACCCAAAATGCAGGACTCACAGAGGCAAAGGTGAACTTTAAATAAACAGCTTTATTGCAGGTTGCAGACTGAACAGCAGACTAGCAAAACTGGGGAGAAATAAACTAACGGACAGGTAAACAGACCACACACAATAATTCGAGAGTACAACATGATAGAAAGTAAAGGAAAACACAGGGCTTATATACACAGGGGAGTAGTCAGGGACTGGGAAACGGGGGAGAGACAGCTGGGAGAAATTAGGCTAACGAGACAGGGGAAGTAAAACTGAATACACTGACATAAGATGTGAACCTTCAAAGTAAAATAGGACACAAGAAACAAAACAGAAAGACGTAAACTTGACACTGAACTAAACCTAGAATAATAATGTCCATTTATACTACTCTGATCTTTTATGGTGGCAAACCCAACCACTGCAGCTACCAATTGATTTCCAGCTCTGTTACAGCTCTTTCAGATCTGCCAGCCTTATTCTAGCCAACAATCTGTCACACCTTCAGTGGACTTTCACCTCTGCCAATCAAATCCAGCTTTCTGAGAGCCTTCTCTGCCTCTTTCTTGCATTAAAATAAACTTCCCACATTAGCTCTGCTTATTTGACTTTAGAGACGTAACCCTCTGGGGTCACGCTGGCATGTCCAAATACAATGACTGATTTAAGATGACATAGCGACAAGATCTAGTCACATTGAAAGTGTGGACTTCAAACTATATACAAGCTTTTAAATTGTGTTTATAGGCCACACAAAATCAGAGTCGTGATAAAAAATATGCCCAATTTTTTTTTCTGAATACTATCACCACATTTAGTGCTGGAAGAAATGGTAAAAACATAGTTTTCTGAGGCAGCGCTAGCAAGCACTCTCTGCTTGTGAGCACCCCCCCCCCCCAAAAAAAAAAGACACAGCAAACATACCTGCTACACAGCATATAATTGTTGTCACCCAACAATTATATGGCAACCACAGTTGGCAAAATTCCAGACATTCTGTACTTAATTAGAAGTACAAATACTACTGTTAAAAATTCTCCAATAAAAGTTAAAGAACTTATTCAACTTCTTTACTCACATAACAGTTAAACAGTACAGGTTCTTAAATGTACTGAAAATAAGAAAGTAAAAAGTAGCTCTTTGGAGGCTGTTCCTATTTTTGTGCAAAGCTAACTGAACCTTGTGCTATACTAACATAATGCCAAAATAATATCAGTTGAAGGGAATACAAACTGTAGTCTAAGTTTTTTAAAATTGTATCTATACTCAGCTTGAATCTGAAGAAAAAGACGCAAAATAAAAAAACATATATCTATCTCTAAACAGGAAAATGTGTACAGTCAGGGGTTAAAGTAGATTCAGCGAGTGGGGGAAACCCTAAAATTGGGTTCGCTGTGGGAAAAAGAATCATAACTCACAACAATTTCTATTGAGAGCTCCTGTGATCAGCAGCTCTTTGGGGATTTACACAGCTGAATTCAGCAAGATGTGAGCAGATGTTTCAGGAGTTGTCCTGGCTGATTTCCATCCTCTACACCAACAGTACACTGTTTATGCCGTTTTTATACTAGACAGTATAGTTAGTTGTAAGTTGCAGTAAGTTGGTGTGAAGGTGGAATTTTGTGAATGGATCTCTACTGGCTTCATATTAATCTCTGCTACACTTGATGTAACCTAAATCTGATTATGAAACCACAGCCACCGTGCACCAGTCACACACACTGTTCTTTACTTTAAATCTGTCACAGTACAGCAAACTAACCTGTTTATCCTGCACTAACCTGCTTCTCTTCTGTCCTGTCTTTCTTATCTTTCTCCACCTTTAGTTAGCAACCACTGTGCGACAAACTGCACACAAAAGGTTTGCGTGTTTACTGATGTTCATTGACCCGATAGAAACAATGCATTTGTGTGATTTTAGGTCAATTGTATTAAAAAGGCATGTCAAAATAGAGTAAATAAAATAACTGTAAATTCAGACATATGAGGTTAACCTGACTAGACAGACATGGAGAAATATAACGGAGAAGCAAAAGGAGAAATATAAAGGTACATTTTTTTAATTATGCCCTAGACCCCAGAGCGTTAACTTAACTGTGATTGCTGTTTTTGAAAAAAAAAAGTTTAAATTAAGTTTTCATATTGTATTTTCTTGTTGTGTAGTTACTATCACAGCTGTGGAGGACACACTGACTTAAAACTGTTTCCAACGTAGAACCTGGGCAAAGTCAAGCTCTGTTCATTTTACTCTGCAGTGCCACTTACATTCTGAATTTAAAGAACTGGTTATCGCCTGTGTCATAGTCACTTGCAGATAGCACTTGGACAACAGTCAAGTCCAAACAGTCACACTGAATATCAATACAAAAAATATCTGCACATAGCCTTGCACCAAATCAAAATTTGCATCACTCAGACCCAAGTAAATCCACACATTCTCATGGAAGCAGAAACTCCATCTGTAATGGACCGTTGGCTTTTTATTGGGTTTCATTGAGTCTGGTTGTTAATGAGAGTTTCTAGTTTGCTTTTCGTTATTCTAGAGCTTTAGTTTCAATTACTTTTGTAGATTGAGCTTTGTCGTTGTTTCTGTGATTATTCTTGTAATATTATTTTTCCTTAGCATTGTTATTCTGTTTTCAGTTCATTCAAATTCTGGTATTTATTAGTCCAGCCTTTTTAGTGTTTTCTTGTTGTCAAGTCTCTGTCTCTGTATTGCATATTTCCAAGTTCAGTTACTTCCTGTTTTATTTTATGTGTGTGTGTGTGTGTGTGTGTGTGTGTGTGTGTGTGTGTGTGTGTGTGTGTGTGTGTACAGGTAAGTCCTGTCTCTCTTGTCCCTATAGTCCGATTGTCACTTTGTCTTCTTTGTGAGGCCTTTAGAATTTTGAAACTTTTGAAAACAGCCTTAATAAAAGGCCGTAAAAAGCCTTCTTTTGTCTCCTTTTACCTGAAACTCTTGCATTTGAGTCATTTTTCCTGGACCCCTCCAAGCAGTTGCATAACTTTCAAGAGAGGGTTAGTGTTCCACATGTCTGTGAAGGTTCTCAGTCATCCTGGTCATCGTAGTCAAAGGAGCTTGCAAAGAAAAGAGTCTGGACTTCTTTAGGTTACTTGAAGACGTTTCACCTCTCATCCGAGAAGCTTCTTCAGTTCTAAGGTCAAATGGTGGAGAGTCCCAGCTATAAACCTAGTGGGAGTATCCCCCCACAGAGGGACAAAAGGACCCCCTGATGATCCTCTAATCGCCTGAGCCAAGGTGTGAAACTGGGTGTGGGTCCCAATCAGCCAGAGTTTCGGGTGAGTTCATTGTGAAACCTGGCCCCACCTTATCACGCGAATTCCTGAGATCAGATGGCCCAGGATGTGAGTGGGCGTTAAGGCGTCTGGGAAGGGATCTCAAAACTGGATTATAGATGGCAGAGAGTTGGTGTCGTAAACCCCCGCCTCTGTTCAAAGATGGTCGCTCACAGTGGACATAGATGGCTTCTGTGTCCACTGTGTTCCACATGTTGCTATTACTTTTTATAACACAAATACAAATATATTCTGGTTTAAATTACACCCACAACCATATTCAAAGTTTCATATGCGATTTTGCCAAGCTTTAAGAGTTTCAGCTCTATAATGCACCCACTCAAATAACAAGAACGAGCTCAATATTACACCTTATATTTGGAAAATACTATTAACCCACACAGTTTTCTGCAAAACTGAGTTGGTCTGTGCAGGATACCTTCAGGCACAGTATTAAGATGTAGGTCACCGTCATATTCTAATGCATTCAGAACCCAATATACAATCACGTTGGTACATGCAATAAAATGCTTGAAAATGAACTGCATTCTTCAATAAGCAGAACACAGTCTGTTGCAGCACCAGTGTATTTTGTGTGTGTGTGTGTCTGTGGGAGAATGCGGCACAGCACTGGTGTATTGTTATAGTTAGTAATTTTTCATTAGGTGGTGTTCCTATCTGCACCATGCTGCATACCCTGTGGAATGTTTACCTGTGGTCCCTAATTTACTGCACGTGATTCTACTGTAAGTGCACGTGCAGATTTCAATTTTGCCGCTTTGAAGAAAAAAAAAGTTTAGTCAGCAGTTTGATGATATTGTGTCAGTAACTTCTCTTTAAGTGTAGGTTGATGGTTCATTTTAAAACATTAAGCTCTGTCTTAGGTGGGAGGTGAAATGGTCAAGAAATATTTATCATAAAGTTAAAGGATTGCACTGTTTCATATGGTTGTAAACAGCCTTTCTAAGATTGATCTGTGGGTCAAATGTGTGGTTTTTATATGTGCGTGTTTTCTGTCCCTTTTAGTAGAGATCAGCACTCCCCCCTGCTGGATACTTGGCAGATCTGCTGAAACTTAAATGTGTCCTTTGAAGCCTCTCAAAGGATTGCAGGAGCAGAAGGAATTATATGCAGAAAAAAATATATATGTGAACACCCTCTATCTGGATGAGATGTTTTCTTGAGTAGTTTAAAAATTACAATTGGAAAAAATCTTGTAAACAGTAAAACATTTCTGAAAAATGCTCCACTTGTCCTGGTGAAAACATACTGCTGGCTTGGTGCAGTGTAAGGCAGAAATTGAGGCTTCATAACTAGGGCAATTACAAACATTTAAAGGGCTATTACCAAGCTGACCTCTGTGGTAATAATCATCAAGAAAATGCATTAAAAGATTTCAATGACATACTGTCCTCTGCTGAAGGCTTATGGAAGCAGAAAGAGTCTCTTAGTATTCCACTTGAGACACTTTACCACCATATTGCAATTTCCTGTTTGAGTCTTATCTGGAGCAACCTGAAACTGCACTCCAGCGAAGCCTCACATAGCTCCCTCTGCTCACCTACTGCTATTCCATCTCTGGCTCTATTTCTCACTATTTTTTCCTTCCATTTTTGCTCTTTTATGCCTTCACTCTCACTTTCACCCTCTCGCCCTGCCTGCCTGTACAATGTCATGATTAGTATGCTACGAATCAGTAAAGCTTTACGTGGATATCAGTCACTCAGGCAACCAGTCAGCAGTTTCACTGTCAGTCAGGAGGTTGATCAGTTTAGTCCCTCACCTCACACTGTTGTTGAATTACTCATTCAATTTCTGGGTTGATCGCTCAACCACTTAGTCATCTTTTTTTTTTCTTCCTATTCCTGTTCTTTCATTATTGTTGTGTTTCTATATTTTTGTTGTTGCTGCTCCTGCTGTTGTTGTCTTTGCTCACCTGTTGTTTATGCGTGATCTATATAGAAATAGATGTATTAGAAGGAACATGTAGTTCTCTCTTTTTTTTTCTTTTTGGTCTTTTGTTGTTCTCCTCCCAGCATTATAGGGCTGGCTTAGATTCAGAACAGCCAAAACTGGATGTGTGAACAATTGCTCAGTTCTCTGTGAGATAGAAACAACCGCAATATTTCAGTGGGAGGCATTTTTTTGTCTGGCAGAAACAATTATGGCTTGTGCATTTTACATCTGGAAAGATTTAGAACACGATGCTCACAGCCAGCTGTTGCAAGATAAATTTATACTGTGAAGTGTTGACCTAGAGAACAGCATGACTTTTTTTCTTATTTGTTCTTATTCCACATTTGAGCAGATGTTTGACAGTTGATTTGAGGTTATAAGATTCATAAACGCAAAGCTTGTCACCACAGCAACGACCATAGTCCACTCAGTTCATGTTTTTACACTTTTATGAGCTTTGACGATGACTTTTTGCATATTAAACACTAACATTTGCTTTGTTGTTTTTTGAGAACATTGGAAATAAATACAGAGTGGCAGGTGCAGCAAAAGACTGATGCCCTGTTTCTACCATGATTACATTCTGTTCAGGCATTGTTGCAGGGAGAAGGAGGAAGATCAAGCTTCGGCCACAGAATATGAATTTTATATCTGCAATGCAGCCAAGAGGTACACTCTTGTGTAACAGCACGCCTTGCCAATGGACAATAAAGATCATTGGTTTTTGTAATGAAATGTACATTATGAATTGGACCTCTCTGGTTTGATATTCACTGATCCTGTGGTAAAGCATTGCTTCTGTTTCTGCATTTAAATATTATAGAATAAAAGCTTCTACTTCTAACATAATCATTATTTTGAAAGGGTGTATGAATATTACTTATATAAAGATCAATGTAACAAAAAATTGGGTGAAATGGGGGAAACCGTGAATTTATATGGTTACATTGTAAATGATAAAGTTCAACCTTGTTGTAATGAAATATTCATGGACTATTGCCAGTGGGCTATAATAGATGAAAGGTCATTAAAGTCCACCCAACAGCAGGGTGATGGATGAGTGGACAGTTCTTGATAGGTGCTTTCTTTTGGCAAGTCATCAAAAAGGTTTTACAAAGTCAAAAAAAATCAAGGGGGTAATTAAAGTGGTGAACTCTTAATTGAAGTAAAGTTCATTACACCGGAGAGAAATTTGCAGAAATTGTGAACGTACAATATGCATTATTTAACAATTAACGGAAGACAAGATTTGTTGTCTTCCAAAAAATATTTCATGTTGAGAAATTAATGGGTCAACTTTTCTTAATGTTTCTTTACGGCACAGCTCTATACAAACACTTACTGAAATTTCTCAAAACAAAATAAATTAATTGGATCTTAATAGTAAGTGCCAACGAAACAAAAACAAAAAGATTTGTGTGTTCTAAAAAAAAAAGTGCGTTCTAAATTAACCCTACGGTGACAAGCCCTTACCAAACCTTTGGGACTTTTTCTGGCTCAGAATTCAAGTTCTGTCTCCTTATAATAACACTTCACTTCAGCACTTTAGCCTCAAGGCATGTAAACAGCCCATCACATTATAGTGTTTTTTCTTAATTTTTTGTTGCATTTGTCACAACGCTTTGTCTTCTACTACAGTTGGGAAAGTTTGTCTCAGCAATGTTTATCTTGGTGGTTAGTGCATCTTTAAGAAATTTAGTGTGTTTTAAGTATAAAATAAATGACAAAAGCAATTTAATTTCTATAGCACTTTGCAATACATGCAAACTCAATGTGCTTAACAAAGAAGACAAAAATATACTCATCAGGATTGGTAAAAAAACATTTTCTGACTTGCCTTTTTGCGGTAATAAGCGTTGCATACCATATGAAAAGCACATCTACTATCTTTGCTTAAAGTTGAAAACCGGAGATCTTCATGTGAGCTATCTTTGGAACTTTAATTATTATTAAAGAAATTAACATCCTTATCAAATACATTGTGTGAATTGGCGTTGATGTGAAACTTAGGAATTACAATATATTTATCTAAGTAGAATTGGTACCAAACGTAAAGTTGCATTTTAATGTGTTTTTAGGCAGACAATTGAATGTAATGATTGATTTTGGATATTGGATTGACCTCCTCAGGTGGATTCTTTCGATAAAGAAGAGAACAGTGGCTATACTTTGATTCATTACTTGCAGTAACTACTCACAGCTTGCGACTGAAGGTGAGGGTAGGTTTATCAATCAACAAGTAAACTGACTTCTTCACTTTTATGCTCTGGTCTTTCTGCACCACAATCTCAAGTACAGTATGTGCACCACTGCAGAGGCTGCACCAATCTGCCGGTCAATTTCTAGCTTCACTACCTCCCTCAATCATGAACAAGATCCTCAAGATACTTGAACTTTAACTCTTAAGGCAGGAACTCCTCCTAAACATGAAGTAGTCTATCCTCACTTTTTCAACTCAGAACACTGGCCTCAGTCTTGGAGGTGCTGATTCTCATTCCAGCTGCTTCACACTCAGTTGCAAACCAGCCCAGTGTGAGCTGGGGTCTCATCTCTCTGAATGACTACCCGATATGACACCCTTTGCCCCATAGCGCATAAAAATTCTGTCTATGAAAGTTATGAACAGAATTGGTGACAAGAGGCAATCCCGGGGTGTGACACCCATCGGGAGTGAGTCAGACACTGAGCAGTTTCACTTAAGTTCACATTTCCAATCTTCACCTGGACAATAAAGCACCAAAGGTGTCAAAGAATAGGTAATGACTTAAGGCCAGTATAACATTTTGTTGCCTGAAGCAATATAGCAATAAAACAGCTTAAGGATTGTTGTATGAGAAAAAAACTCAGACAAGGTTACACAATAGAAACAAAAATGGATGGACAAAATGAAAACATTCACAAACTCAGTGTCAAAATAAATCCTTCAGTTATGCAGGATGTACATCCAAACCTTAAACATTTATAGTGGCCCACTCATCAACAGCGCTGACCTTCCTGATGCAAAACATTAGGTTTCATTATTGGGTAAACCAAATCAGGCTGGTGTCAAATGTGAAAATACATTTTCAGTACTGATAAGCCTCAGGGAAATGTAAACTGGAGGTGCTTTGCAATAGAACACAATCACTGGGGGGGGGGTCATTATGCTGTATTTGTACGTTTTGAATGCTCACCCATTCGTGTCCAACATGAGCAAAAACAAGCAAAAACTGTATGTTGTGATAATTATCCTCAGGCTTCAAAATATCAAACCATAAATGGTTCTCTTGTTCTCTTGTTTCCTGTCAAGCCAGTGGGAGTGAGAAAAGAGGAAAAAAGAGTCTGGAGGGGGAAGTGGAGGGGCTGATTCAACATGCACCTACACACTCAGACCATCCACCTCAGACAATATCCGTAATCTGCATAACAATGTAATTATAATCTGCCTGAGTCTCTCCTCTGCAGTTCCTTGAGTTTCTTGCTGCAGCACCAAATCTGCCTGCAACTCCTTTGGCAAAGGACTGGCTAGCTAATCAGGTGAAGTGAATGATGACCACATTTTGTAGTCCAGTCTGCCTTTAAAGAATTAATCATAAAATAATTGGATTGAAAATTAGGGAGACGTTGTTTTTATATTCCATTACCCTGGAGTGGATTTCTCATCACTGTGTGTGCGTGCCTCTTTATTTACATACTTTGTGCTTTTTCTTTCTGCCCCAAGGCTTTTAGAGAATATGTTGAGTGAGGAAAGACGGATAACAAAAAAGCAGAAGAGAGAGAGAGAAAAGAGTAAAGAGGAGGAGTTTGGTAAATCAGATTGACTTAATTTTGTATAAAGGGGGCCGGTGTCCTCAAAGGGTAAATTGATCCAGTCACTGTGATGAATAGATTTAATTAATTCACCCAGTGTGGGACAGGGGTGAATACATGTATTAGGGGACACCCCCTCCGTTGGCTAATTTCTCAAACATCATCTTACACCTCTTCAAGTCAAGAAAT
>NW_005187427.1:1879995-1884377 GCF_000239375.1 Pundamilia nyererei | reverse complement strand
ACAGGCTTTTACTGAATCTATAAAGTTTTATGCTTCTGCTCCCAGGAGTCCAGCCAAAGCTTTCAATACTCTGAGCACTTAGTGAATTGCACTAGAGTAATTTACACTGGACTAATATGATATTCTGCACATCTCTACATTCTAAGAAACCCCTTTATATCTCTTTCTTCCTATTTCTCATTGTACTCAGCTTCACTGTATTACTTTTTCATCACTTTAAATTGGATGTCCCAGAATAATAGTGACCCTGTCCATTATTAATACACTGAATCCATCATGGCAGGAAGAAGCAGGGTTTGGTTTCTCTGGACAGGCACCATCTGCAACTATGTGAGAGTGTTCCTCTTTAGTGATTGCTAATAAGAACAATCTACTGTACTTCACAAACAACACAGTTCACACAGAAGAGACGGACACATACAGACACAGTACATAATCCATCATCCACGCTACCTCGCCCCCCATTGCTTGGTAGTCATAGGGAAAGTAAATCCACCAACCTCACTTGCTACTGATACAAAGTATTTAGGAAACTAAATCCTTTGTTCCCAACATATTTATGTCTTTTTATATTTGTGTGTTTAAACTGTAGCTGCATCAAAATTCAACTAGGAATCAATTACCATGGTGCTCATTGGCTAATCATTAGTCCTCTTTCTGTGTTAACAGGACAAGTTGCTTTTTCAAAATCCAATGTTTCATGTCACCACGATACGAGCCAGCTGAAATGGACAAATTCAAAGGTCTGGACCCAGGTGAGTACACCCATATGAGTCAAACAGGTGGGATAGCCATGAATAAGCTGGTAATGAGGTGTTTCTCTGTAATGTGGGAGGCATATTACAGAGAAACACTGAAGGAAATGAAAGGTCTAAGCTGTGAGATCTGCCACAAACTTGCTTTTATTTATTACTTTTTTCAGGTTCATCTGTTTATTTCTTGATTATTATTCATGTTATTTTGGTTATTACATTATATGTGGTATACAGTATGACAATGTCTAAGACAGTACAGGCAGAAAAAGAAGAGATGGGGTGTGTGTGTGTGTGTGAGAGAGAGAGAGAGAGAGAGAGAGAGTGTAAGAAAGAGAAAGAGAGAGGGTGAAAGTATGTGTGCTTTTGTCACGAAATGTATCTGAAAATGAGGGCGGGAAGCTGCAGTAACCCATTCATAGCTCCCGGTCTCCAGGCGCACAAGAACCGCACAGTACTCGGCACAGTACCCCCTGCTGAACCCTAGAACCCCGCTGGACAAGAACACTGCTGGACAAGGGTGCAGGACCACATTGCATATATATAGTTCTGCAGCAGAGTTGTCTTTTCAATAGGTGCATAGGTTTGAGGCCATTTGGATCAACCTTTGTCCTGTATATTGTGTTCTATAGAGAATTTTAAGGGTACAGATATTTAAAAATTTTGTTACCAAAGTAGGTATTTCTAGATTCATTTGACTGGAACGAATTTTTCCTAGATAATAGATTTCCATTGCTGATATTAAAGAAATTTATTGTTGCTGATTCTCTATTTTGACACAAGGCATTTAAATGAAATAAACCTTCCACTATATAACATGTACTAGATTTATTTTTCCCTTTCTCATGCCACAATGAAAAATGATGATTTTCTTTTTCTGGCAAATATCTGGATTGTTCCAAATGGTACAGTGACCCCGAGAGGCCAAATAGACTGCAACTTAAGAAAACACCATAAGAAAAACAAAAATAAATTAATAATTAAATTAATACCAATTAATTGGTTCTTTAGGTTTTTTTCATAATAGAAACTCATATTTCATGTAAAAGCATTTTGCATTACCTTAAAAAAAACCTTACAATGATAATGTGTATGTTTGGAGGATTTTGAAATTCCTTTCAAAGCTTCCTTCTTATACTTTTAGATCAAAGTAGTTCTCTGGTTGAGTTTTATGGTGTTTGTCTTCATTAGCTTTACTTTGACACTTTCTGGTACTTTCCAGCCACCCATCTTACCAAATACCTTGTTAACTGTTGTTTGGAAATCGAATAACAGTGGAGCGTGGGTTTAATATTTCTTTCCTAAGTAGCCTGAGGTTATGTTCATTTTTACAGGAAAAAGTGAGTGCTGCAGTTTTGCAATAAGCAAATCAAGCTTTAAAACCTATGGGATCATGGGTAATGCACAATGACCCTACCACACAGGCTGAAGAGTAGGCATCCATACCACTAATACATTTAAGTTTCATGTATTTAAGATATTTACGTTTTCATGACAATAAAGAAACCAAATTAAAAGTTTAGTAGCACAAAAACTTTAAACTTTAATTTATTTAAACTTTAATTTATTGAACAATCTTAAAAACCTTACAAAAACAACCAAATTTCAGTAAAAACAGAGTCAAATACATTTGTGCTAAAGCTGGGATTTTAAAGAATTGTCAATGCAGTCATTTGGAAAAATGTGTTAAAGAAGGTTTGCTCACACGAGCATTGGCTTCAGCACCTCACATGTCTCTATCAGGATTTAGTGTCAGTGTTAGTCAAATTTTCTACAACTAACCAGGGGATTTCACAGGACTCTCTTCAGCCCTGTGAGAATGAAGTACACCCCATGATGTATTAGCTTTTAGAACCACCTTAACATCAATAACGTATCATAAATGGGTTCAGTATGACTTTATCGGTCAGTCAAAATGTGTAGGAATTTTGGCCCATCTTCTTTTAAGTCATTTATCCTTAATTCTTTTTTTTAAATCATTCTGTTACAGATTTTGCCATTTTTTGATGTGCTTTGTATACCCCATTTTGCCACACTTGTGATCACTGGCAATTTCACCATTTGGTATTTGGTATATAGAGAGGTTCATGGTCAACTAAGTGGAAACATCTCTGCTTTGGTCTTATCATTCCAAAGGGCCATGTTCTAGAAGTCGTATGGTTTGTTCAGATGTAACTTTGCAAATTTAAGCCATGCTTGACAGAAGGCAACCCTTGGCGTTTTTACACTTTCTCTAACCATTGCACAGTCTAATCTTGGGGTGAATTTACTGGAAAAGTGTACTTCTGAGCATACTGACAATTATTGTGAATTTTCACTGTCGAATAATGGGCTTCAAATTATTTGGAAAAGACTCCAGATAGATTATCGATGATGTCTTTGCCCCTTGGCATTGTGTTAACACACAAATTAATGCCACAGATCATCAAACTGCTGAAATTACTGCTTTTATAGCAGTGATCACACTAGCTGCCACATAATCAGATGCTGCATTTGATTAGCAGTATGCGACTGGTACTTAGCCTCTTAATTCCTTTCAGCAGTAAGGGTTTATTTAGTGTATCACAAGACTGTATGCAGTCACGTGAAAACTTTACTTTTCACATGACTGTATATACCTGACAGCTAATATACACCTCTGGGCTATGTGGCTTTCCACACACCTAGCTAAAAACAGCCATTGATATGTCTTAGGGTACACAGTGCAGAGTAACGCTTGATCAGTAGTGTTTACTGTACACAAAGACCTTTGTTTCCTGATGGTAATCTTTAAAGCAGTGCCTCCTGTTAGGCAGTGCTAGTACCTCTTGGAAAAAATGTTCTCTCAAGGAATTTTGTTCTCCTTCCAGTGGCCTTAAATTACAATGTAAAAAGGATACACATTTCTACATTTTTAAAAATTTTGTTCTGATAATTGGTTATCTGAATTATTCCAACACAGTAGAGGGGGTAGAATCTGCAGTTAGAGCACAAGCAGGTTGATAAGTTGTGAGCTGAGGATTTTATTCAGATTCATAAGGTACAGTAGTAATACTACAAGATTAAAATTATAGTCTTGTATGGCCAAGTGTTCTCTCATGCAAGCACATCAGTCAAGAGACTCCACTGTCTATTGCAAGTTGGTACCTACATATTATCCTATAGAATTTGTTCTCTAATACGCAATATATCTACTTTTCTGAGTGTGCTGACCTCCCATTAAGATGAACACAGGTCTTTGGCCTTTAGCCTTAAAGGGAAAATCACATTCCTGTCTTACTAAGTCAAATAGGATTCACTAGCCTTCACAGACACCAATGAGAGACGCTTGAGTAGAAGCCAAAGGTCAGCTACAGAATCAGGTCATCATGTTGTGAAATGACTTCAAGAGCATGACTGCAGATATCTAAACCAAGTGCAAAGATTAAATGTATCACAATTTCGCTATTCTAGTGTAACTCATTCACTACATATACAACATGAGTCACTGAAAGCCAGGGATTTCGTGAAAGCAGCTTGGGGAGTTGTAGCACTGCATTTTAAGGTACTTCTGTATTGGCATAAGCCTTAGTGTAATATTTGAGGTGTACATTAGTTAGTTAAGAATTTTCATGGCATCAAACTTTTATTTTAAGTTGACCTGAATGTTTG